>NC_137009.1:11933859-12533859 GCF_032717465.1 Coenobita brevimanus
AACTCTTTATGCTTATTTTCATTGGGAACAACAGAATTCATAAAAGAATTTCTTTCAGTACATAGTACCTCAGATGCAGTGTGTGTGTGTGTGTGTGTGTGTGTGTGTGTGTGTGTGTGTGTGTGTGACAATATGTGTGGTGGGGGTGGGAGGAGTGTTGTAAGTATGTGATGTGGGTGTGTCATAATGGTAATGTGGCATTGTGCATACGTGGTTAAGGACGTCCAAAACTGATATACGTAATCTGTGACTTTCACACTTGACACGCACCTCAGTAGTAATTAGGTTCTATGTATAAGTTTGTAGCAGATTACATAATTATATTATATATGATTATGTTTTCGAGGTGGAACATGAAACATCGTATAAAGACAAACACTGAATTACTAGAAAAATGCATTGAGTGGCATAATACGTGAATAACAATATTTCAGGAAGAAATATTACCGTATTAAAACATCCATTTAACAAATAATGGTGTAGGTGCAGCGCTCCTTAAGCTTAGCTTATCGGATTTCATTTGATCAGTATATTACGTTATACTCTAGCTTTGAGTTCAGCAATATATATGTTATATATTGTATAATAGGTGATGTCACGGTGGCTCACGTAGTGGATGTTCACTTAAAGCTACATCGAACAGACAGCAAGTGCAGTTGTTAGTAGTTTACCAGTAGGTTTCACGATTGGGAAACAGCACCTTACGCATGTCAGCAGATGGCAAGATGTCTAGCGAGTTGGTGAGATGTCTAGAGTTGTCATTGTGCCAGTCAAGGACGCATCATATTTTACTGGAAAAAAAGTGCCATTGTAACTGGAAAGTTGCTTTACGAAATGCACATGAAAGTGCCTGATTTCTGTATAAGTGCCCCCAAATACAAATCAAACTCAATGAGCAAAATATGTAATATAGTGTTGTATCAGTCATATTCTCAGATAAGATATATTAAGCTATTAAAGTTACTCTTAGGTTTTTATACTGTATGGAATAATATCCATTATAATCAGAGGATAATAAAAACACACATAAGATTTGTATGGAACCCATTTATTAGTAGGAAGTCCACCAACCTTCCTTCTCGATCACCTCCCGCAGTCTGTTTAGCATAGAGGCGACATGGATTTCGTATGAGCTGCTGCTGGTTTGTGATGTGAGCATGGATGTGGTCCAGTAGTTCATCTGGCATCTGTTCACTCCCAGGCTCCTAGCAGTTAACCATATTTCCCCCTACATTATCGACAGGGTTCATGTCTGCTCCCTTACTGGGCTAGTCGAGCAGCTGCAGGTCCTGTCGACCTCTAAACCATTCCTAGCCTCTTCTCGCTGTCTGGATGGGGCAACGGTCCTGAACAAAAATTATAGGGCCGAAGAGGAAACGGATAGTTGCAATCCTGAACTGAAAGGAGGAAATAATCCTGCAAAATTTCAATGAATTTTTCAGCAGTTAACCACCCCTTTATCCTGGTGACGTCACCCATGCCGTGGATGCACACCCATCCCCAGACATTGACGGTGACGTGTCCACTTTTATCCTCCTCGTAGATGTTCCTACGGTCATACCTGCACGTGAATAGAAATATTACACATCGTTCAGATGCTTTCCTTTCTAATACTTTTGACGTTTCGGGAAAAGCCGCCGTTTTTCATGTTATGGTTCATTATGCATTATTTCTATGGTATATTTTATGGGGATTGTAAGGCTTAATAAGCAGTGGTGCAAATGTTGCTAATATCCGTTCATCTAGACGCTATTACTATAAATATCAATTGATCTGAAAAATTTTATTAAAATTAATTAGAGATACGGTATAAATATATGTTTGTTATACATATCATCAGTAAATTTTTACATATGTATTTGAGTATTGTCGCCTCCAGAGATCTTTTCTCTATCATTAAATTTTATGAAAACAAAATACCTGGAAACGGTCATAAAGAGAAGTGTCATGCATGCTATCAACACAACTCTGTTCTCTGGCCTTTATCTAGCTACTGTTCTTCCACACTCTCAAATCGCTTCTGTGTGTGTGTGTGTGTGTGTGTGTGTGTGTGTGTGTGTGTGTGTAACTCTTGTCAAGTGTACACCCGAAAGCAGTAATTTCTCCACCCATAGCAGCCGGAGTCGAGGCCAGTGAGCGAACGGGCGATCGAACACCCCACACCCACCACCCCTACCCCAACCCTAATGTAAGCGTTGTTGGATAGATGTGGAACGGTTAAAGCTGGTTATGTTATAATGTGTCATGATTGTTTTTTACAGACACAGAGCCAGTAGGGGTAAAGTATAATTATAAAGGCATGGAATGTGTAATATTGTGCTGTTATCCACAACACATGAGAAAGGCACAAAAATAAAAGACGACCCACAATGTACTGCGTTATTGTCTATATAGTTACATACTATATCATAATGTTCTACATCAGTATAATATAGTGATAATAGTGAACAACATCTGTTGAAATTTATGATGTCTTTTCACACCCATTCTCTCTCCCATCACCACCCTTCTCTGGATTCCTGTCTCCATCAAACGTCTCTCTTATCCTCACATGCTCCACTCCTGCCCTTTCCCAACATAAACTAAAATAATGGTGAAATGATCCTCAAGTATTGATCATATTAATATTGTCATATAGCTCTGTATTAAGCACCAACAAATCAATATCATGCAATGCTTTGGTATAATTGCCAACTGTTTCATCTTGTTGTAAGCTGTTACATCACATATGCACTACAAGCTGGACCTTCTGTAACTAAGACTTACGATTGTTTATCGTTAACACAGGTTGGGTGGTTTTACACGTCCATTAATTCATATTAATGTGACAGTTTAGGCCTTACATCACAAACACGTAAGATTTATGTTACTGGCTTTATTGGAAGAACGAAACGATTCAGGGATCGGCTCTGACGAACCAAAAACTCTCTGCTTTAACGAAAATAGTCCAACCTCACATCACAACAGTGAAAAAATGTCATTCTGTATTCGACTGAATGTAGGTCAATCGTATACATAGTGACACTGTGTCACTGTTGTGACAAGATGTCGGAATTTTTTCGTTAAAGCAGAGAGTTTGTGGTTCGTCAGAGCCCATCAGTGATTCGTTTGGTTAATGCAATAATGACAAGAATATAAACCATACAGTAGGTGTTTATCATGTAAGGTTTAAATTGCCATGTTAATATGAATCAATCGAAGTCCAAAACCACACAGTCATAGCTTGTGTTAACGATAAACAACCGTGTGTCCTTGTGACACAAGGTCCAACTTGCAGTGAGTATGTCACGTAGCAGCTTACAACACCATGAAACAGTTGGCAGGTATACTGAAGTATTGTACAGTATGTTACTGATATGTTGATGCTTAATACAGAGGTGTATGATAATATTGGTATGACCAATACCTGACGGATCATTTCACCATTATCTTAGTTTATGTTGGTAAAAAAAGGATGGAAGTGGGGGACGAGATTGTAAGATAAGCGTTTGTTGGAGAAAGGAACCCAGAGAAAGATGGTGGAGGTGGGAGAGAGAATGGATGAGAAAAAACATAATCTTTCAACAGATGTTCACTACTGTATACTACTCTTATCTGTAACATAATATAGGACGTAACTATATAAACAATAACATAATACACTGTAGGTCTTTTTTCATTTTCGTGCCTTTTTCATATGATGTGGATAACAGCACAACATTACACAATAAATACCTTTATATACTTTATCCCTACTGGTACTTAATGTCCATAAAAACAGTCATGTCACTAACATCACCATCTTTGGCCGTTCCACATCTACGCAACAAAGCTTACACTTGGGTTGTGACGGGAATGGTGGGTGTGCGGTGTTCGATTGCCCGGTCGCTCACTGGCCACGACTCTGGCTACAAGGGGGGGAGAGATTAGTGCTTTCTGGTGTACATATATATATATATATATATATATATATATATATGTATGTATGTATGTAGAGAAAGAAAGAGAGAGAGAGAGAGAGAGAGTGCGTGAGTGTGTAAATTAAGAGAGTTAGAGACAGTACAGAGGGAGCGATTGGTGATGATCAGTGTGGCTTTAGGAGTGGGAGGGAATGCGTGGATCAGGTGTTTGCTATGAGACAGGTGTCTGAAAGTATTTAACGAAAGGTAAGGATGTGTTTGGGGCGTTCATGGATTTAGAGAAAGAGTATGACAGAACTGATAGGGAAGCTCTGTGGACTGTTCAAAGATTGTATGGATTTGATGGGTAGGTTACTAAAAGGAGTGGAAAGTTTTTATATAAACAGTAGAGTGTGTGTAAGAGTGGAAAATACTGTGTGTGATTGCTTTCCCCTGAGAGTGGGGCTGAGGCAGGGATGTGTGATGTCGCCTTGGTTGTTTAATATATATAGGGATGGTATTGTAAGGGAGGTGAATGCAAGTGTGTTAGGTGGAGGTCTGAGTCTGGTGAATGTTGATGGTAGAGAGTGGAATCTGAAGCAGTTGCTGTTTGCAGATGATACGGCACTGGTTACTGATTCAGAGGAGAGACTGAGACAGTTGGTATAGGAGTTTGGAAGGGTGTGTGAAAGGAGGAAATTGAAAGTAAATGAGAATAAGAGTAAAGTGATGAAGTGTGCGAGGCTGGTAGATGGTAGGAGGATGAATGAGTTGCTTGAGGAGGTAGAGTGTTTCAAGTACTTAGGGTCACATGTTGCTGTGGATTGAAGAATAGATGCAGAAGTGAAGTTTAGAATGAATGAAGTAGGAAAGGTGCTGGAAGGAATGAAAAAAGTGTTTAATGTCGTTTGCTTAGAATGGATGTAAAAAGAAGGCTGTATTAGGGCGTTGTGGTACTAACTGCGTTATATGGGACTGAAACATGGAATATGGGTGTAGCAGAGAGGAAAACCTTGAATGTAATGGAGATGAAGTATCTGAGAAGTATGTGTGGAGTGACGCGTATGGATCGAATGCGAAATGAAGTGAGAAGGAGAACTGGAGTTGTTCGGGAGATGGCTGACCGAGCTGAGCAGAGGGTGTTGTGATGGTTTGGGCATATGGAGAGAATGGATAATGAGCGATTGGTGAAAAAGATACCTAGATCTGATGTGACAGGCGTTAGGCTGAGAGGAAGACCACGGACAGGACGGATGGACAGTGTGAAGAGAGCGTTGGATGCGAGAGAGATTCTGTTGAGCAAGGAAGAGTGGCTGTGCATGACAGATATAAATGGAGAGAAGCTGTTAATGAATAAATAATGATGCAGCCCTGGGGGGATGTTCTCCCTCTTTTGTCTGATCAGCTGATCAGGTCAGGCATGGGTAAGGGGATGGGCCTATTATGGTGTGGTAGGGATAAACCAGCTCTGCTGTCGGGCCCTGCTGTGGATGTCACTGATTGCACTGTGCGATTTACCCTCATGTGGTGTGGTGCAGTGAGGATCTGTTCATTCTCCTCTTTGGGGCTAAGATGTGAATGAATGTGTTTGAGTGGGGGAAGCAGCCTAGGTATGTATATATATATATATATATATATATATGTAGATAGATAGATAGATAGACAGATAAACACACACACATATATATATATATATATATATATATATATATATATATATATATATATATATATATATATATATATATATATATATATATATATATATATATATATATATATATATATATATATATATATATATATATATATATATATATTGAAATACCAGCGTGGCGGAATGAGCCCAATACCACCACCCCAGGAGGATAGAGTGAGGGGATGACACCCACCCCACAAGGAGACAGCAGATGGGCTGGATTACCTGGGCGGATGTCCAGGCAACGATGGCGCATCTCCCTCGCGACCCGGCGCCCCCCTTCTGTGCAGCCAGACCACCTGGCAGTGTACAGAAAAAGTACACTACTCTCCAGCCGAGATAATGCTCCCCAGATTCTGGATGGGACTTGCAGTGGCAAGTTCCCAAGCACATTCCCAGATGCCGAGTTCTCTGGATTGACTCCACACTTAACTGAGGACTCAGGAGGAGCCTCTAGGGTTGCTATTCCCCTGCCTAGACTGAAGGAGACCTCTTCCTCCTGACGTCCCTGGGACAGGTAACTCCAACCCAACGATGGGAGGGCACGTTCCGTCGGAGCTGTTGCAAAAGCCCAGAGTGTATATCCAACCTCTTCTTCCCGACGTCTCCAGGGAAGGAGGTCCTAGCCCTATGACAAGACTGCCCCCGCACCCCTGATCCACGTACTAGCATAAGCAGTGCCTGACGGGGCTTCCTGATGAAAGGAGTCACCTCTGACTTGTCCCACTGCCCCTTGGAAGGCTGGAGTCTCTTCCCCTGCAGGCTTCCCACGTGAGTCCAGACCAGACGAGGCCCGGAATCCAGTCCCTCCAGCCTGGGCCACCCCAGACACTGACGGGCTCTGTCAGGACCAGAGGCCGCAGCCCTACCATGTTGGCCTCCCCCTGCAGCAGAGGCTGCAGTCCCCAGAGCCGGCGGACCTCCCCACGTGCTTGCCGAGACCGAAGGGCCTCCCCCCATGCACCCCGGACTGGGGTGCAGGCTGCCCTACCTCGGCGGCACCCTCCTCCTGGCCGACCCTCGGATCGGGCCTCCACCAGGCCCTCCCCCAGACCCCAAAGACGACCAACGACCAAAGGCGTATAGCCCGACTTCTGGCCCTCTTCAGGCCCAACCCCAAGAGCCCTGCCTCCTGCAGGGCCGATGCGGCGGGAAGCCCGCCCCAGACGCCGCCCCATTACTCCCTGACTAGTGGCAACTCTACGGGCTCCACTGTTCTGCACAGCTCCCCGGACGGCCCGCCTCCCACGCCTGGCCGCCACCTGGAGCTCCCTGCATAGGTCCTCTCGCCCGTGGGCCATGGTCTCCTCTCCGTCAGAACTGTGAGTGACAGGTCTCGTGATTATTTACCTCCCCAGTGTTGTAACTCTCCCCCCCCTCTTTTCAGTGAACTACCAGTGAACCGTTTTTCTGTGTTCCTTTCCCCTATCCCCATACACAGCACACACACACCCGTCAGTGTTCCCCCACCCTTGCTGATGAGTCGAGCCCCTGTGAATCACGTGCAGAGTGTATGACCCCATCCCCGGGTTGAGACCCCCCTTTCAGGCAGGACAGACGAGCCCATATAACTCACGTAACACAGCAATATCTCAGTACTGGATCCTACCCTTCCCCTCCTCCCTGCCTCCAGCTCGGCCCCACAGAGAGAAATCCTCCCTATCCTCAGTAAGCCCCTCGTCCTCCCCCCACTTCCCCCCAGTGTGACCTACGGTATATTCTCGACCTGTGTGATGTGTATGTAGAGGCTATGTTAGTTAGGGTGCTGTACGTCATGCAGAGATGAAGTATTTGCTAGGACCCGTCTATGTCACGCGAGCACCTAGACTTAAGGGTTGTCCCTGTGGGTATACTGGGTTGTGTTGTATGTAAACCTCTCTGTGTTGATGTATTATCTGTATCGGCGAACTATTGCCTGTGGTAACGTGAGGAAATAACTCAGATGTGAGACAAAGATGTTGAACTGGGTGGACAGTGATTTAGACCAATATCAGTACAAGGCATTGTGTTATTTCGACTCTGGTCATAGAATATTGTGTGTGTAATTGTTTCTCTATTAATATATTGGTGTATTTGTTCACTCGTGGTGTTTGTGTTTCCCTTTCTTGCTAGTGCTGACCCGGTCAGGAATTAAGGACCAAGAGTTGCACTGTGACTGGACTCGAGAAGTTGGGACACAGAACGCACTGCATAATATATATATATATATATATATATATATATATATATATATATATATTTAATTTCCTGTGGCACCTCACGGGATGCATAGGGCCTCGATGAACTCTAGCCACCAATATTTGTCTCTTGCCATCTCCTTCAGATCCCACCAACACTCCTCTCCTGCTTCTCTTTTCATTGTCCTCAACCAGGATTCCCTAGGCCTACCTCTACCTCTTCTTCCCCTAGCAGTCCGCTCTGGCACATTCTGTATTAAACTGCCTTCTTTTCTATATATGTGCCCCAGCCACATCCAGCAAGACAGTCTCACATATTCATCAGCTCGTTCAACCCTCGTAATATCCCTTACTCTTTCATTTGTAACTCTGTCTTCCCACTTTACCTCAAGAATCCTTCTCAGTATTTTATTCTCAGATCCTAATACTTTCTGATCTGTTGCAATTGTACTGTACCATGACTCATGCCCATAAATTAAAATTGGTCTAACCATGGACTTGTAAACTTTTACTTTAGTATGTACCGAAAGCATATTATTATTCCAAACAGATTTCAACATTTCAACAGCTCGCCATGCCAGTCTAATCCTCTCCTCAATTTCATTGTTTAATGGTCCGTTAGATGATACAATCGTTCCCAGATATTTAAAATTTTCTACACTCTCCACCACATTGTTCCCAATTACACAATCGATTTGGATCTCCACGTTCATATTAATAATTTCAGTCTTTCCACAGTTATTACCAATCCCACCTTTTCTCCTTCCTCCACCAGACAATCAAGCACCCTTTGCATCTTGTAAATACTTCTGCAAATCAAAACAATATCATCAGCATAGTCCAAATCCATCAGCTTCTTATTTTCTTTTGAGTTATTTCCTACACCTGTTCTCCTTACAACCTTTCTCATAACATAATCATAACCAAAACAAACAGCAATGGCAAAAGAACTCGTCCTTGAATCACTCCTGACCTAACTTCAAATGGATTACTCAAAGAACCACCCACCATTACCTTACAAAAAGTACCTTCATGCAGGCTTCTAAAAATACTTACAAACTTCTGGTATGCCATAGAATCTCATAATTTTCAACATAGCTTAACGTGAAAAGCTATCAAACGCCTTTTCAAAATCCACAAAACATATACTAAGTGGCATTTTCATCTCATTAGCTTGTTGCATTAGATGCTTTACAATAAAAATCTGATCATTACAACCTCGACCCTTTTAAAATCCCGCTTATTCTCTTAAAATAATATCAATTAATGGCTCTATTCTGTTCAACACGATTTTGGAAAAGACTTTTGCAACTACAGGTGTCAAAGTTATCGCCCTCCAAATGCCACACACACTTAAATCTCCCATTTTTGGTATTTTTATAATCACTCCATTTTTCCACTCTTCTGGAATTCCACCATTATCCTAAGCCACATTAAAAAGTTTCAAAAGCTCATTCAACAACTCATCATTTTCCACCTTAAGCATTTCAGGAAATTATATATATATATATATATATATATATATATATATATATATATATATATATATATATATATACACACGCTGAGCCTCTGTACAACAGTGGTAGACTGTATTTTTTCATACAAGGAAGATTGAGGGTTCGTACCCCTCCAGGGTAATGAACTCTAGGAGTGTTCACCCGGCCACATACTGCTTTGGTGGACATAAGGGGTGCTGTGGTTGAACCAGTGTCGCATACTGTGAAGTATGCTTCCACCCAGTTGGCCTGCGCAGACCGATTACACTTGGTTCACAGACTACACACACATCCAAAGCCATTCCAACATTTCAGTCACACTTACAAGCACTTCTCACCCTACATACAATCCTTACTAGACAGCCTAAGCCACTTGCTAGAAGTACATAGGCTATATTGTCCCTACTTCGGTCGGGATAGGCCGGTCCTGCAGTGGACACTCAATGGCTAATGATGATGATGATGATATATATATATATATATATATATATATATATATATATATATATATATATATATATATATATATATATATATATATATATATATATATGTGTGTGTGTGTGTGTGTGTGTGTGTGTGTTTACGCCATTGTTTCTCCAGTCTATCATTCTGAAAATACATTCTGAAATACCTTCTAGGCATGCTGTAAATAATTTTGGTGAAAATATATCTCCCTGACGCACGGCCTTCTCAATCTTATTTTTTTCCGAGTCTTAATATACTTTAACAGTAGCAATTCCCTCTGTATATATGTTTTCGAGCAGTTTTGCAATGTTCATATTATTTACTCTGTTCTCAGAGTGACTTTGTAATTGCTAAGTGTTCCACTGAATCGAAAGCCTTTTCGTAATCAACAAAACCTAAGCACAGTGGTTTATTATATTCTGTAGTTTTCTTAATTAGCTGATTCCTTGTGTGTAAATGATCAATAGTCGAATACCTGCTTCAGAATTCTGCCTGTTCATGATGTTGATTTACTTCCAAATTCGTTGTTATTCTGTTCATAAGGACTTTTGCGAGGAGTTTGTAAATGACAGATAATAAGCTAGTGGGTGAATCTTACAAAGACTTTTTGTGTCATCGTTCGTGTAAAGTAAAATAACTATTGCATTACACCATGTTTTTTGAGAATATATATATATATATATATATATATATATATATATATATATATATATATATATATATATATATATATATATATATGATCTATCTATCTATCTATCTAGTGTATGTATATTGTTACGGAACAGAGAAAGATAATGTTCACTTTAAGAGAGAATGCTAAAAATCACTACTGTCCCGTAAAGTTCCAGGTTCAAAACAAAAGAGTTAGGTAAAATTACAAGTTGAAGTTTAATGCACAAACTAACAACAAAACATTCAGGACTCATAAAGATAATGTAATGGCAAATAAACAGGTTAAATATATGGTTAACTGCAATAGCCTCTATTAACACGAAATTAGCAAGAATAAATTTATCTAAGTCAGCCCTGATAAAATGAGATACCAGATAATACTCAGTGAATGCCAGATAAATAATTACAGATACAAACTATTATCAAAAATGACTGACAAAGAACTCCACACGAATTACAAAAACTTCACTAGGCCTACAAATTAAACTTATGCTATACAGTACAAGAAAAAATGCAACAACAGTTATACTCAAATTACACACAGCTGCTAGATGGTTGGAGATTTCTTGAGCACTCACAATAATAATATCTGTACAGGGGAGGACAGAGATGTGAACAAAATGAGGAGCAGATCTAAGTGGCGATGATGCAGAGACTGAGCTCATTATATAGGGGCCAGGAGAGCTTGATACAACTTGTAATGAGGACGCGCAAATGAAGCCATGGGGACAAAGAGATGACAATCCCGCAAAGTATAACAGAGATGTCGACTTACTCTGCTATAACGGTAGAAGGGGGGGACTGAGGCAGAACACGCTCGTGATCAAACATGCAGCAACTGTGCGTTAAAATTACACAAAGGATGATGAAATCATAGGCTATGTAACACCTCCCCACAAAGAAAAAGAAATTTACAAAGGAAATTTCTTATTACTCTAAACAATCTGTCTAAAGTCTAGATAAGCAATCTGCAATAACATTTTCTTTCCCCTTGACATGTTGTATGTCTAATGAATACTCCTGAAGAAGTAGACTCCATCTTGCCAATCTCTGATTTTTATCTTTAAACTTACTAAGGAATTTCAGTGGGTTATGATCGGTATAAATGACTATGGGGTCAAAACCAGAACACAAATAAAATGAAAAATGCTGTAAACCCAAAATCAAGGCCAAAAGCTCTTTCTCAATAGTTGAGTAGTTCTTTTGAGGTGGAGTGAACTTCTTACTGTAATAAGATACAGGATGTTCAATACCCTGATCATCCTCTTGCAGCAAAACAGCCCCAGCTCCTGTATCACTTGCATCAACAGCCATCTTAAAAGGCTTAGCAAAATTTGGAGTAGCGAGCACTGGCTGACTTAATAGAATAGCTTTAAGTTTGTTGAAAGAGGATTCACAGTTATCGGTCCAGACAAATTCAACTCCCTTTTTCAGTAGGTCTGTAAGTGGTGATACGAGAATAGAAAAGTTAAGAACAAATCTCCTGTAATAACCTACCATTCCCAAAAATCTTTGTAGCTCTTTCCTACTTTTAGGACTGGGAAGATCACTTATAACCTGAACCTTAGCTCCTGGTGGTGCAACATGTCCATCACCAATTACATACCCAAGGTACTGAACTTTAGCTTGACCAAACTCACACTTTGATAAATTAGCTACAAGATTAGCCTGAACTAAACGGTCAAGAAATTTACTGACATGGCATAGATGATCTTTTCAGTTGTCACTGAAGATTAATACATCATCAATATAAACAACACACCCTGCCAAACCCTCTGTTACAACATTCATGAGCTTCTGAAATGTGGCTGGTGCATTCTTCATACCATACGGCATTACAGAACATGCAAAAGCCTTTCCTAGTGTTACAAAACATGAGATCTCCCTAGCACGTTCAGTCATAGGTACTTGCCAGTATCCCTTTAACAAATCAAACTTACTTATGTACCTAGCCTTTCCGATCTTGTCTATGCAATCTTCTACACGAGGGAGAGGGTAAGTGTCTGTTTTAGTTATCTGATTAACACGTCTGTAGTCGATGCAAAGCCTATGTGACCCACCTGGCTTAGGGACTAGAGTGACAAGAGAACTCCACTCGCTCTGACAGGGCTCAATCATCTTGTGGTCCAACAGGTAGCCAAGCTCCTTCTGGATGAGAGGAACTTTCACTGGGTTCACACGGTAAGGAGGCAATTTAATTGGCTTTGCGTCTCCAACATCGACATCATGCATCAACACAGTAGTTCTTCCTGGAGTGGCACGGAACACTTGCGGGTACTCCTGCAGTAATGCCGAAAACTCCTGCCTTTCCTTGGGAGGTAGATGAGAAAGCTTAGTCTGGAGATCATTCATGATATCAGGATTCTTCCCCAAACTATCACTCAGGCTCATGCTGCATGGGAGAGCTTCACTTGCAGACTCGGGTGGAACAGCTACAGTGCAGACTGGATTATTTTCGTCCCGCCTGTGATATAACTTTAGCATGTTGATGTGACATAGTTGCTTGCTCTTTCTACGATCTGGTGTGGCGATGACATAGCTGACATCACTGAGTCTCTTCTCCACGAAATAAGGGCCACTAAACTTGGCTTGAAGAGGTTGCCCATGAACTGGTAGCAGAATCAAAACCTGATCTCCTGGCTGAAAGTGGCGTAACCTGGACTTCTTATCATACCAAGTCTTCATCTTCTCCTGAGCAGCTCCTAAATTCTCTCTCGCCAGCTGTAAAGCAGTGGACAGCCGTTCTTTGAACTTCATCACATACTGCAGCAGGTTGACGTCATCTTCCTCCGACAGCCAGCATTCCTTGAGTAGCTTAAGGGGTCCTCTTACTTCATGGCCAAACAGTAGTTCAAAAGGTGAGAAGCCCAGTGATTCATTTGGAGATTCTCTTGCAGCAAACACAACGAATGGAAGACCCTTATCCCAGTCTTTCTGATGTTCCAAACAGTATTTCTTGAGCATCGATTTGAGAGTTTGATGATATCTCTCCAACGCTCCTTGGGTCTGGGGATGGTAAGCTGAAGACGTGATCTGGGTGATGCCCAACTCTTTCAGAGACTGCTTGAAGACGTTTGACATGAAATTACTTCCCCGGTCCGACTGCACCTCCCTGGGCAGACCAAACTTTGTGAAGAACCCCAGCATTTCCTTAACCACGTTCTTTGCTGAGATGTTTCTAAGTGGAATGGCTTCAGGATAACGAGTAGCCATATCAATCATGGTCAACACATAAGAAAATCCTGAAGAAGTCTTAGGAAGAGGGCCCACAATATCCACCAACACACGGGTGAAAGGCGCCTCAAAAGGAGGAATGGGAACTAGAGGTGCAACCTTTTCAGTCTGATTACACTTCCCCACAACTTGACAGGTGTGACAAGACTTACAATACCAGGAAACATCCCTGAAGATACCTGGCCAGTAGAAGTGTTTCAAAATGCGTGCCACAGTCTTCCTCACTCCAAGGTGTCCTGCCAAACTGGAATCATGAGCCACTCTAATGATATCCTGCCTACAAACACGAGGGATGACAACTTGATGTACAACCTCCCATTCACAGTCGGCTGATGCTGTTGGGGGTCTCCACTTCCTCATAAGTACTCCTGACTTTACATAATAACAAGTAGAAGCACCGGCTGACTCTTCTTCACTGTAAGCAGAGTTAGCTAGACCTTTCAACTCAGGGTCAGCAACCTGCAACTCAACCAACTCTTGACGAGACAAATTATCAACACTACGGGGTACTGCCTCATCTGGTGAGTGATCCAAATTAGCAAGAAAAGTGTCAGCTAGGATAACATCATCATCATCATTATCCTCTAAATCACCAGTAACTTTAGACTTAGCCCTAGTGACAGCACATGCAGGGAACACATCAGGGACATCACAATCCTGGGACGCAGCCACTGGCTCACTAGACAACTGAGGAGCTGGACACACTTGACTTCCACCAATATCATTTCCAAGTAAGAAAGTTACACCTGACATTGGGAGTGTCTCAACCAACCCAACCATAACAGAACCATTAACAAAACCAGACTCTAAATTCACTCTGCACAGAGGAACAGAGAAGTAATTATTCCCTACACCTTGTAAGATTACAGTTTCATCAGAGGAATTAAAATTAGAGCCTAGAACACTGGTCAGCATAAGGGATTGGCAAGCACCTGTATCACGATATATTTTAACTGATTTCCTGTCATTACTGTCCAGAGGACTGACAAAACCATCAGACAGGAAATTAGCACATGAACTCTTGAGAGTGTCACCCACGTTACTGCTCAAAAGAGGAGCTCCATCATGAGAATTTAAGTTACCCCTCAAAGCAGGTTCAGTTAACTCAGTTAAAGAATTCTGGGAACTCTCAAGAGTGGACACTAGACCAATTGACTGAATATTTAAAGACTCCTTTTTGTTCACATCACGCTGTCTCCTGAAACATCTCTCCGTAGTATGACCAAGCTTACTACAATAAGTACATTTACTTTTCTGAAATCTAGAGGTGAAGCTGGTATTTACTTCCTGAGAAACATCATCTTTATTCTCTTTCCTGTTACCTGTACTCTGAGTAGAGGCAACGTACTTACTCTCAGCTTTCCCTTTTTCTCTAGAATATCTCTTGTGAGTGAGAACATACTCATCAGCTAAAACTGCAGCATCAGACAAATTATCTATTCTTTTCTCATCAAGATATAGGCTTACATCTTTATAAATACACCTTTTGAAGTCCTCCAGCAAAATCATCTGCTTAAATTTGTCAAAATCAGAATCCACATTCTTAGAATTTAACCACTGCTCTAACAAATCTTCTTTGATTTTTGCATACTCAACATGGGATTGCTTATCTTGCTTGTAAGTTGTCCTAAATTTTACTCTATAGGCTTCAGGAACAAGCTCATAGGCCTTAAGAATCAAGCTCTTAACTACATCATAATTATCAGACTGATCCTGAGGCAAAGATGCATAAGTTACTTGAGCTTTACCGGTGAGAACAGTTTGAAGGAGTACTGGCCAATACTCCTTAGGCCAATTAAAACCTGTAGCTACCCTCTCAAACAACTGAAAATACTTTGTTAAATCAGATTCATTAAAAGGAGGGACAAGTTTAACATTTTTAGCCACATCAAAATCATCAGAGCTAGATGATCCAGTTCCACCTTGTTTCATGCGATACTCATGGTCTGCCTGAATCCTAGCAAGTTCAACTTGTGCCTGTATCTGTGCCTCCTGAATCCGAGCCTGAGATTCCGCCTCCTTAGCATTTGCCTGAAATTCAGCTTCTTTAGCACGAGCCTCCTGCAGAGCTAGCTGTAACTTAGCTAATTCAATCTGCGTTTGCTCATTTGGAGGAGTTACATTAAACAAGCTTTTATTAATCATGCCAACAATTTGATCTTTAGAATGATGAGAGTGAACTGCAATTCCCAATTGTTGAGCAACAAGCTTAAGTTCATTCTTTGTTCTGTTTTCTATATCACACACTGTTTGCACATTTGACAAAAAATCTTTGGCTTCATCAAGTGTAGAAATAGTAGCCATCATGGATAAGTAACAGTCACAAAATATCAAGCAATATCCTTATGATAATATCCTGAATATCCTGATATGAGGTCGCCAAATTTATGTTACGGAACAGAGAAAGATAATGTACACTTTAAGAGAGAATGCTAAAAATCACTACTGTCCCGTAAAGTTCCAGGTTCAAAACAAAAGAGTTAGGTAAAATTACAAGTTGAAGTTTAATGCACAAACTAACAACAAAACATTCAGGACTCATAAAGATAATGTAATGGCAAATAAACAGGTTAAATATATGGTTAACTGCAATAGCCTCTATTAACACGAAATTAGCAAGAATAAATTTATCTAAGTCAGCCCTGATAAAATGAGATACCAGATAATACTCAGTGAATGCCAGATAAATAATTACAGATACAAACTATTATCAAAAATGACTGACAAAGAACTCCACACGAATTACAAAAACTTCACTAGGCCTACAAATTAAACTTATGCTATACAGTACAAGAAAAAATGCAACAACAGTTATACTCAAATTACACACAGCTGCTAGATGGTTGGAGATTTCTTGAGCACTCACAATAATAATATCTGTACAGGGGAGGACAGAGATGTGAACAAAATGAGGAGCAGATCTAAGTGGCGATGATGCAGAGACTGAGCTCATTATATAGGGGCCAGGAGAGCTTGATACAACTTGTAATGAGGACGCGCAAATGAAGCCATGGGGACAAAGAGATGACAATCCCGCAAAGTATAACAGAGATGTCGACTTACTCTGCTATAACGGTAGAAGGGGGGGACTGAGGCAGAACACGCTCGTGATCAAACATGCAGCAACTGTGCGTTAAAATTACACAAAGGATGATGAAATCATAGGCTATGTAACAATATATATATCTATAATACCTGGGGGTAGAGGGGTTTCAAGAATACTCCCCCAGTATCCCTGCTTGTCGTACAAGGTGACTAAAAGGATTGGTGGTGGGTTAGTGCCCCATCCCATAAAAAGAACTAACTAAACAAGCGAATAAAGTGCCTCGGACCAGGACGGACCATACATTGACGATTAAGGAAAGGACAAAGGACATTCTGAGGGTGGGAACATGGAATGTGAGAGGAGTGAATTATGAAGTGAAAGAGAGAGAGATTGTTCAGGTGCTTGAGGATGCAAGGGGATATATGTGGACTGACTGAAACTAAATGGGGAGGTGAAAGGGTGAAAGAGTGGGAATATGGTTTAGGTATATGTGCGGGAGTTAATGAGAATGAAAGGGCAAGAGGGGAAGTATGTCTGATGGTATGCAAGAAGTGGAAGGAGAATATAAGAGAGTATGGAACAGTGGGTGCAAGGATTGTATGGGTGAGGATGAAAGTAGGTATACAAGCTTGGGCAATTGTATGTGCGTATGTGCCGACAGAGGACCGCTTGGCAAGAGTGAAAGATGAGTTTTTGGCGAGTGTAGAAGCATGTATGGACAAATCTGAGAGGAGAGAGAGAGTACTTTTGATTGGAGACATGAATGGTAAAGTTGGGAATGTACGAGTGGATGGAGTGGTTGGTCAGTGGGGTGTGCCAGCTGAAGTAGATGGGAATGGTAGTGCTTTGGTGGACATCTGTGCTGGTAAGGGGTAGGCAATCGCTAATAATTTCTTTCGGCATAAGATGATCCACAGGTATACATGGAGAGTAGTGAGGAGGATGGATGGTGAATTTGTCGAACGAAAGGCAGTGATAGACTATGTGTGTGTGAATGAACGAATGAGAAGACCAGTGTTGGATGCAAGAGTGTGGAAAGGGTGGGGGAATGGAGTCTCGAACCATCACTTAGTGATGGCCAAGGTAAAGCTGCAAAGCAAATGGTTGTAGAGACGAAGAGGAAGACAGGAGGAAACAGCTCCTGTGAGAAGAGTGGAGGAGTTGCAAGATAGTGAGAAAATGGCAGAGTATAAGAGCATAATGGAAGAAAGATTGGGAAGGTATGAGTTAGAGCAGATGGAAGGGGTGGAAGACGTATGTAAGATATTCATGGAAGAGATAGGCGCAGCATGTGAGGCGGTTTGTGGAGTGAGGAGGAGATGCAAGGGTGTGCATGGGACAGCATGGTGGAATGATGAGGTGAAACGAGCTGTGGAACAAAAGAAGAAGGCATATAGTTAATAGTTAGTGGGTAGAGGTAGGGGAGAAGATAAGAGAGAGGTATATATGAGCAGGAGAAGGGGGTGAAGAGACTGGTGAAGGAGAGTAAGAAGAAGGTGGATGAAGAATTTGGGAGGAATCTGAGTGTGAAATGGAGGGAGAGTAAGAAACTGTTTTAGAAGGAGGTAAAGAAAGTAAGGCAGTGTGAAAGGGGATATAGTAGGGGAGTGAAAGATAGGAATAATAGATTGCTGGTGGAGAGGAGAAAGAATTTGAGGAGATGGAAGGAGCATTTGAAGATTTGTTGAATGTAGAGAGTGAGAGCAGTGCGAGTATAAGTGGTTGGGGAATGGCTGGGAGAAAAAGAGAAGAGTGGAGGGAGGAAGAGATCAGTAGGGAGGAAGTAGTAGAAGCAATGAAGAAGATCAAGATGGGAAAGGCCCCAGGAATTGATGGAGTGTGTTGTGAAAAACTGAGGTATGGGGGTGAGATTGTTGGGGAGTAGATGTGAAAGTTGTGTAGATTGACATGGGAAGAGGGAAGGGTTCCAGGGGATTGGAAATCAAGTATTATTCTTCCTTTATACAAAGGAAAAGGGGAGAGAGAAGTATGTGGTAACCATAGGGGTATTTGCCTTGTTAGTGTGACTGGTAAAATATATGGTAGAATACTCATTGATAGGGTTAGGCATATGACAGAGGAGCTAGTTGGAGAAGAACAAGGGGGATTTAGGAAGGGAAAAGGGTGTTTAGATCAGATATTTGTTATATGATGTTTAGTGGAGAAGTATCTAGAGAAGGGAAAGAAAGTGTATGCTGCCTTCATGGACTTGGAGAAAGCTTATGACAGAATAGATAGGCAAGGTATGTGGAAGGTATTAAGAATATATGGAGTGGAGGGGAAAGTGTTGAGTGCTGTGAAGAGTATGTACGAAGGAGCTAGGGCTACGGTGCGAGTGGATGGTGAGCTGAGTGAGTTCTTTTATCTCAGTGTGGGACTGAAACATGGGTGTGTGATGCCTCCGTGGCTGTTTAATATATACATGGATGGGGTTGTAAAGGAGGTGCAAGGTAGGGCAGCGGATGTGGGGGTGGCTCTAATGAATGAGAGTGAGATTTGGAAGATTCCGGTGTTGCTGTTTGCTGATGATACAGTATTGTTGAGTGAAGATGAATGGGAGTTGCAAGGTTTGGTGAATGAATTTGGGACAGTGTGTAGGAGGAGGAAGCTGAAAGTTAATGTAAACAAAAGTAAAGTTATGGTGTTTGAGAGGAATGAAGTCACAGTGTGTACAGTGAGGTTGGATGGTGAGGATATGGAGAATGTGAGTGCATTCAAGTACTTGGGTAGTGTGATGAGTAAGGATGGAACTTTGGGGGATGAAGTGCGTGAAAGGGTACAGCAGGGAAGGAAGGTTGTTGGTTCACTGAAAGCAGTGATGAGAAATAGGGAGGTGAGTATGGAAGTTAAGAAGTCACTGCATGATAGTATTGTGATCCCTACCCTGTAGTAAGGAAGCGAGGCGTGGACCTTGCAAGAGGGTTAGAAGTCAAGAGTGAGAGCAGTGGAAATGAGTTACTTGAGAGGAGCATGTGGAGTGACATGGAGGGACAGGTTGACGAATGACGAAGTGAAGGAACGTTGTGGGGTGGATGTGGTTGAGAAGATAAGGAGAAATACATTGAGGTGGTTTGGACATGTGGAGAGAATGGAGAATGAAAGACTGACTAAGAGGGTGTATGTAGGTGAGGTGGAGGGAGGGAGAGGGAGGGGTAGACCGATGAGGTGGAGGGATGGAGTTGAGAAGTATATGAGGAAGAGGGGGGTGAGTTGGGAGGAGGGTAGTCAAATGGTGGATGACAGCGACTTGGAGGCATTTTGTTTGCGGCCACCCTTTGCGGGATTAGGGGGTTGGGCTATATATATATATATATATATATATATATATATATATATATATATATATATATATCGTAACCAATGAGGTCTTGCCTAAGTGACGTATTTGCTGCCGCTATAAAGCTCGAATTGGGAAAAGTTTCAATACCATTTCAGCACTTTTGCGGCACCTCGGTTTGGGTTACCTTTCCTAGAAGGGTAGTCAAGTTGTACTCCAACTGCTCGTGGTGACCTCGCAGACACCCTGTTATTTTTTTTTTTTTTACATTTCTGTTTTTTGTGCTTTTTTTTTCTTTCGGTTTTCTTTTTTTGTCCTAAATTAGGATGACACAAACGGGAGCGGCACTATCCGGGTTTTTCCCGGGTAGTATTGTATATACGTTTTGCTGTTGTTGTCATTTTGTTTTGTTTTTTGTTCTCCCTTATCATGAGTAAACAACACCAGTGCCTTTGCTGCAGTAGGTCTGCAGCAAAAAGTGCACAAACACTGAAGTGCGCCTACTGCAGCGAGTGGATTCATAAAGCTTGTGAAAATTTGGATGCAGGCGACTATCCATTCATGAAGAGGAGCCACCAGCTGGGCTTTCGCTGGCTATGTAGCCAGTGTGTTGCACCAGCAGACGAGGTCTTGGCTGGTGGAGGAAGTAGTACCAAGAAGGAGTTTGAAGATAAAGTTATTGGGCCAATCTTTCAAGCAATCAGAGATGTGTCAAATAGACTGGAGGCACTAGGGACCAAGGTCTCATCATCCATGGCGGTCACGCAAGATCAGGGCAAGTCATTTGCAGATGCTGTTTGTGGGTCTCTCGTGGGGGGAGGGAAGGATCTGCCTGGGGGTGTGATTGAGATCAGTGCTCATGGCCAGAAAAAAGCCATTCATAGTCAGCATGTACTGACTGTGAAATCAGAGAGTGGCGCTGGTGCCCTGACAAATCAGATGGGACCAGAAGACATCAGAGGCGTACTTAACTCTGTACCGGTTGACAGCTGCCTTAAGACCAAGGCTGGTGGGCTGGTAATGAAGTTTCCATCAGCTGAGGCCAAGGGAGAAGCAACTGGGGTGCTGATTGATCATTTTGGCTCTGAGGGCACTTTTTGCATATCAGAGTCAAAGAAAATGTTGCCTAAAATGACCGTGACAGGCCTTCCCTCTTCCTTAGATGACTCTGACATCATCCCAAATATTCTGAGAAAAAACAATAAAATTAAGATGCTTGTTGATCGAGGTTGTACCCTCAACCTTCTCTTCACAAGGACAAGGAATGACACCAAAACTGCTGTCTTGAAGATGTCGCCAGAGGTGAGATCCTCCATTGTAGAACAGGGCAATTACATCTATGTGGATCTTACAAGATGCCGCGCTTTCGATAGATTCTGGGTTACACAGTGTCATCACTGTCAAGGCTTTGGTCATACATTTGAGAGATGTTCTAGGAAAAGTGATGAACCTAAATGTGTCTTTTGTGCTGGAGCCCATAAATCTAAGGACTGTAGTAACAGAAATTCTCCCAAATGCATCAACTGCTCCTCTTTAACCCTCCCCGTCCCGACGACGTATGGGTACGTCACCACGATTTGCATTTGCCAGTCCCGGCGACGTACCAGTACGTCGTGCAATTGCAAGGTACCTAATTTGCACAATTTTCAATTTTCGCACGTGATTTTTCGTATGTATACACGGGACACCTTCCTCTATTCCTGTACAAGATACCAAGCAGGGACAATGCCTTACACTGCATAACCTCCCCCCTCCCCACCTCACGCCATTGTCTTGGCAAAAGACCTGTTACCAGTGACCTGGCTAGTAAAGTTATTCAGGGCCAGAGTGATTCCCCAGTCAATGACAATGTGGAGGACAATGTTTACATAGCATTAGAAGAAGAAACAGCCAGAAATAATGATCAGGTAGTGTGGCAAAAATAGGTCAGGTATGGTGATTAGTTAGTGAGTGAAACAATGCTTATAATGCCTTTATTACTGCTTGAAAACCAATATACTGTCATACTACATATACATTCGTACCAAGTAAATAAATAAATACCGTTTATGAGTGGATAAAATAGTTACCCTCCCATAGAACTCGTTTTCTTTGGTGCCAGCATGTTAGAAAACCCACTCAGGTAAGGAGGAACTCCTACCTGGATTGGGCACTTTAAACCTCAGGTGAGCGATTTCTCTATGAATTTTCGATGTTTCTCACCAAAAGTGAAGGTTTTAGCCAAAAAAAAAAAATCGAAAATACCTCGGGACTGGGGGATGTCGGAGGTGCGGAAAACCTCGGGACGTGACGGGTTAAGACATCAAGATGATAATTCAAAGTCACAGGCGGTTGCCCATTTTGCATCAAGTAGAGAATGTCCAATTATGATTTCTCATAGGAATAGATTGATTGAAAACACCAATTTTGACCATTCATAAAACTGACTACGTCCCTCTTGAACCAGTTAAGGATGGGTCTTTTAAATATTCGTTCCATCAGTAATAAGATAGACTATATCAATGAAATCCTAAATCAGCACGAGCTTGACATATTGTGCTTGACTGAAACCTGGTTGTATGAGTCTGATATCGATATTATTCGTAATACTTTGCCTAAGACACATTCTGTTATTAGTATTCCCAGGCCTGATGCTGACTATCCGGGAGGAGGCGTAGCACTCATCTACTCGGCAGCACTTGAATTTATGGAAGTATTAATAAATTTCCATCAGAATACCATTAGAATTGCAATTGTCTATCGACCAGGTCATCCGGGCAGAGATCGAGGTTTTATGGAGGAGTTTGGGCAGTTTCTTGAAGGGTTTTCTCTTAAACCTGGAGGACTTCTTGTTTGTGGTGATTTCAATTATTGGGTTGATAATCCAGAGTCAAAACCATTTTCTTCAGAGTTCCTAGAGTTGATCACCCAGAACAATTTTTTCAATCATGTGAGTAATCCAACTCATGTCTCAGGACATGTCCTTGACTTGATCTTGTCCCCTGTTGGTTGCAGGTGTGTATCAGATGTGGAGGTTGACTCATTTGACCCCCTCATCTCTGATCATGCTCTGATCACTATTAGTTTTGATGTCCCGAAATCCCCTTCATATAAAAAGGTCATCAGGTTCAGAAATTGCAACAATGTTGACCGCCAGTTGATGTGTTTTGAAACTGATCAACGTTTAAACTCCATCGATTCTTCAAGTCTTTCTTCTGGTGAATTGGTTGATATTTACAACAACGAGCTCAGGTCAGTTTTTGACCATTATTGTCCTGAGGTAGTAAAAACAATCACTGTACGTGATAATTCTCCGTGGTATGGTCCATCCATTAATTCTTTGCGTAGACAACATAGAAGGGCAGAACGTGAGTGGTGCTTGCAGCGGACCGAAGTAACTCGTTTGTGTTATGTTTTTGCGAGAAGAGCAGTCGTTCACACTGTAAAAGCCCAAAAGACTAGGTATTATCGAAATAAAGTTGATTCATGTGGTGGTGATAAAAAAAAAACTGTCTGCAGTTGTGAACAATTTGGTTGGTCGGAGGAATGTAATTGTTAAACCAAATTCTGTATCTGATGCCCAATTGGCTTCTGATTTTGCTTCATTTTTTACAAGTAAGATATCTCACATAAGAAGTGATTTAGACAGCAGTTCTCCTATGGTCCTTTCGCAGCAAGAAGTCCGTTCAGGGTGTGGCAGAAGTTGGAATTCCCCCGAGTGCGACGTTGCCAATTTGACCACCAATGATCGGATTATCACTCTGTCTCCCTACCTACCCCCATCTCACCTGTATCTCTCTCTCTCTCTCTCTCTCTCTCTCCCTCTCTCTCTCTCTCTCTCCCTCTCCCCCCCTCTCTCTCTCTCTCTCTCTCTCTCTCTCTGTATATATATATATATATATATATATATATATATATATATATATATATATATAGTATATATTTATTATTTATTTTCAACTTTTTTCCACACCACCTATGAGGTAAAAGTCTAGGCGCGTTTTATTTTTAAGAAGTTTCCCCTGTAGGCCTAATCATCTCTCTGACCCTGGGTCCCTCGCCGACCTCGGCGTGGCAACATGGGAAAAAAGCCCTGCCACGTGTCGTAGAATTCATTCAAATCGTTGTTATAATTCTAAAAAGTGATACTCAATGTACTATATAGCTTCCTTTATTATAAACAGAATATAAAAAACAATTTCAAATAGCACATAGATGGGAAATAAGAGAGAGAGAGGCATGTACTACGGTTGATTTGGCAGCATCGCTAGAGGTGATTCACCAGGTGGGCCCCACCCTGAACGGACTTCTTGCGGTGAAAGGACCATAGTGAAGCGTACTCAGTTGACTTCCAGCCACTGTGCACTGGGGATCATTTGCTTTCAACATTTCATCCGCTGGATGTTAACAAAGTCAAATGTTACATCATAGAACTTAATAAAACATTTTGCTCACTCGATCCATGTAACATGTCACAACTGCCTGATGTGTATGAGCATGCTGCAGACTTTATCTGCAACATAATAAATAGATGCTTCTTAGAAAGCAATTTTGTGCAGCCTGAGAAACGTGCTTTGCTTAGGCCCCTAATTAAGAAACCTGGTCTTGATGTCGAAAGCATGACAAATTATCGTCCTGTCTCTAACCTGTCTTTTATCCAAGATTATTGAGCGGGCCATACTCGATCAACTCTTATCACTACTGGAACACAACAGAGTTGTTCCTGTTGTTCAATCAGCATACAGAAAATACCATTCAACTGAAACTGCACTAACAAGGATTCAGAGTGACTTAGTGGCAAACACTTGTAGTGGGATGTCCTCTCTCCTAGTTCGTTTGGATCTGTCTGCAGCTTTTGATACAGTAGATCATAAACTCTTGTTGGATGATCTGTATTTTTATGGCGTTCGTGAGAGTGCCCTTTTGCTCCTTAAGTCGTATCTGTCGGACAGATCTCAGAGAGTGGTTGTT
Source organism: Coenobita brevimanus (assembly GCF_032717465.1). Classification (NCBI taxonomy): domain Eukaryota; kingdom Metazoa; phylum Arthropoda; class Malacostraca; order Decapoda; family Coenobitidae; genus Coenobita; species Coenobita brevimanus. The sequence goes on from NC_137009.1 coordinate 11,958,763, forward strand.
GATTACTCTAGCTTTGATTCTGCTCCTCTTCTATTTGGAGTCCCTCAAGGATCAGTTTTGGGTCCAATTCTGTTTACTCTCTACACAAGTAGTTTATCGTCTCTACTTGATGCTCATGATGTGTCCTATCATTTTTATGCTGATGACACCCAGCCCTATGTTAAGATGTCAGATGTCAACGATACTAAGACAAAGTTTGAATCTCTAATGTCTGGTATTAAGATTTGGATGGCTAAGAGGAAACTTAAGCTGAATGATGGTAAAACTGAGATCATCAGAGGAAACAGAAGGGGTGATGACACTGACAATGCCCTGGCTTTGAACATTGGTGTGTCACAGCTGCATCCAGTCAGTTCTGTTCGAAATCTGGGTGTTTATTTTAATTCTAAGTTAAATTACAAAGAAAATATTAATCAGGTTGTAAGAGGGTGTAACTTGCATATCAGAAATCTGTACTCTGTGCGAAGATTCCTGAATAGACGGTGCCTCTTAACATTGGTCCATGCAGTGGTCTTGTCTCGTGTTGATTATTGTAATTCGCTGTGGGTTGGTCTTCCAAATAATATACTAACAAAAGTTCAGTCTGTGTTGAACAGGGCGGCACGGCTTATCTTTGGTCTCCCCCTGAGAACCTCAACTACCCCGTTTCTGATTGAGTTGCATTGGTTACCAGTAAAGGCTAGAATTGAATTTAAACTGTGTCTTATTACATTCAAGGTTCTTAAGTTTGGTGAACCGAAGTATCTTGCTGAATTGTTAAACTTCCATCGACACGCCCGGGTGTGATGTTACGCAGTGAAGCTGATTCCTTGCGTCTTGATGAGCCAGGAGCCATTCACCAGTCATCTTTCTCTGATCGTTCTTTTTCATATAGAGCCCCTAGATTATATAACAGATTGCCATTGTCCATAAGACAACTCTCTACTGTTGAATCCTTTAAGAGACAGCTGAAAGCCTTTCTTTTTTCAAAATGCTATGACCTGGAGAGAGGTACTATGTCGGATGATTATAGGGTTTAATTATTGCCACTTTCATGTATATATGATGTAGCTTGTATTATATACAAGAAATATCATAATTCTTGTAACTGTAAAAATAATGTATGTGTCGAGCGCTATACCTCATACCAATTAATCTGGCCAGCATGTATGGCAACACTGTTCCTGCCGAGATTCTGATTGGCTGGAGGTGTTTGTTCGATTTCGTTGTTGCTTAAACTGATACTCTCTTTATTATCAGATGTGATACTGAGTTTGTCGACAATACAATCGTCAAAAGCAATAAGAAATCCGTTAGATACTTAACAACAATGAAGTTTTCGTAGGAAGATAGCGATAGAGTCAACAAAGTCTTATACCAGTCCAAGTCAAGGTCAGTGTTCGAACAATTCCTTTAAATCTCTGACACCCCGTAATATAACAGAAAATTAAGGAAACCTGCTTAATCTAAGCGTTGATATAACACAATTAAATTTTAAGATAAGTCTGTACTGTGAGAATAGAGAAGATATAATGGAATGGTTTTCCTTTAGCCTACTTTGATTTTTCGCGATTTTTTCAAACATCCCTCCTCGCAGAACTCGTCTTTTCATTAGAATTTTTAATTATTCAGAGTTGTGGCACGATTTAGGGGTGCAGACTGATTTTATAATTTAAATGTGTGTTATACCAAAGCTTAGATTAAGCAGGTTTCCTTAATTTTCTGTTATATTCCGGAGTGTCAGAGATATAAAGGAATTGTTCGAATGCTGACCTTGACTTGGACTGTTATAATACTTTGTTGACTCAATATCTCTATCTTCCTACGAAAACTTCATTGTTGATAAGTATATAACGGATTTCTTATTGCTTTTGACGATTGTATTGTCGACAAACTCAGTATCACATCTGATAATAAAAAGAGTATCAGTTTAAGCAACAACGAAATCGAACAAACACCTCCAGCCAATCAGAATCTCGGCAGGAACAGTGTTGCCATACATGCCTGGCCAGATTAATTGGTATGAGGTATAGTGAATTCCCAAAAGGAAGAACTGGTGCTTTTGAGAAACAAAAGGCCAGATTATATATATATATATATATATATATATATATATATATATATATATATATATATATATATACATATATATATATATATATATATTTATATATATATATATATATATATATATATATATATATATATATATATATATATATATATATCATCATTTCCTGTGGCACCCCACGGGATGCATAGGGCCTCAATGAACTCTCTTCACCAATATTTGTCTCTTGCCATCTCCTTCTGGTCCCGCCAACACTCCTCTCCTGCTTCTTTTTTCATTGTCCTCAACCAGGTTTCCCTCGGCCTACCTCTACCTCTTCTTCCTCTAGCAGTCCACTCTGGTACATCCTATATTAAACTACCTTCTTTTCTGTATGTGTGCCCCAGCCACTTCCAGCGAGACAGTCTCACATATTCATTAACTGGTTCCACTCTCGTAATATCCCTTACTGTTGCATTTGTAACTCTGTCTTGCCACTGTACCCCAAGAATCCTTCTCAGTATTTTATTCTCAAATCCTAATACTTTCTGATCTGTTGCAATTGTACTGTACCATGACTCATGCCCGTAAATTAAAATTGGTCTAACCATGGACTTGTGAATTTTCACTTTAGTATGTACCAAAAGCATATTATTATTCCAAACAGATTTCAACATTCCAACAGCTTGCTAAGCCTGTCTAATTCTCTTCTCAGTTTCATTGTTTAATGATCCATTAGATGATACAATCGTTCCCAGATATTTAAAATTTTCGACATTCTTCACCACATTATTCCCAATTACACAATCGATTTGGTTCTCCACGTTCATATTAATAATTTCAGTCTTTCCACAATTTATTACCAATCCCACTTTTTTTCCTTCCTCCACCAGACAACCAAGCAGCCTCTGCATCTCGTAAATACTTCCGCAAATCAGTACAATATCATCAGCATAGTCCAAATCCATCAGCTTCTTATTGTCCAGTTAATTCCTGCACCTGTTCTCCTTACAACCTTTTTTATAACATAATCCATAACCAAAACAAACAACAATGACGAAAAAACTCCTCCTTGAATCACTCCTGACCTAACTTGAAATGGATCACTCAAAGAACCACCCACCATTACCTTACAAAAAGTACCTTCATGCAGGCTTCTAATAATATTTACAAACTTTTCTGGTATGCCATAGAATCTCATAATTTTCAACATAGCTCCACGTGAAACATTATCAAACGCCTTTTCAAAATCCACAAAACACATACTAAGTGGCATTTTCATCTCATTAGCTTGTTGCATTAGATGCCTTACAATAAAAATCTGATAATTACAACCTCGACCCATTCTAAATCCCGCTTGTTCTTCTCTTAAAATTTTATCAATTACTAGTTCTATTCTGTTCAACGAGATTTTGGAAAAGACTTTTGCAACTATAGGTGTCAAAGTTATCCCCCTCCAATTGCCACACACGCACTTAAATCTCCCTTTTTTGGTATTTTTATAATCACCCCATTTTTCCACTCTTCTGGAATTCCACCATTATCCCAAGCCACATTAAAAAGTTTCAAAAGCGCATTCATCAACTCATCATTTTCCACATTAAGCATTTCAGGGAATATTCCATCCTCTCCATGGGCCTTAAAATTCTTTAAGTCCTTTATAGATTTTGCTACCTCTTCCAAAGTTATATCCCCTGTTTCTATCTGCAAATCTCTCTCGGCTGGCAAAATGTCCTCTTCAGCTGGGATTGGTCTATTTAGAACAGATTCAAAGTGCTCTTTCCACCTTCCTTTTATATATATATATATATATATATATATATATATATATATATATATATATAAATATATCCGGATAGTGGGCCCCTACCTCCTGGACTTGTGCTTATGGACCCTAACCCAGCCTAACTCAGAAAAACACCCGGATATATATGTATATATATATCCGGATAGTGGGCCCCTACCTCCTGGACTTGTACTTATGGACCCTAACCCAGCCTAACTCAGAAAAACACCCACATAACTCCATACCGGATACGCATAGCACCTATTTAAGGCCTTATTCACACAAATAAGGGACATTAAAGAGTGAAACAAATGAAAAGGAACCAAAGAATGAGGATTTAGAGGTGAGTATCGAAAATACAGTATTTCGCAGTATTCAGGGTACTTACTACAAGTCCATGGCCATTGTGATTAATAACCCCTCCTCTCAGACTCTGACAGTAATTAGGTGCACCTGAAGCACCTACAGTAATCCAGTGTTGCACTGCATTTAATCATTTGCACTCTGAATTCTAGTTTATTAACCCGTTTGCGCATGGTAAGTTTTAATAAGTTTTGTGTTCCACAACACATCGCCTTTCTCCCCACCACCCACCGCCTGCCATGCGCTCGAAAAATAGTGTATTCTCGGCTTATTTTCATCACCCAAACATATTTATTTTCCCACAAAACCCACTTATTCCTATTCGTCGTTGTTTGTTCTACACGAGAAGCAAAAAAAAAAAAACACTATTGTCTTATGTTAGAGCTGTGTGAATAAACTTTTGGGAACATTCATCTCACTTCCCAACATCATAACTCGAATGTTTACCAATCTCTCTCTACATGTCATCATCATTGGAAAGAGAATTTTTTTAGCTTTCGAATGGGATCATTGGCATTTTGAAACGAGGTATGGTTTTCGAGTAATAAGTAAAAAAGTAAAACCTATTTCTGACAGACAACGGAGATTTTATTCGGGGAGCTCTAGCGAGAAACTTTTCTCAACAGTGTTATGTTTATATTTCATCACCTTATGCAGAATTTCATGGGCTTTCATTTGAGCTCAGAATGATTCTCCTATGCCTCATAGTTTTTTAGAAAAATGCAGAAAACTACAATGTACCCACGCCTTGTTGTGACTGTAGGGCAGTTTCCTGTCTCCCTCTAAGCTCCTGCAAATATTTCACCAATTCCTTGTACACTAGATACGCAGACTATATTCACATGCTTCACTGTCACTATTTTTATAGATGAATACTCACATTTGGTGCAAGGTAGAGGTAGGTGATTAGAAACAGTAGCACAATATTTGTTGGGCCAACGGCTGTTAACGACCAGGATTGCTTCACAAACACCAAATTTCCTATTGCAAACACCAAATCTAATCACAACAGTGCCCAAAAACTATACATAAGCACTATTGGTACAGTGAAATATGTTGCATGGCCAGGATGGGGTAACAGAGAGATTTAAAGGGACAAACTGCACAGTACCTTCCCCACTCACAGCTCATTTGGTACTGAAAAACCTGTCCACTCTCTCGCCAGTATCAGGACCCACAGTTGCCAACTCATTACTTTTGACGAGAGCCAGGCAAGCTATGATGCCTCCAAAAATGATGCAAATCGACCAAAAACTTTTTTTTTTTTTTGCAAATATTTTATGGTTTTATGACGCTGAAGGCATCAGTGAGTATTTATGAGGAAAGACCCTACTGACACCTTACATGTCACTGTGTACAAAGGGGTTTACACTGTGCATTCTTTTCTCACTTGTGCTTTATTGTCCCTGATTCCCATCACTGTTGGACTCTGCACTTAATCATTTGCACTCTTATTTATAATTTCTTAACACTATGCATTCTTTTCTCACTTGTGCTCTATTGTACTTTACTTTAAACAGTGATGCACTCTGTACTTTAGTCTTTTCACTCTGAATTCCAATTTCTTAACACTGCACATTGTTCTTTACACTGCACAACACTGGAAATTCCCGTGTGGTCTAGTGGCGAGTTTTTGCTCTTTATTCACTGTCCGAGTCTGAGAGAAAGTGTTGGAGGTTGCCGAGTGGCACATCACTGAGACGTGGTATTGGATGACCCCGCTGCAGATGACACTGGAGACAGGCGCAACTCCACTGTGGCTGATGTGCTGGGCGTGGCTCAGAGGTGGAAGGCCTATCTTGGGGAGCCAATGGTGTGGAGCAAGGGCTGGGCACTGGGGAGAGGTAACAGGCCTGAAAAAAACCGTTAATGGTTGATTGACGTAAGGAACGACAATTCTGGTGATTGATGATGTGCTGCATGAAAGCAGGGTTGCCATTCGTATGATATATATCGTACATGTATGATTAAACTGCCTGTGGTGCGATGTACGATACTATTTCTTATTATCGTATGTTCTGTACGATAATACTGTGTTTTGATGGCATAGGAGTTTTAATTTTTAAAAAATGATAATTAAAAAGCCGTTTCAACAAGAGTAAATCTTTTCCATAGATAGTATGTTATCTGTAAAATAAGAAATCATAATTTTCCGTAGTGCACGCAGTGTAACTATGTCAATGAAATAGCTGGTCTTGCTGTACTGTAGGAAATGTACAGGCACATTTAGAGTCACATTAGCAGTTGACCATTATTTCAGTTTTTCCATGCAGTGTCAAAGAGAAACTTATTTAATGTCAATAAAAATATTCCCGTTAAAGTTTCGGGTAATTAATTGTTTCTATATAATGCAATTCAGGAGGCATATATTTTGATACAGAGAAAGGAATAGTTAAAGAATTTTTGTGATTGTATACAGTATAAAAGAAATATTTATTTTGATACCAAGAAAGAATTACCTAAAAGTATCTTGTGTAATCTGTGATTTGTAAATAGTGTAGGGGACTTGTTTATTTTATTTAATAAATTTTGATGAACGTATTCAACTTTTCTAAACAGAATATTGTTGTATAAACCTTCCTTAACCTGCCGCCTCCTGCTGACGTATATATACATCCACACATTTTGTCACTGTCAGTCCCATTGATGTATATAAACGCGCATCGATTGCAAGGTCCCTAATTTGCACAATTTTCAATTTTCGCATGTGATTTTTGGTACATATACACGGGACACCTTCCTCTACAAGATGCCAGGCAGGGACAATGCCTTACCCTGCATGACTTCCCTCCCCGCAAGCCATTGTCTCGGCAATTCACTGTTACTGGTGACCTGGCCAGTTAAGAAATGTCGTGCCACGGTACGAAATTCAGGGTCAGAGTGATTCCCCAATCGATGACAATGCGGAGGACAAAGTTTACATAGCATTAGAGGAAGAAACAGTCAGAAATGATGATTAGGTAATGTTGCCAAAAAAGGCAGGTATGTTGATGTGTTTGGTGAGTGAAACAATGCTTATATTGCCTTTATTACTGTGTGAAAACCAATATACTCTCATATTACATATAAATTCGTACCAAATAAATAAATAAATACCGTTTATGAGTGGTGTGGAATAGTTACCCTCCCATACAGCTCGTTTTCCTTGGAGCCAGCCTGATAGAAAACCCAGTAAGGTAAGGGGTACTCCTAACTGTATCGAGTATTTTAAACCTCAGGTAAGCGATTTCTCCATGAATTTTCAATGTTTCTCACCAAAAGGGGAGGTATGAGCCAAAATAAAATTTTTCCAAAATTGGTCGGGATTGAGGGGAGTCAGTGATGGAAAATCGGTCAGGATGGGGTGGGTTAATTGATACCTGCTGTATACAGTATTTACATTAGTCATTACATATTTCAGAACTTTCATGAATTTCCATTTTTTTCTTTTTTATTACGTGAGACTAATGCTGTTTATATAAATTTCAAATACCACTGAAGGCATTTTGTGTTGGTAAGAACTCCATCATTTATCATCATATTACTGTAGAGCGTAGTGTAGTAGTGGCAGTAAAAATATATGATAATTTTCACAGGCATCCGATAAATTTGTACGATAATTTGGGTGGAAAAACGATAGTTTTGAAACATCAGTACAATAACTCGATAAAAAATATCTGGCAAGCCTGCATGAAAGTGCGCACTTCCTCCACAAGACCCAAGGGCCCCATCTCCCTGTCGCAGTCCGGGTATTCTAGGTAGTCGAGAACGAACTCGACGTGCTCCCAGAGTGCACTCAGCTTAGGGATGGCTGGAGTAGTGGCACGCTGAGAGGAGTCCGCATCATCGTCGCTGTCCTCATTGGAATCTTCAGGCTGGGTACTTGTATCAGCAACCGAAGATGGGATCTCGATATCAGACATGATCTGATACCTAGGATTGCCCTCCTTATCATCCAACCACTCACACACTTCATCCATATCAACATCATCTCCAGCTGCACGAAGGCATGCATGGAAGTCATCCATGTCAAAACCTAGAAAATTGTGCACCACATTGGCTCCAAGAAGCAGATGAGATAAACCATTTTCCAGAGTCATGACGAGACTTTCCTCCATGCACTGGCTCAGTTGTAGATAGCAGACTTGATGTTGTAGCAGCGAAGGTTTTCCAAAGTCCACAGGCCTCGCGTGTCCCATCCCTCCCTGCGCTCATCTTCATCCTCGAGAACAACCATCACTTCATCGAGGAACTTCCGATGGTACAGCCTCTTCGTTGCCACAATCACTCCTTGGTCCATTGGTTGGATGAGAGCAGTCGTATTAGGTAGCAAAAACATGCACCTAATGTGGCCATTCTCAGCCACCAACTCCTTGTCGGATGGATGTGCAGGTGCATTGTCCAAAAGAAGGAGGGCCTTTACCTGGTCACGTGGGATTCCCAGTGTGTTCGTCTGGTAATGGATGACCTCCTTGATGAAGTGGTGGTGAAACCAGTCTTTGAAGATCTTGGTTGTGAACCAAGACTTCCCAGAATGGTACCAAACAACAGGAAGGACATCCATCATCCCACAAAGACACCGAGGCTGCTTTGCATGACCATCAATAACGGGCTTGAGCCAGTGCATGCCGTTAGCATTGGCATAACACAAAACACATATCTGCTGCTTGCAAAGCTTGTGGCCAGGTACACGCTTCTCCATCTCCTCAGCTAGAGTGCTCTTTGGCATCGAGCACTAGAATAGATCAGTTTCGTCAGCATTGTAGACTTGATGAGAGTGAGGCCCTCCCTGTTGATCAAGCCATCCACCTTTTGCTGAAACTCCTTTACTCCCTCCTCATTGGCATCCAGAGCTTCGCCATGGGCCTTACAGTTCATAAAGCCATGCCGTAACTTGAAAGCGAAGAGCCAACCCTTGGATGCTTTGAAGTCTGGGGTGTCGTGTATCCTTGCGAACTTCTCAGCAGCAGCCTTCAGCTCCATACCATGCACCAGCACACCAGCAGCACATTGTTGATGATACGAAATCAGCGTGGAGCAATCGATTTCTGCAAACCAGGGAGTGAACAGTCATAACCTTCCTCTCCATGCTGCGTTTGGTCTTCAATGCGAAGTCAGCTGTGTACTGCATAAGCTTGTCCTGGGATTGCTTGATATCAAACAATGTAGAGTGGGCCAGGTTGATTTCACAGAGGATGCATGACATCGACCATCCCGTGTTCTCCTTGTCCAATATATCCCTCTTCTTTTCCAGAGTCAGAACCACTCGTTTCCTTTTCTCGGGCAGCAGGGCCATCATCACACATACGAGGAAGAGGCAGGAGAGGAATAGCAGAGCCAGCAGCAGGTAGGGCACCATCACAAAAGCAAGCATACGGGCAGCCATGGTGACGGGCATGCACTCACGATGATGGATGGGTAGAAAATGGGGAGGAGGCAGCGTTGCCCTGCCGGACGTCAGCGGAACTACGTGGTAAAACACAGCTGGTCCATGCTGCACGTAAAGTTCAAATTACAGGTAAAAAAAAAAAAAAAACGGATTAAAAAAAAAACGGATTTTAAAAAAATACGTTTTTTAGGCAGTTTGGGGGTCACGAAGTCCCGGGCCCAAACTGTCTGGGTAGTGGGGAGTCGGGATTGGGGACGACCAGATAATAAAGGGATTGCTCATATATATATATATATATATATATATATATATATATATATATATATATATATATATATATATATATATATATATATATATATATATATATATATATATATATATATATATATATATATATATATATATATATATATATATGGAGCCTCTGTGGTACAGTGGTATATTGTGTCTCTCAAACTGGTGGATGTGGGTATGCCTCCTGCCAAAGTTGTAAAAACTTTGCGAAGTGTTCACCAACCCACTTTACTGCTTTGGCGGACATAAGGGATGCTGTGGTTGAACCAGTCTCGCATACTAGTATGCTTGCACCCAGTCAGCTTAAGGCGGGCCGATTACTTGTGGTTCACAGACTACACACACATCCAAAGCCACTTCAACATGACAATCACACTCACAAGCACTTCACACCCTACACACACTCTCTACTAGACAGCCTAAGCCTCTGGGTAGAGATACAGTACAGTCGTGGTCATAAATAATCACCTATCCTCCTGTACCCCAAACCTCAGGCTGGCTCCTTTATGAGTGGCAAGTCACACTGAAGAAATAGGGGCTGAAAGAGAGAGGCCAGAGAGACAAGGGAAGGCGGGTGGGGGTAAAGAGAGGGAGGGGAGGGACGTTAAGTAGGGGAGGGAATATGTTGTGCAAAGTGGTGATCACATTTAATTATGTCTCTATTTTCTCTCATTCAGGGCATGATATATAGGAGTTAATATTCAGAAGATCATGCTGCATTACACCTTGTGAAGCGGCGTCAGATAGCAAGTTTTGTAAGATAAGTGGCGAAATCAAGGGTTGGCTCGTGAGAGGAATAATCTGTCGTGACAGATCAAACATTAGTGCAATGCCATTGAGACTGTGTGGGCTCAGACTGTCAATGTGTGGGAACCAGAGAACGAGAGGACACGGGCCCGCCTCCTCCAGCACACCAAGGACGAGTGGGAGTTGTTCAGACGAAACCAGCAAACCATCAACATTGTTTCCTCGGTACTGCTAAGACTGCAAGAGGTTATTGAGACAGGAGGCCACTGGACTACTGATTAAGGCTTTCTTGGTTACTTTGGCTTGACCAATGTCGGTGAATATTGACATAGGTATATTCGGGACTTTGGATAGGATTTTGTTTCATTTTCCTTCTAACAGATTATGAGAGATGTCACTATTATATCCATCCATGTGAACAGACATCAGATTTATTTACCATTTTATGCACAATAATTTTAAATTGCCTTTTCATATAGAGATACCATAAACTAGTTGACATGATAGTAACTGTATACAGGGAGTATATAGATGAAGATGATCATATTCACTGTGGACACAGCCTTTTCAAAGGTTGGATATGATATATATAGTCCAAAAATTTAATCACAGATAATGGCAGAGGACGTTTCGTATATATACATTTATGGAAGTCTTCCATTCTGCGTCCGAAGTCCAAATACACGGATAAACACATTTATCTAGCTCCGTACTAATGTTTGATTTGTCAGGTCAGTATAATTCTCTCACGAGCCAGCTCTTGATATCACCACGTATCTAAAGCTTGTTATCTGTCGCCACTGTACATGGTGTAATGCAGCAATATCTATCGAATATTAACTCCTTTATATCATGCCCTGAATGAAAGAAAATAGACAAATTACCACCACTTAGCATTACATTCTCCCTCCCCGACCTCCTCTCCCTTCCCTCTCTCACTCCACCCTCGCACCATCACTCGTTCCCCCACCCACCTTCCCTTCCCTCTCTGGCCCCTCCCTCTCAGCCCCTCTCACTCCACTGTGACTTGCCACGCATAAAGGAACCAGCCTGAGGCACGAGGTACCGGAGGATAGGTGATTATTTATGACCACGACTGTACTGTACATTGGCTGTATCGTCCCTGCTTCGGTAGGGATAGGCCGGTCCTGCAGTGGACACTCAACGGCTGATGATGATAGCCAGGTAGTTGAAGTACCTACAGCAAAGTACTGGAGTTTACATTCTGAAGTAAAAAGACTCGTTAGGCGTGATAAGAGGAGGCTATATGATGAAAAGGCAACAGAAACAGAAATTAAATTTAGTAAAAATGACGGTCAGAGCACAAGAGCAGCGTATCAGGCAATAAAGGAGTTAACTGGGACTGAAAAGAGAAGGAAGGAAATACCTGTACGGGACAGAAATAGTAATCTGATGACTAAAGATTTGGATACAAAAGGAAGGTGGAAAGAGCACTTTGAATCTGTTCTAAATAGACCAATCCCAACTGAAGAGGACATTTTGCCAGCCGAGAGAGATTTGCAGATAGAAACAGGGGATATACTTTGGAAGAGGTAGCAAAATCTGTAAAGGAGTTAAAGAATTTTAAGGCCCATGAAGAGGATGGAATATTTCCTGAAATGCTTAAGGTGGAAAATGACGAGTGGATGAATGCGCTTTTGAAACTTTTTAATGTGGCTTGGGATAATGGTGGAATTCCAGAAGAGTGGAAAAATGGAGTGATTATAAAAATGCCAAAAAAAGGGAGATTTAAGTGTGTGTGGCAATTGGAGGGGGATAACTTTGACACCTGTAGTTGCAAAAGTCTTTTCCAAAATCTCGTTGAACAGAAAAGAGCCAGTAATTGATAAAATTATAAGAGAAGAACAAGCGGGATTTAGAAAGGGTCGAGGTTGTAATGTTCAGATTTTTATTTTAAGGCTTCTAATACTACAAGCTATTGAGATGAAAATGCCACTTAGTATGTGTTTTGTAGATTTTGAAAAGGCGTTTGATGGTGTTTCACATGGAGGTATGTTGAAAATTATGAGATTCTATGGCATACCAGAAAAGTTTGTAAATATTATTAGAAGCCTGCATGAAGGTGCTTTTTGTAAGGTAATGGTGGGTGGTTCTTTGAGTGATCCATTTCAAGTTAGGTCAGGAGTGATTCAAGGAGGAGTTCTTTCGCCATTGCTGTTTGTTTTGGTTATGGATGATGTTATGAGAAAGGTTGTAAGGAGAATAGGTACAGGAATTAACTGGAAAGAAAATAAGAAGCTGATGGATTTGGACTATGCTCATGATGTACTAATTTGCGGAAGAATTTACGAGATGCAGAGGGTGCTTCATTTTCTGGTGGAGGATGGAGAAAAAGTGGGATTGGTAATAATTTGCGGAAAGACTGAAATTATTAATATGAACGTGGAGAACCAAATCGATTGTGTAACTGGGAATAATGTGGTGAAGCATGTAGAAAACTTTATATATCTGGGAACGATTGTATCATCAAATGGATCATTAAATAATGAAATTGAGGAGAGGATTAGACAGGCTTAGCGAGCTGTTGGAATGTTGAAATCTGTTTGGAATAATAATATGCTTTCGGTACATTCTAAAGTGAAAATTTAAAAGTCCATGGTTAGATCAATTTTAATTTATGGGCATGAGTCATGGTACAGTACAATTGCAACAGATTAAAAAGTATTAGGATTTGAGAATAAAATACTGAGAAGGATTCTTGGGGTAAAGTGGCAAGACAGAGTTACAAATGAAAGCGTAAGGGATATTACGAGAGTGGAACCAGTTAATGAATATGTGAGACTGTCTCGCTGGAACTGGGGGCACATATATAGAAAAGAAGCCAGTTTAATACAGGATGTGCCAGAGTGGACTGCTAGAGGAAGAAGAAGTAGAGGTAGGCCGAGGGAAACATGGTTGAGTACAATGAAAAGAGAAGCAGGAGAGGAGTGTTGGTGGGACCTGAAGAACATGGCAAGAGACAAATATTGGTGGAGATAGTTCATCGAGTCTCTATGCATCCCGTGGGGTGCCACCGGAAATGATTGAGTGATTGACTGATTGATTGATTATATATATATATATATATATATATATATATATATATATATATATATATATATATATATATATATATATATATATATATATATATATATATATATATATATATATATACATGTATGTGTGTGTGTGTGTGTGTGTGTGTGTGTGTGAGGTAAGTTTCTCGTTTCAGACCATACTCGACTTGGAGACAGATCTACTGTATGTTATTTCCCCTTGTTTTTCTGTGGTTCTTTCGATTTTTACCTACATTTCCGTCGGAAATGACCGTTTTCTTTTATTTATGTCCCTTGCCATTCCGAGATGGTTGAATTACAGTAAATTTTAAGCATTAACCTACGATGACCCCACTTAACCTTACCTTGACTCCACGCGATTTAGTCCTAACCATGGTGATATTGACAGGCATTAAATCAGCCTGTGGTGGCTTGAGTAAATCACGTACCTCACCCTGGCTGGCAACCGGGTAGTTATAAGAGTGCTGTATCTTTATAAATTACCAATTTCCGGCGGAAGCGTCGTAGAAAAAAGTGTTTTATACAGCTCATATTTAACTTTAGAACACCGCCAAATAACCGGACCGATTATGGGTTGAAACGAGGATAATACCATAAATACAAATTGGGAGTATAAACTGTAAATTTGTGTGTATGTTAATGGATGAAATGCATATTCTGCACTAATAATCTTTAACTTAAACCCAAAGAAAAAATCGGATTATTAGTACTTTATATCATTATTGTAATAACTATGATATTACTTTATACCAAGCGTTAGATTATGTGTAGTGTTCAAACTGAATGATTTTGCTGATATTTAATGTTCAAGGTTATATTCATAATATTCAAATAACCACCAATATAAAATAACCTGAAAGAAAAAAAAAAAGTTCTCTTACAGTAACTATTACAATGATTTACCGTCCGCTGAATAAAGCTGTCTGTCATTGGCTGGAATATTGACTCGCCCTAATCATAAAAGAGTCCCTTGTGATATTGTATCAACTCTCTCAAGCTCCTGTGACTCACTTTTCTGAACAATGTCGTCTGGCTTTAGTTTCAATCAAGTACTAGAATTGTTTCGACCATGAAAGAATTACTGGTAACAGTATTAACTCTCAGGCAGCAGTGGCTGTTTCCCATCTGAATAACATCGTCTAGCACTGGCGTGAATAGGCTATATTACTACGGTAGTTCCGAACATGAGAGAAATACTGGTAGCAGTAGCAGTAATCTCAGTCTCCTGACTCTCTCGCATCTGAATACGTTTGTCTGACGTTAGCTTTAATGAACTGTCATGCGAATACAATGGTTTGACCTTAACTGGAGAAAAAGTACTAGAGTTATTCCAACCAAGTGAGGTTTAATAATCGTGGTTTTGTTTCAGGTATCTGCTTGTACGGTATGAAGAACTGTGTGAGGACCCGTGGGGGGTGGCAGCTCGCATATTTGACTTCCTAGGCCATCATCCTCTGCCTTCTGATGTAAACAGGTCAGCACACACACACACACACACACACACACACACACACACACACACACACACACACACACACACACACACACACACACACACACACACACACACACACACACACACACACACACATACACATAACCATCATCATCATCATCATCATCATAATCATTCTGACCGTTTTTCCTACTTACAGATGGGGTACAGTAGGATTTAGAAACAAGAAGTTTGAAATTTCAGTCATAAATATCCTAACCGATTTCCCCACCTAAAGATGGGATTAGGTTGGATCCAGAAACAGTGAGAGAGTAAATATGAACGTGGGAGAAGTATCAACAGCATGTCCAGAGGAATTGGCTACAAGGACATTCATGCACCCTTTTAGACGCAGAATACTGTTTCCCCTTCACAAGTCTGATCATCTGCAAGGAATCTTGCTCATTCTCTGTGAGGATGTTTTTCAGTTTAGTTTGTAGTTCTTACCTCCTGACGGTTTGATTCAGTTTAGGACAGACATATCGAGCTGGTGAAACCAGGTATAGCATTGATTAACCTATTCACCGTTACAGGTCCTTCTATCGTAACCTGAAAAAAAAATTTCAGGTGGTACCCCTGGGTAGAATGGTAATAACATCATCGTATTGCTTTTTTTTTTTTTAACCCCTACACCGCAGGCATGTTTACCAATGTTTTGCGTGTCCCGCGGGGTTATTCGGGCTCCGACAGACTCTCAAAAAATATTTGCCAAAAATCAGTTATGAGTCCTAGAATATTAAAATTACATATGCTTATGGCACATACCTTCAGCTTTCTCCTGGAATGTTTGTTGAGCCATCATCTGTTACCGTAGGACTTGTGGAGACCACTGAAGTTGGGTAACGAAGTCTCCACTTTACACTTCCCGACAACCCGTAATATGATTTCCACAGCCAGATATAAACACTATAAACACTACTCTATGATTTTCAAGTAGTTTGGGATCCATACTCCAAAAAAAAAAACACTGTAAAAGCAATGGAAATTACGAGCGCGTCTGATCGTCGCACTTGCGCTAGTTCGCTCTTGGTACTCTGTCATTCATTATTCATAAAACCCCTCACACTTTATATTTCTATCACTATATCACACTTATATATATCTGGAGTCTTTCTCCATAAGTTTCCTTCAGTCGTATTAGTTTATTGTCCCTGAAGTCATTACATTTTTCATTCAGTAAAATACGTAGAGAGCCACGGATTCACTTTCACTGTTATAACATAAATTATTTGTACTCATATGCTTATATTACTAATTACTTACATTACTATTTACATTTTCTATTCTATTTTCAATATTTACCCTCCTATTTTACTTACACTATGTTATTCACTGTCACTTTCAGTAAGATAAAACTATAATACACTGTTCAGTCATATGTACTGAACATCCATTGCTTTCACTTGCTATTTACACATTATTTACACATTATTTCCATATTATTCTACTTTCACACTTTCACTGTTAGAACTGCTTCTGGCTGTGGTAATCGAAGAAGCAGGTAACACAGAGGGGAACCTGGCACTCAGCGCACTGCTAAGAGGTGCATTTGTGCTCCGGTGTGCGGCGGGTGGTATGTGCACACACCTGACACCTGCGAATCGCAGCCTTCCTTTTCCCTGTGGCAGGCATAAGCTCAAGTCTGTGCCGATCCATATACACCCTCTGCTCAAGTCGATCGGGAAGTGTTACTGGATGGCGCCTTGGAGTTGCTGCTGTCACCTTACCATATCTTTCCAGCAGCTGCTGGACACAAGTCCTGGCGAACAACCTCAGGGAGAAGGACTTGGATGGTTTGACCTTCATCTTGTACAGGATGAAGGCGTTCAGCATCGTCATATCTATGAGATGCAGAAAAACTTTCCTGTACCACCTAGTATTCTTCCTGAGGCAGTCGATCTCACCAATCATCATGTCGGACTTGTCCACCAGCCGCATGTTGATATTGTAGTCCAACACAGCATCAGGTTTCATCACAGGTTCGCCTGTCCTACGGTCGACCTTCCCACTGTCTGTCATCTCCCCCTTATGTACGGTGGTGAGCATGTGCATGACCCTCTTGTCATGGCACCGTATTGCCAGCATCTTCTCAGACTTGCATAGGTGCACGTCTCCTTGCTGCGAGGTTCCTGCCTCTGTGAATTTGGGGAAGTGGGCACGACTACTTTTGACCGTGCCGCAGGAGCCAATGCCGTGCTCAGAAAGGTATTTGGCAAGTTTCGGTGCTGTATAGTAGTTGTCTGTATACAGCACATGATTCCCACCAAAATACTTTTCTAGGAGCACTTTCACTACATAACCTGAGAAGCCAAGGGGGTGTGTTTTATCCAGATCGACAGTGCTGGCTGAATAAATGACGAAGTCAAGGATGTACCCCGTCTTACAGTCGCACAGTACAAAGAACTTAATTCCAAAGCGATGGAGTTTGCTTGGAAAGTACTGAACAAACCGAAGACGTCCTCTGAACAAAACCAAGGATTCGTCAAACAACCTTCTGAAAGGGGTGGAAGAATGACATAAACTTATCCTTCATTCTGCTCAGAATCTCCCGGATCTTCCAGGGTGGGTCGGTTTGGGAAGGTACATTGTTGTCGGCAAAGTGCAGGTTTCCCATGATGTTCCGGAAGCGATCTCTGGCCATGTACTTATTGAAGGTGGGTGAGGGTAGTAAGGGGTCCATGGACCAGTATTCTTCCAACTCATGCTTCTTGGAGTGTGGCATGAGAAGCATGAGGGCAAAGAACACATACAGCTCCTGCACTCCCAGCATGGACCACTGTTGCATCTTGGCTGCACCTGTACCACTTGCAGCACATTGTGATTCATACCTGTTGGTCTCATCACATATGGGCTGCATGACTTCGTCATCTAGGAAGGCCAAAAGGTAGTCCACACACTCAGCATTTTCGTCAATAGTGAAGGCAGGCTGAACTCCTGAGGAGCTCTCATCAAATACTAAATTTTCAGGCACAAAATCTGACCCTTCCGTCCACGCGAAGGCGTCCAGGATTCCCTGTCTTGGCGGTGTAGGGTGGATGGTGGTGGTGGTGGTGGAGGTTGGCTGTGAGGCAGTTTTATCTCGTTCAAGGTCACTCGCACTGACCCTGGGTTGCTGTACAGCACTAGCAGTCCTTACCCTACTAACTACACTACTTTTCACTGTCCTTGATTTACCTTTTCCTCTACGGCCTACCTTCACTGTTGATGCTGGTGGTGACTCCGACGATGAAGACTCCGGAGATAACTCAGCCGAAGATGATGAAGAAATGAGTGAAGTGGGGCTTGGGGAACAGGGAGGTGAATGCACTCATGACTCATGGCGGGCTGGGTCATGTGGGGGCATTGTTCTGGGGCTAACACGCCGCCTTTTCACTCCCTTCCCAAATTCCTTGCCTTGCTTCACTAAAGGCTCCTTTTCCTTGGAGCTAGAGACTACTTCTGACACTGAAGCACTCGTTGTAGCAGTTTCTGGCACGATAACCTCACCCGGCTCATCACACGATTCACCCGAATCGTCAAAATCACTGTCCATCATCACCATGGACAATTCTGCAAGTTCACGTGCCACTGCAGAGTCACTAATGCCTTTCCTGCTTCCCTCACTACTTTTCATAGGGGTAGAGGTCACAGTGCCCTTTTCAATGGGCGCAGAAGCAGTAGGCATGGCGGGGGACGAGTGCGACATGGTTTCACTACAGCGGAAAACAAGGAACTAAATGCCGCGGCTTATCTGAGAAGGGAAGGGTTGACAATGACACTTAGGCTGACTGCTGCTAACTTACATGCTAATTTTTTATAGGTAGAAAATCTCGGCAATACATAAAGAAATAGGTAGTTCCAGGTGAATGTAAATGTCACTTAGGCTTCTCCCTTCCTTTCTGATATATATTTTTATTACAGACATCGATTACAAGGCATAATTCAAAGGGGAAATTACCATGTTAATGTAGCGAATGAATGCACGTGAGGTGTTGTCAGGTGATAATTAGCCAATTCCTGGTGTATAACACTATCACTTACCTGATTTTTTTTTTGGTATATATTATTTTGTATAAGTATAGGGTATAGGGCTTATTTCAATGGATGAAATCTGCGGAAAAATCCGGGGGAAATTTGCACAGCGCAGCGCAGTGTGGGAGGTGAGAGGACAGGGTAATGGAGGGCAGGTAGGGAGGGGAGTCACGAAGGGGGAAAATCGCTAAAATGTCAACAATGGATGGGAGTACAGATGAGATTTGGAGTGCTGTCTAGTGTTGGAGATTGGCAGTACTGATAGATGATACAAGTCACCACTTGAGAGCCCGGGATAATTCAAAATAACACAGAATCACAAAAGTGACGCCCCGCTGTATGATGCATTGTGGCCGAGCGTCACGAAAGTGACGCCCCGCGGTTAAGGCGTTAAACACCGAAAAAGCTGTTTGTACTTGGTTAGCGTTCATGTGTGATAATTTTTTACCTGTTTTTTAGCACCTACATCACTTTGCCATTACAGTGCAATCAGTGTGTAAAATAAGGCTATAATGTTCCAAAAATGAAAAGGAGCCACCAATATCTTGACTGCAGGATATTTTATTAGCTAATGTATTATATATGTATATATATAAATATATATATATATATATATATATATATATATATATATATATATATATATATATATATATATATATATATATACAGTATATAGATAGATAGATAGACAGATAGATTGATATCAGGGTTGGGTCCAAGTACAAGCTACTGTACTAAGTCCAAGTCCAAGTACCCAGAAATTTTTCAAGTACAAGTACAAGCATTCACTTTGCCATTTTATTTAAGTCCAAGTCCAAGTACATGTCACTGTACTTAAGTACAAGTTATTTATACCATACAAAAGTGCTCCTGTTTCGAAGAAGGAAATTAAATAATCGTCTCATTGTAAAGATTAAGTTATTGAAGTAGAAAGTAGCATATTAGAATATAAGTATACTTTATCAGTCAAACCATTTCTTCTATGACAGAATATTAGGTCTACTTAATAATACCTTTATAAAGTCCAAAAGAATTTATAACTTTTTTTTAAATATATTGAACTAGATTGTACTTGTAAGTACTCGGTATTTTTTCAAGTACTTAAGGTCTAAGTACAAGTACAAGTACTGTACTTGGACCCAACCCTTATAAATTATATATATATATATCTATATATATATATATATATATATATATATATATATATATATATATATATATATATATACTGAAATTGTTAATTTGAGGATAAAATATTGTCGACAAGACCTGGACTGGACAGGGTCTAAATCAAGCCATCAGAAAAAGATTTTCAGCTAGTTTGCATAATGCTTCTATTTCAGATGTAATTTCTTTCAGCAACTGATGCTCTGAATGTATATTCCTCCCACTTTCGTGCTACTGTACAGTGCCCGACAAAACCGACATCCCTCGCCTTACTCTATACTAAACCCGAAGCCACTGATACAGTGTCGATGAAGCATCTACATCTTGTTCATGTGTGATCCAACAGATGGCGCAGTCAAAAGGAAGGAGGGGGGAGAGGACTGGGGCATAGGAGGCAATGATGAGACAAGGTTGGTGGGTGGGAGGAGGGGACAAGGAGGGCGCAGGTGATCAATGAATGGGTAGTTGAGATTACCAGGAGGGCACAGGTGATTAATGAAAGAGTAGTTGAGATTATTAGTGGGTCGAGGGCTGACTGATATGTAATCACATAATATAGAAGTGGTATTTGATGTGAAAATATTTTCCTGTACACCAGGAAAACATTTACAGCGCTGGGTGGTAACCATAAGACCAAATTATGGCGCCTGTTGATTTGGTGGGTAAATAAGGTGCCCCAGTCAGATTGAGCCTGTGCACGTTTATATCCAAGGGATGGTTGGGGCTTATTGCTCATGCAATGCCACCCAGGGGAAAGTGAGGCCGCTCATTCTCATCTTAAATGTTCGGGACAAACTTGCCTGGCCCCGGGCTCCTGCGCTTCTCATGAGGAAGCGCAGGATTGGATGATGATGATGATGATATATATATATATATATATATATATATATATATATATATATATATATGTAGCAGCCGTGGCTCAGTGGGTTAGAGCGCTCAGCTCTTTGTCGGAGGATCGAATCCACCCAAGGGTCATTGGTAGACATCAGGAAGGGCATCCGATCATGAAATGCTACACGCTCCAGTTCAAACGTCCTTTACCCAGGGGCAACGCCTTAGCCCTTCGGGGATATCTGGCGTAAAATCAAATTATTATATTTTTTTTATTTTATATATATATATATATATATATATATATTTTTTATGCGAGGAAGAAGGAACTAAAGGCCAAGAGCCCGAAGTAACAGTTCCCTCCAAGAGAAAAACAAAATACAATAGAGAGCCAAATTCAAGATCCGAACATTTTGAGATGCCTGGACACACTGCGTTTGAAAGACTGGAGATCATAGGCAGCAGGAAATACAGACAGACAGAGACAGTTCCAGAGCTGACCTGTTGCATAAATGAAAGACTGGGAGTAACGGTTAACTCTTGCATTAGAGAGTTGGACAGAAAAGGGATGAGAGTTTGCTGCCAGACAGGTGTTCAAGGGTGTTCAAGGATGATGCAGGATTAAGCTGAATATTATTAAACATTAGTGGGTATACCTGTGGAAGATTTTGTCGGGTTGATAGGTGTAGGAACTGAGTCTTAGATGCATTAAAAACAACCATATTATTTTTACCCCATTAAGAGATACGAGCCAAGTCAGACATTAGGTGTGCCATAGCCTCATCCCTTGTTTGTTGAAGTAACTGTTGAGATGGGTGTTGCGGGAACCGAATGGAAAGGTGAAGGGTGGAGTCATCAGCATATGAGTGGATAGGGTTAGATGTACAGCTTAGAAGATCATTGATGAATAAAAGGAAGAGAGTTGGTGATAGGACAGAGCCCTGAGGAACACCACTGTTGATAGATCTAGGAGAAGAACAATGGCCGTCTACATCAGCGGCTATAGAACGACCAGAAAGGAAGCTAGCGATGAAGGCACAGATAGAAGGATTGAAAACGTAGAAGGGCAGTTTGGAAATTAAAGATTTATGCCAGACTCGATCGGAAGCCTTAAGATGTCAAGTGCAATGGCAAAGCTTTCGCCAAAGTCCCGAAAGGAGGATGACCAGGAGTCTGAAAGGTAGATGAGAAGATCGCCAGTGGAGCGTCCCTGACGGAATCCGTACTGACGATCGGAAAGAAGGGTGTGATAGGAAAGATGCCTTAAAATTTTTCTATTGAGAATTGGCTCGAAAACTTTTGAAATACAGGACGTTAAAGCAATTGGACGATAGTTGGAGGGTTGGGAGTGGTCACCCTTCTTTGGGACTGGCTGAATGAGAGCAAACTTCCAGCAAGAAGGAAAGGTACAAGTTGACAGACAAAGGCGAAAGAGTTTGCCTAGGCAGGGTGTAAGCACAGAAGCACAGTTCTTGAGAACAACAGGAGAGACCCCATCAGGCCCATATGCCTTGTTAGTACTGAGGCCAGTGATGGCAGAAAATACATCAACTGAAGAAATTTTAATGTCAGCCATGAGGAAGTCAGAGGGGGGAAGTGATAGAGGAACAGCACCGGAATCGTCTAAGGTGGAATTGGAGGAGAAAGTCTGTGCGAAGAGATCTGCTTTATCAGTAGAAGAAATAGTTACAGAACCAAAGTAGAAAAGAGGAGGGAAGGATGATGAAATGAAGTTGTTAGAAAGGTTTTTGGCAAGGTGACAGAAAGAGCGGTAAGAATTCGAGTTGGAGAGTTGAGAGCATTTGGTATAGATGAAATTATTTTTAGCAGAGCAAAGAAGAGACTGAGCACAATTCCGGGCATAAACGTAAAAATGATGTGATTCTGAGATGGGTTGGCTCTGGTACCTTTTATAGGCCCTTTCCTTGTTGCTGACAGCATTAGAACAAGAGTGATTAAACCAGGGCTTTCTTGTGTTAGACAAAGGATATGAGAGAGGAATGTATGCTTCCATGCCCGAAAGAATAACCTCCGTAATGCGCAAGGCACACTCAGATGGCTCCTGGCCATGGAAGCAATAATCATTCCTGGGAAAATCAAACAAGTACTGCCTGAGGGCCTTCCAATCTGCAGCTCCAAAGTGCCACAGACGACGTTTCTTTGGAGGGTCCATAGGCCGTACTGGAGCGATAGGACAGGTTAAGGTGATAAGGTTGTTATTGGAGGAGCCCAATGGAGATAAAAGATTAACAGTGTAAGCAGAAGTATTAGTTGTAAGGAGGAGGGCAAGTATGTTGGAGCTCTCTCCAAGGCGGTCAGGGATACGGGTAAGGTGCTGTACAAGCTGCTCTAGGTAATGAAGGATAGAAAAGATGTAGGCTTGTTTACCAGGTGGATCAGTGAAAGAAGAGGAGAGCCAAAGGCGGTGGTGAAAGTTGAAATCTCCTAAAATGGAGATTCCAGAGAAAGGAGAAATGGATAGAATGTATTCCATCAAAGAAGTAAGACAGTCGAAGAGTTTTTGATAGCAGAATTAGGGGATAAGTAAACAGCACAGATACATTTAGTCAGAGAATGACAGGAAAACCGAAGCCAGAGTGTAGAGAATTCAGAAAAATCGAGTTCAGGAACACGAGAGCAAGATAAGTCGTTGAGTTTATATACACAACAGCTATCTTTGGCTTTAAAATGAGTATAGAGAAAGTAGGAGGATAAAGAAAATGGTTTGCTGTCAGTTGCTTCAGATAGCTGAGTCTCAGTTAGAATGAGAAGGTGAGGTTTAGAGGAGGAGAGGTGGTGGTCAACAGAGCAAAATATAGAGGAAAGACCGCGAATGTTGCAGAAATGAAGAAGAGAGTCAGACAGTGGTTCCAGGCAGCTCAAGTCGTCACCGGGAGAGGGGTGGCACATGTGCATGGGATGTAAATATAAACGATGGGCATTATTTATAGCTAGGTACGAAATACATTACTCGAAGTCTCTCTCCTAAATAGTATCAAGTCCTCGAGAAACACTCTTGTCAAATGTGTGCATTACCTTCGGTGAATTGATGTAATAAGTGACGGCTTAAGATAATGTTGACCATTTCAATAAAACAAATGTTTTACTTTGCTGGTCATCTGACCTTCATCATTGGCTTACATGTTAGTTTTAGAATTGAGTATTGTCATCAGCAATAAATCTGCTCTTCTGGTATAAAATGCTTTATGTATAATGATATAAACATTCGATCTCGATTAAATGACACCTTTCAAACAAGCCTCTCCCCCCCCCCCACCATCACCTATGGCAGCTCTGAGTCTTCCACCACTCATAATACGAACAAGCATTTCTTACTTTATGTTACTAGACAAATTCATGTTCTGGAGGACACACACACACACACACACACACACACACACACACACACACACACACACACACACACACACACACACTTTATCTTTCACCATACTTGCTTTCGGGTGGCCTCTACCAGTTCTGGTAATTCGAAACCTTGGCCATGATGGTCCTTGCATATCTCAGTGACTTTGTAATGGCATCCATTAACATAACATTTTCATGGCAGTCATACCAGACTAATCTTACTAGGGTCTTGATTGTCGTCAGCATTTGTGCGTGCCTTATTGAATCCGATAAGCAATTGCCCTACTAAAATAAATACGGCATAGACTATGATAAACAGTGAAAAGTAATTATAAGATACTGAACATGGAAAAAATAATTAAAGACACGTACACAGAGGGACTTGCCTCTTCACTGCCTCCTATGCCTAGTCCTCTCCCCCCTCCTCCCTTTTGACTGAGCCATCTGTTGGATCACACATGAACCAGATCTAGATGCTTCACAGGCACTGGGTTTAGCATAGCGTAAAGCGAGGGGCGTCGGTTGTGTCGGGAACTGTACCATGCGCACAAAGCTATCCATACGTTTTCCCTCATTACATTCTGAGACTGGATGAAATTTCGAAAATAGTCCTCACTAACATTTCATATATCTGTTTGTTTTCTGTTTGTTAATACAGCACATATATAGAGCTTATAATGATCTTATATGTAATACAATGAAATAAATGCTTGACAAAAAAAGAGGTTAAAAAAGAATGGTTGAGGATACTCTCTGTGGGCAGTGTGCACAGATGAAAGGTTGTCTTTTCATTATTTCTTCTTCTTCTTCTTCTTCTTCTTATCTACTTCCACGTCGCAAGTTCCAGTTTTTACTAACAACCCTCAGATTAGAGAGGCTTGGCATGGTTCTTTGCGCATAGTTGTTACTCCTTTTTATTATTTGCCAAGATATAAGTAATGGACCTATCTCGTGAAGCAGACGCAGTGGAATAATAGAAGAAGCACTATACTTGAACGTATGTTTATCTATTGCTGAGTATCCCATTTATTCCAGATTCCTGCTGAATCACACGAATGGCACAATCAATAGTGATCCGTTCAGCACTCACCGTAACACTGTCAGCATGGGTCAGCACTGGCGCAAGACCATCCCAGCACAGCAACTGCACACTGTTGAGAGACTCTGTGCCCCTCTCATTTCCCAACTTGGATATCGTCTGTTTAAATCACTGAAAGACGTTCGTAACCTGTCCATTCCTCTGTACAATAACTCAACAGTCTTTGGTTAGCAATAGACAGCAATCATTTAACCAAAAAACTAGAACAGAGCTCCCTGTACTAGTCAGCCCCTCTAAAGGAACGACTAAACCATATAAAAATATTAATTCCATATAATTTTCTGCCACTCATTAGGTGAGATTAGGGAACGAGGGAGGGAGGGTGAGAAGCAGTTAATACTTCCCTACTCAATTCTAACACCGCACTGAGAGAGAGAGAGAGAGAGAGAGAGAGAGAGAGAGAGAGAGAGAGAGAGAGAGAGAGAGAGAGAGAGAAATGTGGTTGTATGATACCTGAGGTCTACAATGCTAAAATATTTCTCATTTGTATATGTTCATTTCATTATTTGACTTTTAACCGCATTTCTTGAGATTTGTATACAATGTAGTCTTTATATATTATACGTCTGGAGGATTTAAATACGATTTTTACGTCAGTGATCTAGTATTATAGTACGACAGTGCAGACTGCTTTGATTGTGCGGCACGGGGTTGGCTGGCATAGCTAAAACGAGTGGCATATTCCTGGTTAATTCGCTGCATCAGAGACAGCCATTCATAGTCTGGCCCCTGGGAGAGTCCGCCTATAATGCATACAAAACAATCTCTGTGTTCTAGATACACAGCTTGGATTTTGTCTACTTGGATCACTGAAAGTCGTTTGTAACCTGTAAGTCTCAGTACATTAAATCAAATTTTAGTAATTAGCACTAAAAAAGTATAATAGTCACATCATAACAACTCCATACTTTAAGTAATTTAGTGTCTGTCGTGTTCTCATTACTCAACTTTTCGTATGCTCGGACAACAGGAAGTCGTTTTGAAACTTGTGACTTCCCTAGTGCAGTAATTAAATATTAAGATCCTGAATGACTAAAGAGTTGTTTTGTCTGAAGTTACTTGTGTTCGATCCCAGGCTGGGTAAGGAAACAGCCTCTTGATATATATATATATATATATATATATATATATATATATATATATATATATATATATATATATATATATATATATATATATGTATACATATATATATATACAGTGAGGCCCCAGGTTACGTCACTCTCGATTTGCGTCAATCTCGATAGTCCGCTACAAGGAAATTAAAAAAGAAAATAATGAAGAAATAAACATAAAGCGCTTGTTTTAAAGTGTTGCTGTCTGCCGCGAGATTCTCTTCTCATCCCTCCTTCCTCATTTCCTCTCCTCCCTCGCTCATCCCCTGTCGTGTCCCCATTTCTGTTTCCTTCCTTAACTCCCTCCACCCTCTATAATCCACCCTCTCGTTCTCAATCTTTTTCTTCCCCGTCCATTTCCTCACTAATCCGTAATCCCTCACCTATTACTCGTTCCCCTCCCCATTCCTCTCTTTTTTTTTTCCCTCCATTCATTCTCTTCATTTCCGAGCTTCCTACACCCATTTAACGCTCTCTCCCCCCCACACATCAAGCATCTTCCCCCCCCTCCCTTTTTTTTCTGTCCTCCGTCCCTTCTTCCTTCCCATTCCTTTATTATAATCTCTCCCTTCTCCAATCCTCTCTCCTCTCCCTCTTATTTTCCCCTGTCGTCTCTTTTTCCTTCAGTTTCTTTCATTTCTCCCCTTTTCACACACACACACACACACACATATATATATATATATATATATATATATATATATATATATATATATATATATATATATATGTGTGTGTGTGTGTGTGTGTGTGTGTGTGTTTTGCTCCTCATCGGGAATCGAACTCTAGACCTCTAGACAGACGTTAGCACGGACGCCACTAAACCAAGGCGTGATAAAAGGTGAGACACCTGATTTTTTTGACGAACCAGGTAAATCCGTTATGGGAGGATATATTTCAGTCACAACACTTCAGGATTATTGCTCAGCACCACACAACTCGGCAAGTGACAGAGCAGTTTTATTTTAGCCCAGACACAACATGAACGTCTTATATATGTTGGAGACACACAAATTTCATGCATGTGTACAAATGTTTCTTAACCTCATGATTGGGAATTGAACCCTAGATCTCTAGATTTTTTTTTTTTTTTTTTTGCTAGGATGAAGGAACCAAAGGCCAGGAGCCCACAAACCGTTCCTTCCAAGAAAAAAACAAAAACAATACAAAAGAGACCCAAAATCAAGATCCATTCATTTCGAGATGCCTGGACACACTGATTTGAATGACTGGAGATCATAGAAAGTAGAAAATACAGACAAAGGGCGACAGTTCCAGAGCTGACCTGTTGCATAAATGAAGGACTGGGAGTAACGGTTAACTCTTGCATTAGAGAGTTGGACAGAAAAGGGATGAGAGTTTGTTATCAGATAGGTGCTAAGCATCCGTCGTAGAGGTGGAGAGATGCAAGCAGACAGTTCAGAGGAGCAGTGACCATTGAAGTAGTGAGAGAAAAGAGACAAAGATGCAACAGTGGGGTGAAGAGACAGAGGTTGAAGGGAGCCAGTAAGAGGAGGAGAGTTAATGAGACGAAGAGCCTTTGACTCCACCCTATTGAGAAGAGCTGTATGTGGGGAGCCTCCCCACACATAAGAGTTTTACTCTACACAGGGGCGAATAAAATTCGTGAATAAGGTCAACAACTGTGCAGGGGTAAAGAAGGTATGGAGTCGGCTTAGCACACCAAAACTCTTGCAAGCAGCATTTACAAGAGATGTAATACGATCTTTCTAAGATAAATTCCGAGTGAATGAAACCCCAAGCATGTTCAAGCGTGATGCAGGATTGAGTTGGATATTACTGACCCTCTCATTCATGGTAAGCGTTAATAAGTTTCGTGTTCCACAACACATCGGTTTTCTCCCCCTCCCCCCACCACCTGCCGCACACTCCAAAAATGTGTATTCTCGGCTTATTTTCACCACCCAAACATAGTTATTTTGCCACAAAACCCACATTTTCCTATTCGCTGATGTTTGTTCTACACAATAAGCAAAAACAAAAAATAATACTATACGTACATGAGGGCAGTGTAAATAAACATTCAGGAACATTCATCTCACTTCCCAACTTCATAGCTCAAATGTTTACAAATCTATCTCCACATGTTATTAAATAATTTGAAAGAGAATTTTATTAGCTTTCGAGTGGGTTTGTCGGCGTTTTGATACGAGGTATGGTTTTTGCGTAATAAGCATAAAAGTAAAAACTATTTCCGACAGACAACAGAGTTTTTTATTGGGGGAGCTCTAGCAAAAAACTTTTCTTGGCAGTGTTATATTTTTATTTTATTATCTTATTCAGAATTTCATGGGCTTTCATTTGAGATCAAAACGGTTCTCCTACGCCTCATAGTGTTTGAGAAAATTGCAACAAACTACGGTGTACCCACGCCATGTCGTGACTGTAGGGCAGTTTCCTGTCTCCCGCTAAGCTCCTGCACTCATTTCACCAATTCCTTGAACACTAGATATGCACACTATATTCACATGATTCACTGTCACTATTTTTGTAGTTGAATACTTACATTTGGTGCAGGGTAGAAGCAGTGTAGGTGATTAGAAACAGTAGCACAATCTTCGTTGAGCCAACAGCTGATAACGACCAGGAACGCTTCACAAACACCTGATTTCGTATTGCAAAAACCAAATCTAATCACAATAGTGCCCAAAAACTATACATAAGCACTATTGGTATAGTGGAATATGTTGCACGGTCGGGACGGTGGTAATAGAGGAGAATTATAGGGACAAGACCACACACTACCTTCCCCACTCACAGCTCATTTGGTACTCAAAAACCTGTCTGCTCTCTCGTGGGTATCAGGTTGCACAGTTGCCAACTCATTACTTTTGATGAGAGCTAGGCAAGCTATGATGTCTCCCCAGATGATGCAAATTGACCAAAAACTTTTTTTTTATATTTTATGGTTTTATGACACTAAAAGCATCACTGCGTATTTATGAGGAAAAACCCTAATGACGCCTAACACGTCACTGTGTACGAAGGGTTAAATGTTAGTGGGTACTCCTGTGGAAGATTTTTGTTGGGTTGATAGGTGTAAGAACTGAGTCTTTGATGCATTAAGAACAACAAGATTATTTTTACCACAGTCAGAGATACGAGCCAAGTCAGACATTAGGTGTGCCATAGCCTCATCCCATGTTTGTTAAAGTAACTGCTGAGATGGATGTTGTGGGAATCGAATGGAAAGGTGAAGGGTGGAATCATCAGCATACAAGTGGATAGGGTTAGATGTACAACTTAGGTCATTGGTGAATAAGAGGAAGAGAGTTGGTGATAGGACAGAGCCCTGAGGAACACTGTTGATAATCTAGGAGAAGAACAATGGCTGTCTACAACAGCAGCTATAGAACGACCAGAAAGGAAGCTATAGATGAAGGCACAGATAGATAGAAACCATAAGAGGGCAGTTTGGAAATTAAAGATTTATACCAGACTCAATCGAAAGCCTTTGAAATGTCAAGAGCAATAGCAAATCTTTTGCCAAAGTCCTGAAAGGAGGATGACCAGGAGTCTGAAAGGTAGGTGAGAAGATCGCAAGTGGAACGTCCCTGACGGAACCCATACTGACGATCAGAAAGGAGGTTGTGATTGGAAAGATGCTTTAAAAGTTTTCTGTTAAGAACTGACTCGAAAACTTTTGAGACACAGGATGTTAAAGCAATTGGACGATAGTTAGAGGGTTGGGAATGGTCACACTTCTTTGGGACTGGCTGAATGAGAGCAAACTTCCAGCAAGAAGGAAAGGTACAAGTTGTTAAACAAAGGCGAAAGAGTTTACCTAGGCAGGGTGTAAACACAGAAGCGCAGTTTTTGAGAACAACAGGAGGGACTCCATCAGGCCCATATGCCTTGTTAGTATTGGGGCCAGTCTATCTATTTATCTATTGCCAGACGCCTCAATTCCGTACAGGGTGGCCACAAACAAATCGCCTCCACGTAGCCCTGTCCCTCGCCATTTCGCTGCCCTGTTCCCAACTCACACCAGCCTCTCTCATATACCTCTTCACTCCACCATCCCTTCTCATTCTCAGCCTCCCCCTCCCTCTCCCTCCCTCCACCTCACTCACATACACTCTCGTCGTCAGTCTCTCACCCTCCATCCTCTCCACATGCCTAACCCACCTCAGTGTGTTCCTCCTAACGCTTCCTATCACATCCACATCCACATACATCAACTGAAGAAATTTTAATATCAGCCATGAGGAAGTCAGAAGGGGGAAGCAATGGAGGAGGAGCACCAGAATAGTCTAAGGTGGAACTGGAGGAGAAAGTCTGACTGAAGAGATCTGCTTTATCAGTAGAAGAAATAGCTACAGAACCATCAGAGTAGAAAAGAGAAGGGAAGGATGATGAGGTAAAGTTGGAAAGGTTTTTGGCAAGGTGCCAGAAGGAGCGGGAAGCATTCGAGTTGGAGAGTTGAAAGCATTTAGTATGGATGAAATTATTTTTTAATAGAGCGAAGAACAGACGTACAGTAGCACAATTCTGGGCAGAAACATAAACAAGATGTGGTTCAGGGGTGGGTTGGCTCTGGTACCTATTATAGGCCCTCTCCTTGTTGTACACAACATTAAAACAAGCATGATTAATCCAAGGCTTTCTTGAATTAGTCCTAGGATATGAGAAGGGAATGTATGCTTCCATGCCCGAGAGAATAACTTCCATAATGTGCAAGGCACACTCAGATGGCTCCCGGCCATAGAAGCAATTATCATTCCAGGGAAAATCAAAGAAGTACTGCCTGAGGGCTTCGCAATCTGCATCTCCAAAGTGCCACGATCGACGTCTCTTTGAGGTGTCCACAGGCTGTACCGGAGTGATAGGACAGGTTAAGGTGATAAGGTTATGATTGGAGGAGCCCAGTGGAGAGGAAAGATTAACAGTGTAAGCAGAAGGAGTAGTATGTTGGAGCGCTCTCCAAGGCGGTCAGGGATATGGGTAGGGTGCTCTACAAACTTCTCTAGGTCATTAAGGATAGAGGAGATGTAGGTTTGTTCACCAGGTGGATCAGGGAAAGGAGAGGAGAGCCAAAGGTGGTGGTGAACATTGGAACCTCCTAGAATGGAGATTTCAGAGAAAGGAGAAATGGATAGAATGTGTTCCATCGTAGAAGTAAGATAGTCAAAGAATTTTCCATAGTTAGTAGAGTTAGGGGATAAGTAAACAGTGAAGATACAATTAGTCAGAGAATGACAGGAAAGCCGAAGCCAGAGAGTAGAGAATTCAGAAGAATCAAGTTCAGGAACACGAGAGAAAGAAAAGTTGTTACATACATACAACAGCCACCTTTGGCTTTGAAATTAGTATAAAGTAGGATGATACAGAAAAAGGTTTGCTATCAGTTGCCTCAAACTGCTGAGTCTCAGTTAGGAAGTGAATGTAAGGTTTAGAGGAGGAAAGATGGTGCTCAACAGAGTGAAAGTTAAAGGAAAGGCCGCGAATCTTGCAAAAATGAAGAAGAAATGAGTCAGACAGTGATTCCAACATATAAAAGATGCTCGTGTTGTGTCTGGGATAGATTAAAATTGCTCTGTTACTTGCCGAGTTGCGTGGGGCTGAGAAATAATCCTAATGTGTTGTGATTGAAATATATCCTTCTAAAATGGATATACCTGGTTCGTCAAAAAAAAAAAAAAAAAAAAAAAAAAATCAAGTGTCTCAGCTTCCACCACGGCGTGGTGGAGTGCATCAGTGCCTGACTTCTATCTAGAGGTCAAGAGTTCGATTCTTGGTCAGGAGCGTAAAAAACATTTGTACTCTCCATAATATATATATATATATATATATATATATATATATATATATATATATATATATACAGTACACAATTTCTGGTGATTAATCTCTCCTAGGGAAATTTATTATAAAATAATTATTGTGAAAAATCAGTAAAATGAACAATATTGATAAATGAGCATTTGTAAAGTATGTTACTGAACATTATATCTTGCCACAAAGAGACGAGGAAAAATATAACTTACAAAACATTATGGGATGATACAGTACTTCATTGTGTTTAGATATGCATGGAAAGGGACTGGTAACATTGAGTATGAACGGAACAGCCAAATTATATAATCTTTGAAAGTGTCTCCGCACTGCTCCAGAATGTTTAATTAATGCTTAATCTACGATTATGTCCGATCATGTGGGATTGGATGAATATTGGAAGGATTTCCAGTTTTACCATCCTGCCTTTTGGGAAAGCCATTTCTCACCGAGCGCCACAATATGCACGATTGAGAAACGGATTGCACTGAAGGTGGGTCTACGAAATGGGGTGTTCTTCCAATTTGAAATCAGAACCACCCGCTTGGACACATTTGTGTCAAAATGCCTGCGAGTCCGGCATCAGCACGATGAGGCCCTGGCACTCAAACTGAGGCTTCCTTAATAGCTGCTCGTCAGGATCTACCTGAAATTCGTTCACTTTAACTTGGAGAAGATTTCCCTCCCAATACATCTTACTTCCTTAGCCAAGTGGCAAAAAAAGACAAAACTATGGCTCTAGTTCCTTTTAATAATTCATATATGTGGCTAGCACCATTTGTTTTAATCTTATGTAACAGCTCAGCATTCTGCATAATGAGGTGGCAAACTTAGGTCATATTAAATTAGACCGATTATAACTGGAAATTGTTCAGACCAATCATGTTCATATGCGTCCTCTATGGTAGCTGTCAGTCAGATGGACCCCCAAGAATGCTGATGCCGGACTAAAACCCGCTCGAACTAAACATCTCGAAATTTTAAGGCGGCCACTAAGTAGCTTTTAGTAGAATTCTTATCTCCTTAAATCCAGTGCCGTATTATACTGGCTCACCGTGTTCTTGCTACCTTTAGGCACTCTTATTCAGCATGAGAGAGACCTTCCGTAGAAACAGCAAATTAAGGTTATATCTAACCTCGCAGAACTAAACACTCTGTTCTAAGCTGAAGCAAAAATAAAATATTAAGGTACGCCATGGAAGCGATGGGATTGTGTGACTAAATGTGACAATTTGATTAGTATTAAAAAAAGAGAAAAATGTCCTAGGATGCTTCAATCCTGTCATATTACTTAGTGTGTTTATAGTACATTATGGGTACCAGGTATTGTTCAGCGAGTTAACTAATGAGATCATGAGTCATGGCACAGAAGGATTTTATTATGCTATTATGACGAGACATAGATGCTCATGTTAAGAAAGGATCTAATCCTGATTTGATGACACATTGTGCAATGATATCGTTTAACAAAATGAAATTAAATATAGCCATGCAAACACTCAACATACCTATCAGTAGAGTCATTCGATCGAGCCATTGTCAGAGATGGTAATAGGGATGCTTTACTAAACTTGCGTAAAGGATTAATACGTATTTTTAATGGTATGGCGGGAGCAGACAGATATAAAGTTACTGCAACTGATAATGCTGTATTTGACTGTGTTATTGAATTACCGTATATGCTTAGTTTAGCAGAACTCTTTGATGTTCACAACTTTGACCTGATAATATCTGATAAGCATTGTAAAATTTCATGGGTAGTTTACTTATCATATTGTATCAATGAACGTATAGATTTGTCTGATAATGTCTCTGTCATAGCAACCAAAAATGGAAGAATAAGGTGGGAAGATAATGTGTTAACTGTGTATATAAGGTCACATGTGAAAAGGTAAATCAGATAACACAAAAAATACTAATTCCACAAGAGATCGTAAGTAAACTGACCTCTATACTACTGCACTCAACAGAACCAGCTCTCATCACAGCTGAGCACACAAAAAACTTATGAAATACTCAGATAAAATGTTAATTATTAACCTGAATGTGAGAATAAGAGATAACAATACCACTATGCAAAGCTTAAGAGGAATGTATGGAATGGTGCAGAACATCATTGTGAAATGGTAAGGAAAAAAAAGGGTATAAGAAAGAGCTAACAAAGGTTAGAGAAGAACATATGGAAGAAATCGCGCAACAATTTAAAAACGTCGAGCCTCGACAACCAAAGGAATACTGAAATCTACTTCAGAATATTCCGAGGACACATGTTTCAATACTGATAGATTTTTTTTTTTTTTACATTTGAAACAGTTGACTCAAAACGATAACTCCACTTCGCTGATTTTTTTCTTCAAAATATGTCTGATTTTTTAAAATGTTTTTAGCGATTTAATGTGCGAACTGCCTTGAAAATGCTACAGTATGCTAAATTGTGTTCCATTACATGGATTATGTCAATCAATCAATCAAGAAGGAGCAAACACCCCGGGGCACATAGCCTCACTCACCCTCCTACTCCACTCACACAGGTCCCGTGTGCAGCTGTCCAGGCTGCGACTCTTTATTCTCTTAGTATCTCCTAACAGGAGTGATCGACCTGCTCCAGCCATGAGTTACGTGGCTCTCCCCTTGGCCTCCTCCATCCTGGGTTAACTCGTTCAGAGATAACCCAGTTAACAGGCTAAACCTCATGAAAGCAGGCCAAATGCCCATTTACATGGAGATGGTGTTGATGTATTATGTGGGTAATAGGCCTCGATTCAGTCTCACGGAGTAGTTGTTTGTTATGCACCGGGTTTGTACCAGCAATATCCCATGATCCTGCAAAGATATTTAAAGTCAATTTGTTGGCTTAAGCCACTGTTTAGTGTCCATGTCTCACAGGCATAAGACCGGGAGCACCAACGCCTTGAAGATGGAAACTTTCGTCCTTCTACACAAATAACGACAGCGCCAAATACCAAAATTGAGTGAATCCATAAACCTGTAGGCAAGACCAATGTGACGAGATATCTCACTATCTGATCTACCGTTGTTGCAGACCACACTACCTACATTAGTGAATCTTTCCAATACTTCTATATCCTCACCACATGCATGGGCAGGCTGCACTGTTTCATCCAACAAACCACCAAATGACTGGACCTTGGTCATGGCCAAACAGACCTTTAATCCCAGTGCCTTCACATTTTTGTGAAATTCCTCGAGGGTATTCAGTAGTGTCTTCATAGACTCTGCTAGGATAACTGCATCATCAGCATAGTCAAGGTCGGCAACCTTGAAAGTGCCAGTTGATGCTCCAAAGTGACTTCGACTCACAGCCCAGTCCAGTACCCAGTCCATACATGTGTTGAAAAGTGTGGGGGCAAGGACGCATCCCTGTCTTACACCAGAACTTACTGGGAAGAAGTCGGATGGTCCTCTCCACACTTGACAACACTCTCAGTGACTACAAGCCAGCAGTCAGTTGGATTATCCCTGCAGGGATCCCACAGAGTCGCAGGAGTTCCCATACTACCTCCTGATTTACTGACGCAAATGCCTTCTTGAGATCCACATTGGCACCCAGGAGACCTTGTCGAAACTCAAGACAGACATGCACCAGTAGAATGTGAGCAAGAACTTTGCCTGGCACAATGGGCACTCTAATACCATGGTATTTACTACAGTCATGGTGGTCTCCTTTTCCTTTCTAGATAGGGGTGATCAAAGCCTTTGTCCAGTCAGAAGGAATGATACCAGTCAGCCAAACGGCTTCTATGACTGCATGTAACTCCATGATCATGGCTTCGCCTCTAGCTTTGATCAGTTCTGCTGGGATGTCACAAACACCAGCTGCTCTACCACATTTCAACCTAGCCACTGCTTGCTTGATATCATCTAGAGAAGGCACGGCTTCGTTAGTTGTAGGACAACAGTCAATGGTCGTATATCAGCCAACTCAAGCTCTCCACTGGGAGGTTCAGCCACATACAGCTGCTCAAAGTACGCAGCCCAACGAGCTCTATACTCACTTACCCCCAACACGAGCCGTCCATCTGCTGTCCAAACAGAGTTAACTTACTCCGCTTTTGGTGAGAAACATCGAAAATTCATTGAGAAATCGCTCACCTGAGGTTTAAAATACTCGATACAGGTAGGAGTACCTCCTTACCTTACAGGGTTTTCTATCAGGCTGGCTGCAAAGAAAACGAGTTCTATGGGAGGATAACTATTCCACACCACTCATAAACGGTATTTATTTATTTATTTGGTACGAATTTATATGTAGTACGAGAGTATATTGGTTTTCAAACAGTAATATAGGCATTATAAGCATTGTTTCACTCACTAACTCATCACCATTCCTGACCTTCTTTTGCCACATTACCTGATCATCATTTCTGACTGTTTCTTCCTCTAATGCTATGTAAACTTTGTCCTCCACATTGTCATCGATTGGGGAATCACTCTGGCCCTGAATGTCTTTATTGGCCAGGTCACTGGTAACAGGTGAATTGCCGAGACAATGGGGGGGGGGAGGTTATGCGGTGTAAGGCATTGTCCCTGCTTGGCATCTTGTAGAGGAATAGAGGAAGGTGTCCCGTGTATACGTACAAAAAATCACGAGCGAAAATTGAAAATTGTGCAAATTAGGGACCTTGCAATTGCACGCCTTATCAGTACATCGACGAGACTGGCAAATGCAAAATGTTGCAACGTACCCATACATCGATGGGACGTCTCAGGTTAAGAGCTGGGTCTGGAGTGGAGCTTCTTTAGGGCTTGGTAGGTGGGTCGAAGGTCATCTGCATGAAAACAGCCTTTCATCTCCTTAGCGGTTTCCCTGACATACCTCTCCTTGTCCTTCTCAGTGAAACTCGTGCATGTTGAGACAGATGTCTGTACAGTTCCCAGTCTCCAGCCAGACTGGCAGCATGACTCCTCAACTGTGGTCAGCGTTCTCTGCAAGATGAATCCACTCCTTGATCTTGGGCAGTCTCCAGTACACTCATCAGCTTCTGCCAGGGTAGCACGCTTAATGGTATCCCATCGTTCTACAGGATCGTCAACAGTACTAAGCACTTCATATCGATTTGAGACTACCACTACATACTCGTATGCACACTCCTCATCCACGAGTTTCTTAAGATGGAACCTTTTTTCGTTGCATGTTAAGAATATCTCAGTTTTGATTTGTAGCCTTAGAGTAGCAACAACAAGTCTGTGATCAGCAGCAAAGTACTCTGCACCCCTGAAAACCCTGCAATTCTGAAGGATCCGCCTGCAAGTACGAAGAAGAATATGTTCTGACCAGTAATTAAACTGGATTTGCTTTTTAAACTGCTGTGTGGTGAATTGTGGCTCTCTACATGACTCATTCAGTCCTTCGATGTGGTACTGACTTTCATATTTTATTCATTTTACTGTCAGCCTTTCTCTGTTTTCAGTTTACAAGAGATATTTCGATCTGGAGAGGTTTGGTACAGCCTCCAATGACCCCTCTTCTAAGTTTGGTAAATCTTTCTGAAGGATGCAAGAATTAACTGAAAAAGAAAAAGATCACAGTACTTGAAGAGTTAAAGTAGCTTTATTTGGCACAAGCATTACACAGTACCTTTAATATTAGTAAACTATTGATAACTGGGGATTACTGTACATAAGGCATATATCTATCTATCTATTTATCTCTCTATCAATCTATCTATCTATCTATATATATATATATATATATATATATATATATATATATATATATATATAAGCTTCTGTTACACTCATGTACGATTTACAATAGTGTTTTTATTGTAACTGCGTTTGCAAGAATTATTATGGCTGTGATATACATACCTTTTCAAAAGCAATACAATTCTTATGAGCTACATTGTACCTTAATGGAAATAACCGAAAACACTAAAGATAGAAAAAATTTTCGTTCCATGACAGGTTGCATAATTTGGCTGTAAACATGCAGTTGCTTTCATCGTCCTCCTAAATGGCAGTATTATAAAATTCAGGCATGAAATACTAATTTTCCATAATGCTCCTTAAAAAAAAAAAATAAATAAATCATATGAGTAATGAATTGTTACAAGATGTCGTATCGAAGCTCATATCAACCACCTCCTCTGATAACTTCCAGTCCTTGCAACATTTCATCACAGCATTAGCCGTTGCTTGTCCAGTCCCCGTAGAAATCTTTGTACACCAAGAAGCTTTGCAGTTTCTCATGTGTCAGTGAAAGGATTTTCCCATCCCAGTTTACAATTAGGCTCCTATCACTAGTAAAAGATTCCTGGATCTTCTCCGCCATCTCTTTTCATTGGGTTTGCCTAAATCTGAACGATGACCGACTGATTGCCAACTCTGAGCATTCATGACCCAAGGCAGAAGCTGCCACGGATAGTATGTGAACTGCCAATCAGTCACTGATTTTAGCGCAGTCAAGTTCTGCAGTGAGCTCCTGTGTAACAACGTTCCTTGCACGGCACAACTTCTTTACAGTGGAAGGAGGATCGATAGGTAAATAGGTAGGTAGGAAGTTATCTACATAGGTAGGTGCTACCAGTGCCAATAATGTGGATAACCGTAGAGAGTCGTAGATTACTGCTGCTACCAAATGTAGGAAATAGTTGTATCTAGGAGTTGGGATTGTATTAGATTGGCGAGGCACCTGCTACCAATGTAAAGAGTCGTAAGGCATCAGATAACATGGTGACTGTATATTTGTATGTCTTCCTATGTCTCACTCCCGCGTTTGTCTCTTTTATCGTAAGTGGAGGTGAGGTAGAGACACTCTTGGGTTACGGGGTTTTATTGTGATACAGGTATCGTGTTCACAGACAGAGTGATGTGACCCACTAATTGCTAGAGTGACAGCTAATCACTTACTGGCTCCTACCTCCTACGCTGCTTAATTTCCTTCTGCTTCCTTCTCATTTCCTATTCCTTCACTGATCCCCACACCTGGTATCTGGGTATATATTAAAGCCTAGCTTCTAGCTAGCTGACGTTTGTGCGTATGTGTGTGTGATTTCCGTTTAGCACGTTTCCATTACGTAAGCCAGCTTGCTTCCATGAGTTACACCAAGTGTTTGATATTCATTCTGAGATTCTTGATAGTCTGGGTCAGAGGATGTGTGTGTTTCTGTTCCTGATGACCTTGACATATCTACCTGCCTATTACATATTGTGCTATGATTATATAATGCCTACAGCTATGACATATTGTGCAATTAATGCCTATATTACGCTCGGTCACGCCAAACTGTCGTCCTTACGACCTGCCTTTGTCTTACAATCTACAGAGTGAACAGGAATATGTTACAAGGTTAAACAATTAAATACTTATGTAAATACACGGTACTCATCTTAATCTTGTAAAATTGCAAGTAGTAATGTAACTGTAAAGTATAATATATATACTGTACAATATATATATATATATACATATATATGGTGTTCCACAAATATGTGCCGAAAATCAGGGGATGTATTCCTGACACATAATTGAATGTAAATTACTAAATGACCATATTAGCAAATCTCAATTGTTCTCGAGTTACAGCACCTAACAGGTCTGCATGAATGTTTTTGACTCCGGGAATTGCTCGTAAATGAAACATTTACGAAGGACAACGTGATGAATTAATAATATAAAACAGTATTTCCAGTATGACAATAACATTTACAGTAAATGTTCAAAATTCCGCCCTCCTTGCTCGATGCACGCTGCAGCCCGTCGCAGAAGTGACTGACGCACACTTTCGAAGATCCCAGGATTGTTTCATACACGTGCTGCGCTGTCCTCCACACGGTGCCACAATTCCTCACGGTTTGGAACTTCTGTACCGTACACTTTGCTGTCCCCACAGGTAGAAGTCCAGGGGAGTGATGTCAGGAGACCGAGGTGGCCATGACACTCGGCCGCCTCACCCAATCCATCGTCCAGGAAACACATCATTTAAGTAATCCCTTGTAATATGCCAATAATGGGCCGGAGCACCATCATGCTGAAACCACATCCTTCTCCGTATTCCAATGGGCACATCCTCCAGCAGCAGTGGTAGTGTGTCCTCAAGAAAATGTCTGTATGTTGCACCATTCAGCCGCAGGGGTAGAAGGTATGGACCAATCATATAGTCACCAATGATGCCTGCCCATACATTGACTGTAAATCATACCTGATGACCTCGTCGAGCCATTACATGTGGGTTGTCACCAGACCAAGTATGCCGGTTATGTAAATTAATGGTGCCATCTCTCCCGAATGTTGCCTCATCAGTAAATAGCACAAGTGGTGGAAATTGACAGTTTTCAGCATGCCTCCTTAACAGTTACTGGCAAAACTGCATCCTTGGAAGATAGTCCACATCAGTTAAAACTTGTACTTTCTGATGGTGGTATGGATGTAGATGATGTTGATGTAGAGTCCGCCACACTGTCACCACTGGCAGCTGCAGAGCATGAGCAATCTCTTGGGTACTTATTTCAGGATCATCCTCAATCATTTGAAGTATCCGGTCCTTCATGTTGTCCATGTGAATGTCCCGTGGTCGCTTTCTGTCACCCAGAATTGCACGTTGACGAACAGTACCAGTCTCACGTATACGACAATCAACTGCGAGAAATGTTCGCCAGTGTGGCACTCTGCGGTTCGGATAACGTTCCCTGTTCAACCGAGCTGCTGCCACAGCATTACCTCTAGCTTCACCCAGTGTCAGGTGCATATCTGGATAGTCACCATTGCAGTATTGCTCCATGTCTGCTTGCGTGTGGTTCTCTAAAACTGATTGATCCACACGTTCAGCTCTCGATCTCTGGTAGACGGGTGTTGCTGGGTGAGTGAACACCCGTCCTTCCACTACCCCTCGACATCACCTTGCTGGTTCGCCACCCCCACCCTTCCTTCCTCATACGCCATCCCCACTCAACCACCCAACAACACCTTTGTCGTTTATGGCATGTTACTGTGTAAAGGGTGGTAACACTATCTGATACTCCACACACGAACGTATCATTACGATTCTTATTACTAACTTAGGTACAGGCTACCACATACTGTACATTCTACAGCTTTCGGCACATTCCTGACAAACTTGTCAACTTTGCTGTGTGCCGTATTACTTTATGGTCGTTAAGTAATTTCACATCTGTCCCAGACATTTTGTACAATCCCTGGATTTAAACACATTCCTGGCAGACCTCTGAGGTGCTGTAACTCGAAAACTATTGAGAATTGCCAATATGGTCATTTCGTAATTTACATTCAATTATGTGTCAGGAATACATCCCCTGATTTTCGGCACATATTTCTGGAACACCCTTTAAATATATATATATATATATATATATATATATATATATATATATATATATATATATATATATATATATATATATATATATATATATATATATATATA
This sequence comes from Coenobita brevimanus, assembly GCF_032717465.1. NCBI lineage: Eukaryota > Metazoa > Arthropoda > Malacostraca > Decapoda > Coenobitidae > Coenobita > Coenobita brevimanus. Next base: position 12,000,726 of record NC_137009.1, read on the forward strand.
TATATATATACAGTATATATACAGTAGCAGCATAATAGCAATACTGTGGTAAGTCCACAGTAGTCAGTCGTATCAAGAATCGGTCATCTCTGACGTACTCTCTATTTATCTGACACCTAGTATTATTGTTTCATACTGTAAAATGGATACATGTATCTTGACTTAATATTGTTGCACAGTTTATTTTCAGATAAATATTATGTTATATGGAGCCCCATATTTTTTTCATTTTATGTAAAATATATGTACAGCATTTACAGTATTTACATGGTCTTACTTGTAACGCATAGTTTTGGACTATTGTCTGCAAGTTTTCAATCACAGCTTGCATTCTGCGCATGCCCAATACTGTACTAATATAGCAAACATGATGGAGAAAATTATAACAATGACTGGTGCTGGACTATAAACATATTATGGGTTGAACATGATCGTAATATATTCCTTCCAAAGTTGCATTGCTTGATTGATCAGTTGCATGGCTTCAAACCTCGGTGAAGTTAACTTAATATGTGTACTCATATCTAAATTCATCTTAGGTAATGGTTGGAAGAACTTGTGTGTGTGGATTAGAATAGCATAGTGGTTTCTAGTAGGTAAGGTGGACAATGAGAGGGTTAGTGCTGAACAGTAATCTGGTGACATGTATAAACCAGATGCTGATGTATGGGTTGGTGGTGTGTCTGGGCAAGTTACGAAAACTGATGTATTTTGAGTGAAACAGAAGAACTGTGAATGTCCAATGCATTGATAATGGATGAGTTTATCTAGAACTTGCAATGATGATGGATGTCGTGATTCTTTATGATAGCCATTTCACAAGGGACTGTCTCAGCTGACTGAAACATAAATATGTACGCAGGACAAAGGTGAGGTGCATGCAGTGATGTACGATATTTATGTCGAATTGTTTCAATAGCGAAGGTGACAGTGTCCTGTTTATTGGAGACCATGATAATTTCTGCCTTGGTGTTGATGGTGACTAATGAGACATCTTTTTGAGAATGAGAAGGGCATATTTGATAGTCTGTGAAAAAATCATTTGTTATGAATGGGACATGAACTATAATTGATGTTCGTGTGAGTGTTGCTTCTTTGTATGGATAATGTAACATCAGATTCCTTTCCTCAAACAAAGGTTTCAAACCATGTTTATTTACGCCTTGACTGATTATCTGACGTAGATTGTAAATAGTAAGTTAATGGTGACCTTACTGTTACCAGCATTATCAACGCCTTTAATGAAAGCTTGATAACGAGCTCTAGTATTGCCTAACTGAAGTATTATTATGTCAGTATGTTCCATGACCACTGAGAAGTGTTGGAAAAGTGTGGTATTCCCTTTCAGTGCATTTACTTTCTCCACAATGGATTGACTTGACTTCTCTGTCTTTCTTAGGTTATTTACCTACCGAGTGAATAACTTTATTAGATAGGTAATCCAGTGATGTTAGTAAGTCATGCTAGGAATGATGATACTGAAGATGAACCTTTCAGTTATCTTGACTTTATTCTGGCTCTTGGAGAAAAATGACTGCTCTAAATTGCTCAGCGTATTACTTATAAAGGAGTCTAAATCAATTCCTACGTCATGTAAATGCCTTGTTATGGTAATTGCTGTATTAGTTGCACCTATGTTTTTATGTTTGGTATGCGATTGTAATTTATTCCTGTATTTATTGATTTCGTCCGGTTTATTTCCACCGTATTTACTAGGTTTTTCGGTTGTTTCCGATGTCTTGCAATTGTAAGCTAAATTTCATGAGACTCATTTTAAATGATCAATATGAATTTGTTTCTCTTCATCACTCGATTGTGGGATGAATAATACCTTACTGGCAATTCTCATAATTACTCTGTATGAGCCTTCAAATTTCGGTGACAGTTTATTGTCACTAGTGTGAATGATGCCATAGACAATGTCACCTTTGTTTGGATTTGATTCTTTTGCCTTCTTATTAAATGAGCTCGTTATTTCTTCCTTGGATATAGTAAATTGTTTCTTTAACTTTGTCTCTTGGAATTCACGTAAACGAAGTTTAGGTTTATCTTCATAATTGTATAATTACAGGCATTTGCTTACCTTCCATTATCTCGTATGGGAGACGTTTGTCTGTCCCGTAAATAATAAAATGAGGCGTGTCTTCTATAGACTTGTTAATTGCACAGTTAATTTGCACCCATTAACAGACATACTTATATTACCCATGATACATTTCTCATATATAATAATTAGTATCACAAAAATGTACCCACTCTTCAGACATTAAACTACCTAATGGTAAGTTCTTGGAAATATATGTTTATGATAATGACTTCTGTTCTTTCTACTCCTGTCTTTTATTATGCTTCATTATTATTCGTTTAATACAATGCCATCTATTGTATTTTATTTCAAGCAAATCGAGATGATTTCTTTCTCCTTCCCGATAGCCCTGTCTGATGGACGGGTTACATTCTGTTGCCATTAACCAATTCGCTGTGGACGGTGCATTTACTGCATGTGTTTTGTTTTACCCAATCCTATTCCTCCTGTTGGCACACCTAGGTAGTTTATTTTGGCCAATACCAAATAATGTTGCTCAAAGAGAAAAACTCTAATAGTCAAAGGCTTAACCTATAAATACGATAGTGTTATGTGTAAGTGGGGGAGGGAGGCTGATTGTCTGAATCCACAAAACTTAGAACTTCCTACTTTTTTTTCTTATCTTCATAATCTGCTTAGTGGCGTTAGTTATGCTTCAAAGAACTTGACCTTTTCGGCAAGTGAGTATTTTAACTTTTACCTCATTAATGTCTATGGCTTTAATGCATTCATATCTAGTGATGCATTTCCCTCCAATTTATTCTTATTACTTCTAGACAGTTTATCAGAATTACGTCTAGCAGTGAAAATGTTAATGATGGCCATTCCTCCCTCACCCTTTACAGTTCGAACTTTCTGCCCACAGCGAAATACTCGTACAGTTGTCCTTTAGTGGCAAGATTACTCATAAGGCACAAAATGCGTCATCAGGCTGAGGTTACCATTTCAAACTAATGCCGTATTTTTTTTCTCTTTAATCTTGATCGTTACAGACAACTTTAGGGAGTTTAAAAGCGACTTCGAAATGGAGGAGATATGTATAGTGTCCATTATCTCTCATACTACAGCGGCATCAGACTACACAGTATAAAGTCATTGGGAGGTAACAAGAATATAATACAGAATGGGAGTTAATGATGTAGGAGTTAAAGCTGCTATGACTAGATTTCATTCCAATTAGGAGGTATTTTTTGAGCTGTAGGTGTTAGATATAACTTCATTAACAATTTCGTTCAGAGGACGGCATTCTTATAGTATGGCCACTCTTGGATGCTGTGGATAAACATAAGAGAGAAATTTCGAACTGGAGGAGTCTGACACAACCTTCATTAACCCTGTCAGTACAAGATTGTTTTTTTTATTTTTTTTATTTTTTAGTTGAAGACAATTATCTGGAAGTAGCAAGAAAATAATGTAATAAATGTTCTGGTAATACAAGAACATAAGAGAGGATAACTGCACTAGGCTATTTGGCCCATACAGTTCCTACAAGTGTGACAAAATTACTAGAATAAGATGAAAGAAAAGCATTCGAGAGCAGAATGCTAATCGCCCGCCAGAATATGCAAGTTACAAGCTACTTACAAACCAAATGTGAAGAAAATTCTCAAAACAATATGGAATTTTAGTTACAGCAATTCACAAAAAGCCAATCCATATCAAAGAAACTAGTTGAAATTTGGCAGCCATTTTGGTGACCTTGACATTGATCCCGATTGCCCATTTTCGAACTCTTTCAAGATTTTGGCCATATCTTGATACCCCTGAAGGTTCCATGTTGATAGCTCAAGCCGTTCCTGAGATACAATGGTGCTAAAGGCGGGCAATAAAAACTAATTGACCTTTAAGCCATTTTGGTGACCTTGACCTTGACCCAGATTGCCCGTTGTCGAACTCGTCCAAGATTCTGGCCATATCTTGATACCCTGAAGTTTTCATGTTGGTAACTCGAGCCGTTCATGAGATACAATGGTAACACACTCACACACACACACACACACACACACACACACACACACACACACGGGCAAAAGCAATTTCTTTCGCTTTGCTAATGGCGAGCAATAACAAGGATAGCAAAGAATAAAACTCTCTCAGCCCACGAAACCCTCCAGCCTAAACCAGCAGGAAAGAGTGAGATGGAACACCACACAACATAGAAAACTCCGACTTGGAAAGTGTACTGGAAAGCCTGAGAGAAGAGAGGAGAAGAGGGTATCATACTGAAACATCTACAGAGGACATACAATGAATCAGTAAATAGGACATTTTTAGATCCAATTCTTACCTGTCATTGGCTTATCTGATCTATGCTTGATGCTCTCAGTGAAAGGGGCAGCATCTATATCACTATTGCCAAACCAGTTTCTACCCATCCGTTTTAACTAAGAGCGAATTAATATTGTTTGAAATCATAAGTTTGAGTTCTGAATGTTAGTGCCATACACTTATTCCTCTTATTTATTCGTTTCATCCACTTAAGCACCTCAGTTAGGTCTTCCTTTAATTTATGCCTTTCTAAAGAGTGTACTTTTTTTTAAAGCCAGTCTACATACGAAAGTTTCCAAGTATCATGAAAGGATTGAATTAGACCAATGGTTTAAAGCAGAACTGGCAAGGAATGAAAGCACATATCAACCTGATTTAGACACGGCATGAAGTGCTTAACAGATGAAAGAGTAGGAGACCGAGAACGAGACTGATATTACAGTAGATGCGACAATTTGTAACGGAGCGTGAGAAACCGAGTTGGAGAGTATATGAGAGTTAGGTGGATGGGAGAAGAAGCGGAAGGAGACCAAGAACTAGATGAAAAGATAAAATGAGAGGGTATTTGAAAGAGAATGAGACACTGACAAGGAAAGTATAGGAAAGGAAGATGCATGAGTGAGGGAGAGGAAAACCGAAAACCAGGTGGAAAGAAAAGATATTAGAGTTAATTAGTTTGTTAGAGGTGTGTGTGTGTGTGTGTGTGTGTGTGTGTGTGTGTGTGTGTGTGTGTGAAGAAGCTCATTAGTTTAATGACCTAGAGCAGCTTGTACAGCACCCTATCCATATCCTTGACCGCCTTGGAGAAAGCTCCGACATACCTGACCTCTTCCTTACAACTAATCCTTCTGCTTACACTGTTAATCATTCCTCTACGTTGGGCGCCTCCGATCGCAACCTTATTACCTTAACCTGTCCTATCGCTCTGGTGCGGCCTTGTGGACGCTCCAAAGAAACGTCGACTGTGGCACTTTGGAACTGCAGATTAGGAGGCCCTCTGGCAGTACTTCTTTGATTTTCCCTGGAATGATTATTGCTTCCATGGCCGGGAGCCATCTGAGTGTGCCTTGTGCGTTACGGAGATTATTCTTTCGGCATGGAAGCATACATTCCCTTCTCATATCATTTGACTAACGCAAGAAAGCCTTGGTTTAATCACACTTGTTCTAATGCTGTCCGCAACAAGGAGAGGGCCTACAAAAGGTACCGGAGCCAACTCACCCCTGAATCACATCATCTTTACGTTTCTGCCCGGAATCGTGCTAAGTCTGTTCTTCGCTTTGCTAAAAATAATTTCATCCATACTAAACGCTCTCAACTCTCCAACTCGAATTCTTCCCTCTTCTTCTGGAACCTTGCCAAATATCTTTCTAACAACTTTTCCTCATCATCCTTCCTTCCTCTTTTCTACTCTGATGGTTCTGTAGCTATTTCTTCTTCGGATAAAGCAGATCTCTTTGCTCAGACTTTCTCCTCCAATTCCACCTTAGACGATTCTGGTGCTGTTCCTCCATCACTTCACCCTGTGACTTCCTCATGATGGAAATTAAAATTTTTTCAGCTGATGTATATTCTGCCATCAAAGGCCTCAATACTAACAAAGCATATGGACCTGATGGAGTCTCTCCTGTTGTCCTTAAGAACTGTACTTCTGTGCTTACACCCTGCCTAGGTAAACTCTTTCACCTTTGTCTATCAACTTGTACCTTTCCTTCTTGCTGGAAGTTTGCTCTCATTCAGCGAGTCCCAAAGAAGGGTGACCATTCCCAACCCTCTAACTATCGTCCAGCTGCTTTAACATCCTGTGTCTCAAATGTTTTCGAGTCAATTCTTAACAGAATACTTTTAAAGCATCTTCCTCATCACAACCTTCTTTCTGATCGTCAGTATGGGTTCCGTCAGGGACACTCCACTGGCGATCTTCTCAAGTACCTTTCATACTCCTGGTCATCCTCCTTTCGGGATTTTGGCGAAAGCTTTGCCATTGCACTTGACATCTCAAAGGCTTTCGATCGAGTCTGGCATAAATCTTTAATTTCCAAACTGCCCTTTTAAGGTTTTTATCCTATTTGTGCCTTCATTTATAACTTCCTTTCTGGTCGTTCCATAGTCGCTGTTGTAGCTGGCCATCGTTCTTCTCCTAGATCTATCAACAGTGGTGTTCCTTAGGGCTCTGTCCTATCACCAAGCTTCTTCCTTTTATTCATCAATGACCTTCTAAGCTGTACATCTAACCGTATCCACTTGTATGCTGATGGCCACCTTCATCTTTTCATTCAGTTCCCACAACGTCCATCTCAGCAGTTTCTTCAACAAACAAGGGATGTCTGATAATCTTTTTGTTTTTAATGCATCAAAGACTCAGTTCTTACACCTATCAACCCAACAAAATCTTCCACAGGCATACGCACTAACGTTTAATAATATTCAGCTTAATCCTGCATCATCCTTGAACATGCTTGGGGTTTCATTCACTCGGGACTTATCTTTGAAAGATCATATTACATCTCTTGTAAAATCTGCTTCCAAGAGACTAGGTGTTCTAAGCCGACTTCGTTCCTTTTATCTCCCTGCGCAAATGTTGACTCTATACACTGGTTTCATTCGCCCCTGTGTGGAGTACAACTCTCATGTGTGCGGAGACTCCCCACATACAGCTCTTCTAAATAGGGTTGAGTCAAAAGCTTTTCGTCTCATTAACTCTCCTCCTCTTACTGGCTCACTTCAACCTCTGTCTCTTCGCCGCACTGTCGCACTTTATCTTTTTTCTATCACTGCTTGAATGATCACTGCTCCTCTGAACTGTCTGCTTGCATTCCTCCACCTCTACGACGGGCACGTAGCACCCATCTAGCAGCAAACTCTCATCACTTTTCTGTCCAACTCTCTAATGCAAGAGTTAACCGTTACTCCCAGTCCTTCATTTATGTAACAGGTCAGCTCTGGAACTGTCTCCCTCTTTCTGTATTTCCTACTTCATATGATATCCAGTCTTTCAAACGCAGTGTGTCCAGGCATCTCGAAATGATCGGATCTTGAATTTGGCTCTCTCTTGTATTCTATTTTGCTCTTGGAAGGAACGGTTATCGCGGGCTCGTGGCCTTTGATTCCTTCTTCCTAGGATGAAAAAAAACATACATATATACATACATATATACATACATATATTCATAGGAACATAGATACATATATACATACATACATACATACATACATACACACACACACACACACGTAAACACTGTGTGCATATATATATATATATATATATATATATATATATATATATAATGATGGCCAGCAAAACCAGAGTGATGATGTACATGATTTATTATTGGTGACGTTTCGGTTTCATAACACAAACCATCTTCAGACCTAAAACAAAAATAAAAACACACAAGAAAATATATATATATATATATATATATATATATATATATATATATATATATATATATATATATATATATATATATATATATATATATATATATTCACGTGTGTATGTATGTATGTATGTATGTATTTATGTACAGTATATATGTATGTATGTATGTCTATATGGATATATGTATGTATATATGTATGTACAGTATATATGTGTAGTATGGATATATGTATGTGTGTACCTATATATATGTATGTAAGTATCTGTGTATATATGTATGTGTATATATACGTATATATATGTATGTACGTATGTATATGTATGTATGTATGAGTGTATATATATATATATATATATATGTGTGCATGTATGTATGTATATATGTGTGCATGTATGTATGTATATATGTATGTATGAGCATATATATATATATATATATATATATATATATATATATATATATATATATATATTTGTGTGTGTGTGTGTGTGTGTGTGTGTGTGTGTGTGTGTGTGTGTGGATCCTGTACTCTGCTTCTGACCTTTTTCACAGCACTGTATATTGTGGTGTATTTGCTGCTCTCTACACATGCTGTTTGTTTCCCACTTAGTACGACGTGTTTTCCAAGAGTGAAAGAACAGTTGTTGGATGGCAGCAGGCATATAGAAATATGTCATCGTACACAATGAGTTCCGAATACGGCAAGAAGACTTTTCTTGCTGAGTTTTGTTTCCAGAATATTATTAACGTATCCAATTGCATTATTAGTTATGGGTAATTAGTTTCATGCACTTATGGCGATAAGTATCACTTCTGTTGTTCCTAATGTTAGAGAGTATTAAGCAAAGGTGAAAGTTTTCGAAGCAGAACAGTTTGGTTTAGTCTTCATGAAAACCATCAGTACGAGAAGCCTTTTCAAGGATGAATGGAATCGTCCGCAGGTAACAAGAATATAATAAACAAGACGTCCGCGAGTTGACTAGTAAAAACAACCCAGTAATTCTTTCATAATACAGTAGGCTCCAGCAAGTATAATAAAATAGCCTGCCATCAGGAACAGTTATCATTAAAAGACATTATGACAGGATTCCTGAAGATTGTTTCTAACATCATAGCTATGAGAGCAACCCTGACCAATATATAATTGTCTGGCAGCTCAGTTATACTCGGTGACTCATATATATCTCTGCTCTTCCAAATTGCCATTTGGTTTCTTATATGTTGCGGTGACGGGTCAGTCAGCATTATCTTAGTCTGTCCTGCATCATTTATTCACTTCCTACTCCCATTGCTACACTCATGGTGGCACGTGGGGGCACCCATGCACTTACCTGATGTAAAGTTACCTACTTTTTTCAAGTTTATCATTCTTTTTCTGTATTTCTCTTCCTCTCTCCACATTTGCCTCATCCTTGCTATACACTGAGCGACAAGCCAAATGGTTTCTTGTAACTCATGAATCATGTACTCAAATACTGGAATGTTGTGGTGTCTGTTATGGTGCCTCTGTTAACTGGATGGAGAGGCGCAAATGGGTCGTCCACCTAGGAACCAAACCTGGACACTAATCCTTGTGCCTCACTGTGGCAAGGCGCTGTCAAACACATGGGAACATCAATTCACTGCAGGAGATGACCCTGCAGGGGCGGTTGCTTGCCTTCGGTTGATGGGTTTGGTCAAGCAGACAAACTGAGGTTATACAACAGCATTAACAACAACAACAACAACAACAACTGCTACACTCACACCCACACCAGCAAACTCAGCCGTCCACCCAAGGGAGAAAATATCGATAAATAAATTTCTGGTGGTGCTGTTTGCGATTTGGCTTATGTGTTACAAAAGGCCTCATGCTACTGGGTGGAAGCATCAAGACTGGTTTAAACTGGTTCAGCCAAAGGACATTATTTTAAATTTCATAGCAAGCACCAGACGATTGTATTAAATGTAAGAAAGCCCCCTGGTAACGAAAGGACTTATGAAGGCTGAATTAAACCAGTGTATTTCAAGTCTCTCACAAGCTAGTAAAAATCGTCGAAATGTGGCAAGCATAAGGCATCGAGGTGAAGTGGTTAATCTCTTCACAGCGACAGGAATCCCCTAAACAGAAAATAGTGGAAGCAAAAAGTAATATTAAAAATACTACATAGAACTGCAGGGATTACTGGAGATCGTTTCTAGCCTCCTTACTGAGTAGCAAGATTTAAAAACGAATGGCGTCTTGAGAGTGGTATGAAAACTGTCTCTGATCCATCCATCAAGAGAGGCTTTGCCTATGAGAGAGAGAGAGAGAGAGAGAGAGAGAGAGAGAGAGAGGCTCTTGGGTAATGGCAAGTGGGACTTCCGAGGCTTCCCTTGCTGTGTGGTGGTATGTAGCCTATTGTATTTTCGCAGCCCCACTATACATGAACACTTCCAAGGTTTATAATTCATGAAACAAAAATCAAATACTTTCCAACCAACTTGATAAATTTCTTCCATCAATCCTTCTTTGGTTTAGTCTTAACTATTATTTTATTCCAGCTGGAGCCAAACATTTTTATTCAGCTGAGAGTGAATTAGCGAAACAGAAGATTGATAATGCAGTTACCATTAATTTTACCTTTCCATAAACGGAACGGCTCAAGCTCCACCGGTTAGCGTTAGTGCGCGTCCCCACGTGTGCTGGAACAAATGCTGGCAACATGTAAGCAACGCAATAACGAACACCCTGCAAACATGTTGGGAACAGCGGCGTCCAGATCATGTTGCCAACATCATGATGAAGTCTTAGCTGCCTTGTATGAACACACTTATCCCATCGCCTTTGCTGCCAATGTTCAAAGATGCAGTGAAACATGTTTGCATACATCTGTCCAAATACTGCTGCATACATGTACCCAAACATGTTGCCAGCTGTGTTGCCAACATATGGTCCTGGGCACGTGTGGACGCGCACTTAGGCGATTTTGTTAAGTTTGGAGAGTCACAGGAGCCTGATTCTTATCCAGTCTCAACCTATGCCTGTTGATTACTTTTTTAATATTTCAGTTAATGACAGGCTATTAATTATGTTTAAAAGAAATGTAGGGCACCTATGCTCTGTTCACGTTAACTAGGCGTAAAATGCTGATGAGCTATACCACGAAGTGAAGACAAGATGGTGCTAGTCGCAATGAAGCTCTGCAGGAAGGAAGTGGGGTCATAGTAATCCTGCCTTCTGGCACTGAAGTATGGTAAATAGACTTAAAAAAAAACTACGAAAGTCGCCAAGATAAAGTGATTGAACTGTAGAATATTGAAAAGTATGGCCATTACCGCTGCGGCCGCGAACAAGGAGCTTCGTATTAAACTCAGGTCATGACTGATATTTTCTTAAGTTGACAGAAACTCACAGTAGTCATAGGGTTAAAGCAGGGTGGTTCATGTATAGCGCCTCTATTCCACTTCACCTTGAGATATCTCATGTGTTGCGGGAGCGTTTCGGTCAGCATTATCAGTAGTTATCCTGCATCCTTCATTCGTTCGATTCTCAGTGCCACACGCACGCCCACACCAGCAGACTAAGCCGTCACACAACACGTAAGATACGGGCAAATGAGTTTCTAGTGGTGTGCAATATAAGGACCACGTTGTGCAAGGACTTTTTTTAGTACCTTCCTCCTTATTAGATTCAGCTTAGGAAAACCACTTGATACTGAAACCGTTGCTGAAGACTGTATCTAACTCCTCTAGTTCAACAATTCTAACCCAAGCTTAACAAAATGTTGAGGTTATGATAAGACAAGTGAAAATGACCTCCGGCTGATTAAGTCGATGATGTTTCTCATTCTGATATTGCCATACAATTGTATTATGCTTAGGAATGATTCCCTCCCCCCCCCCTCTCTCTCTCTCTCTCTCTCTCTCCTCACTGTATATTACGTATATGCTCCATCTCTGTTCATACCTGAAGGGGATCCAAGTCAACCAAAACAGTTGTACAATCTTTCAGCAGACTTATCACAATTCTCATGACCTGTTCCAGTTTTCATGTAATATGTAGACCATGAAATATTTTTCAGATAGTGGACACCGTGTTTATTATCGAGGAAACTAGTAGCACCTTAGGACGATTAGGACGCTGAAGAAAACGTCCCTTGAATGAAGAGGTAAACAGTGGTAAGGTAAATACGACGAATCATGAAAGCTTTTTGTTAGTCTATTTTTTATTTATTTATTTGTTTATTTCTGTAATCCCCATTACAGCTAATTAAACTACGTCAAACACTTTCATATTTTTCTTTTATTACCAGTTCGATATGATGTCCCCTTACTTACCTATTATTCTTGCAAACGTCAAAAAAATTTACACAGCTTATTAGAGTGCATCAGTATCGGATGAATTAATGAGAGCTGTATCAAACCCCTCCGATAAAAGTCTCGAAACCTGAATATAATCAAAGAAAGAGAGAGAGAGAGAGAGAGAGAGAGAGAGAGAGAGAGAGAGAGGAAATACAATCAAAAGTTCATTTCACTGGAGGCATTATACATTAAATATTTTCAGGTTGATGAGGTGTGTGGGGCCAACAGCAGCTCCAGAAGCAACAGCAACAGCCCGCACCCGTGGCTGAGGAAGAACAGGAAGAAAGCTCCCTGCAGGTGATTCAAGGTGAACACAACCTGGACAAGAAGAGAAGAGACACCATGTAATGAGAAGGAGACACTAAGGAATCAAAATATATATGGTTGTTTTAGGCATCAGTTCACAGCTACATAATACTTCGAGCCACTAGCTTAATAGAAGAGCCATTAACTTTCAGATATCATCCACGAGTCGGGGAAAATTGTTGCAATATTTACGAATACACATGAACATACCGTATGACGTAGGTCACCATTCTGTAAACAGCACGATAATTACCAAGCCAATTAGCGCCGATGTTAAGAGAGGATGTGGATCTAATGCCATCTTGGCTGCCGCAAAGTACTGTATAGTGATATTTTAACGAAAAAATATCGTTGTTCTCAAACCTTTATCAGAAACGAAATTTTCTCAGTCGAGTAATGTTATGGTATGGAATTAGCTATAAAAACTTCAAGACTGGAAAGTACTTAGAGAGTGTATACCTCCGCCAATGCCACTGCCATTAAAATGGATTCGGATCTGTGGATCGGGTCCAAATCCGGAACAGCCTAAAAATATAAATCTTTCTTGGCCCATGGCCCACCGTTCCACAAAATTTCATTGATATTCATTAAAAACTTGTGGAGATATTGTGCGAGATACTCTGGATTCGGCTCCTGATCCGCCCAAGAATTTAATAATTTCTTCCATGGACCATGGCCCACCCTTCCAAGAAATTTCATCAGAATCCGTTCATAACTTCTGAGTAATCTTGATAACAGACAAACAAACCAACGTGGGAAAAAACACAACCTCCTTGGCGGAGGTAGTAACATCTACAGTACAATAGCATAAATCCTCCACTCTCTCTCTCTCTCTCTCTCTCTCTCTCTCTCTCATCTAAACCTTACAAGCGTGGTGTCCTTCTCAACGGCTGTGTCCTCCTGCTCCTGTGATGACTCCTGGTCATGGTATTCCTTCACATAAACGGAGTACAGGTCATATTGCCACTTGTTGATTAAGCCAGCCTCCAAACACCGCCACATCACCGCGCTGAAGTTCTTCAGATATGGTGCACCCTGAACCAAACAGCAATACAATCTGAAGGATGTAACCCAATACACAGTTTTTGTGGGCTTTTACAGAGTTTAAAATGTGTATATAATAGAGTAAGCTGAATTTAGCCATGCATACCTAAAATTTTTAATGATATCTCACATACCAGTTCTTTCTGCCAGAACTTCCTTCCAGCTGCTGTCAGAACCACCTTAGTCTTAACCAGCCTCAACCAAGAAATAGTCCGGTATCCCACCTGCCTCCCCATAAAAAGCATTCATATCAGGCAACCTTTCTTTTTCTCATCTCTCAGCCAATGCACACTCCATTACAGAATCCAATAATAACTCATCACTAAATACAAAAGCAAAGTAATGGTTTGCAGGAGTTGGACAATAGGATACATAAGAAACATAAAAGACCACATAGAGAGCACAACACTCGTGCCCACCAATTAGCCTGAGGGCCGAACATTTGCCTTTGTCTGTGCCTGTTATCTTCGACTGACTGTTCCGAAAGTTGAATTGTTTCATTCATCCCTGTCCCTTAGCCCTGTCATGATATTTGGCTGAAAGCTGTTCTAAATTGGCTAAGTTGACCTTGCCCTGTGACCTTGACAATTAACCTTTCCCTGTAGCCTTGACCCTTTGACAAATTGTTCTCACAAGTGAAACTCTTTTTCTTTGCTCTTCCCCGAAACCTTCCTTAAAGTTTGTTTAAAGTTAACCTTGGATTTTACCTTCACCTTTGACCTATTGTTCTCAAAAATAATTAAACGACCCTGAACTGATCCTCAGCCCATCCACCAGGTTTGGTCAAAATAAGATCAACATTGTTTTAGTTATTTTGTTCACACAAAGACACACGGGTCAAATTTTGATCATGCCCTTTGACTTTAACCTTTGACTGATAGATACAGAAACTGAATTCTTTCAATCCTCCCGTACCCTCAGTTCTTCCCTCAGGTTTGGTCTAGACTGGATAGAAAATGGCTATGCTTGGTCAGAATTTGTCTCTTCCCAACAGCCTTTACCTTAGACCCATTGTCTGACCATTAACACCATGTTTTGGTAAATTGGATATAAACTCTTGGAGTTATTTTGTTCACACACACACACACACACACACACACACACACACACACACACACACACACACACACACACACACACACACACTGATCAAAATACAACACAGACACCGGCTCTGGGAGCGAGGGTGCTAACACTCTGGAGCGCAGGCTTGCTTCACTTTGTATCTAGTGGGGAGGGTTACAAAACGTTCCTCACATTCAGTGCCGTTTCTAGCCTTTTGGGGCCCTATGCGAATTGCTGTTTGGGGGCCCCTATTTTGTGAAACTATGGTGGGGGGATTCCAAACCCTCTAAGGTGGTCCGGGGGACTCGCCATATCCCCTACAAAATTTATTTCATGAATATGGAGTGACCCAACACACACACACACACACACACACACACACACACACACACACACACACACACACAAAAGCCAATAATGGCAGCTCGGGGGGCCCCTGGTGGCTTCGGGGGCCCTATGCAACCGCGTAATTCGCATATAGTATGAAACGGCATTGCTCACATCGCTTATCGGCTCATAGTTGTTAAACTTATAGGTCCCTAGACAGTGTTTCCTTCGTGTTTAAGTTTTGAAAATTGCCCAAACTGTCACCTCTTGGTGATGTAAGAGTGTAAATGGTTAATAAAATTGAAAAGCTGTGTTAATGGTACCATATAATTGGTTCTTTACACAACTCAGCTGTCACTGATATTCACAATAACTTCAATGACTACCGTACCAGTGAAGGGCTGGTTTAACAATATCATATTTTCAAAACTTGATATCTTTTCACTCACCCATTGTCCTTGTTATTAAACGATTGAAATCCAGCAACAGGCTTCTCTTAATGTTTTATTTGGCATATTAGTTTCATACCTAAAGCGTTGTAGAATGTATGCATTATAACGGCATTTCATCTCAAATTTCTATGTCTTTGTCTAAGCAGAGAAAATAATTTATGATTAGCTGGAAGAGAATGCTAAAAATTACTTATTTCTTCTCCTTTCACTTACTTTCGGCAAAAACCATGCGGATCCGGCTGGAAAGAACTCATTCCTGGCAATATATACATCAGTCTTTCTCCTGGGGTTGCTGTTGTGCATCAACATCAGAAGCACGAGGGAGCTGCGGTAGGCTATGTAAGAGTAGGTGCCCTCCACTACCATGCGCATGCTGTTTTCAGCGCTGTAGAATTGCATGTCCCTCCACAGCCTTTGGTACAGTGGGATGCGGGATGTGGAGAATAGCTGGTGTTCTGCTCCCTGATTGAAGGAGCAGTAGATAAAGTAAGAACTGTGTATAAAATCAAGCATACTGCAAGGTGTCAGTACAATGCTGAATACAATGTTATTGTTATGTCTTCGTTCCACACTACCACCGGCTCCACCGACAGTAGTTCAGTATAGGAATGGCGTCAGCCACTGAACTGTTCTTTGTAGGGTCAGCCATTCAGTACACACAAGATCAACTCAGGTGTTGTAATAACACAGGTTTCTCACGTTTGTTGTCTTTATTTTCCTAGTAAGTACACTGTCTGGTTCACAATGCCAGAAGTATACTAACTTTACAAGGCCACAGGTAAAACTGACTGAAACTCCTCTATTCTCTCCCCCATCCTTTTATAACCTTCCTTGCTATGCAGTTATTCTAGGACCCACTCCTAGCAACAACAGCTTTCTACGTCAGAGACATCCACAATATTCCAGAGCTTTATATTACATAGCACTCTAAACGCTTTAGCATACAAACTGAAATCAAATGTAAATACTATGTAATTTAACAGTCATTCAAATAAAACATTAGAGTGAGAAGACGAATAAATATTAATGCATAACTTTACAAAGTACCCCCACTCACAACAGCAGGATACCTGGCAACTCTCGCTAGCAACTGAAAAGCTGTGAACTATCTGGAATTTTCCACTACAGCCTAGCAGGCACTCCTGGCTCTTAACACTATCCCCTCCCTAGTCCTTTTGTTATCCTGACAAAACTACACAATATTTACAAACACAATCCTTAATCCAAACTAAACATCAATTTACATACAAAATAGTCCTTCAACTTATCAGATATTCTACATTGCTTCCAATGATGTCCATGCTCCTCCACATAGTCCACTCTTCCTGGAATGACTTGGTCGCCTTCTGGATTCACCTCTTCCTCCAGGACTGTCACCATCCTTTTGTGCTCCAGCTCCTTGTTCCTCCTCAGCATCACCGGCTGCGGGTATACATGATTCCTCAAAGACATCCCAGCTGTTTTGTCCTGGCCCATGGTACTGCCACAGATGGTTCACCTTTGGGCAAGATTTCCTGACTTCCTGAATCCAGCATGTTACATCTGACATGCAGTTCATCACACCATAGGGCCCACCTCATGAGCTCTGCAGCTTCGGTGACCGTCCCTTCTGCTGAGGACTGTATAGCCAAAGTCTGTCACCATCCTTGAAGTTCATCTCATTTGCCTTGGCATCATACTTGCGCTTCATCATTTCACCTGAAAACTTCAGAGCTCCTTGAACTTGATGATGTACCTCAGCAAATCTCTCCTGAATATGTTTTGAATAGCTGGAGTTGTTTGTAGGCAGGTCCTCACCTCAAGTTCTTCCCATTAAAAGATCAACTGCTAGTCGTAACTCGTGGCCCAGCATCAGTTTTGCAGGGGTGTAGTCGGTAGACTCGTGGGATGCAGACCAATATGCAATCATCAATGCAGGTAATTTCTGGTCCAGTTCCATCTGTCCTTCTACACAGTGCTTGGACAGTTCTTGTCCAAGGGTCCAGTTGAATTTCTCCACCATCCCATCTGACTCTGGCATTAGTGGAGTTGTCCTGGTCTTCTCGATCCACAGTAACCTGCAGCACTCACGGAACGCAGCAGACTCGAAATTTCTATTCTGGTGTGCCACTCTTGTGACAGACCAGAATGGCAAGAAAAATGGTCAAACAACACCTAAGCAACAGTTGTGGCCTCCTGATCATGGATGGCATAGGCTTCTGGCCACATTGTGAAGTAGTCAATGGCAACACATATACAGTATATCGGTTTCGTCTTTCAGTAAGTGACAGAGGTCCAACAATGTCCACTGCGACTCTTTCCATTGGTGCACCCACTTGGTACAGCTGAAGAGGGGCACGACCACGTTTTTTGTGTAATTTCTTGGCAGAGCATACATGACAGGCCTGACACCACTCTTTAACATCCTGACACATGCCAGTCCAGTAGAACCTCTATCGTAACTGACTTTGAGTTTTCTTCACTCACAGGTGCCCACTAGTGATCCAGAAATGAGAGACTTGTAAGACCTCAAACCTCATTTTCTTAGGAACCACCAGTTGTCTATAATAGCAGAGGCCACCAGTAATTCTTTGTCCAAATGAAGTTCCCACCAAATCCAGTAGCTCTTAGGTGCAGGGCTGAATCTCGAAATCTCTTCCCATGCAGCCACTCTAGCACTGATTGTAAATTTGTATCCTTCATCTGCATTCTCTTTAGATCTTCAGCTGACACGTGCCCTGTTACTGAAGTATGGATGCATTTCTTGCTAAGATCTTCCTTCTTACTATACTGTTTGCAAACTGGGTCAAAAGGCTGACAATTTAGGCTGTCAGCATTGCTATGAGCCCACCCAGGATGGTACTGCACCTCACAGTTGTGCTGGTCCAACTTCCCAAGCCAGCATGCCAGCTGTTTTTCAGAAATTTTTAGTGTCTTCAGCCACTTGAGTGCTTCATGGTCCATCCTAATGATGGAGTAGGACACATAGAAGTAGGGATGGAAGACGTCAAGGCTCTTCATATCTGCCAAGAACTTATCGGACACACAGCAGTTCCTTTCTGGTGGACTGAGCTTTATGCTGTAATATGCCACCACATACGCTTTGTCATCATTCTTCTGTGACAGGACCCCACCAATGTCATCGTCACTAGCACCGCAGTCCAGGATGAATGGTTGATTCTGATCTGGGTACGAGAACACTGGAGAGCTTGCCAAGGACTGTTGGACTTGTATATCACTCTATGACCATGGAGATTCTCCATCACCCTCTCCATTTCTTGCTGTTGAGCTGGCGCCATCTTTTGAGCAAGCTTTTTAATTGGTAGGGTATCCCTGGTGTCAGTACAATGCTCTACCAGATCTGTGCATCCCAGGTCTAGGTCTCTGGTAGACATCAGCAAACTTTCTTAGCAGTTGCCTTAACTGCAGCACTTGTGAGTCATCTAGGCAATGGCAACTCCAGGAAAACAGGTTTGTATGTGGTCTGACAGATTTCAGTCTTCTTTGACTACACTCCTTTTACAGGCCTTCCACTATGCCATTCAGGATCCATTACCTGGCACAGTCCCACAAAATCTCCCTCGTTGATCTGTGTCTCATTGGAGAATTTTGCCACCACAACTGGCACTTCAACTCTGCCTGTTTCCACCAAATTCCTCCCCACCATCGCTCCAGCCTTCGCCTTGCACCGTGCATCAGGCTCCACCATGCCCAGACAGCTGTCAAAAGAGCCACTTATCTTGCACTGGGGCAGTAGTTTTGATTTTGGGGGTATCACTGTAATGTACAGTGCCCTCACCTCACCACGAGAATTGGTATGTCTCACTGCCGTGACGGGAACCGATTTTCCTTGGACCCTGAGCTTCATGAAACGGAATTCCAGCTCACATCCCATAGACTTCGGGTAGTCCAGACCAAGATGGCAAGGATATTCCATGTCTGCCTCGTAGACTAGAAGCATAACCTCTTGCCCTGCCACTTCAGTCTGGACCTCCAAGGGTCACCTTAGTTCTTTGCAATACCCTGTTATGTCGCACAGTTGTTCTGATGACTCAGGCAGATACCCATGATGTAACACATCAGGCCTCACAAGAGTCTGCTCGAAGGCTGAATCAGTAACCTGGGAACCCCTTTTGTCACTTATTTTTCTGTCTACTCACACACTGTCAGTTGAAGTTCTTTTGCATTTTTTGATGATGGGGCTACTTAGGAAAAACCC
This sequence comes from Coenobita brevimanus, assembly GCF_032717465.1. Lineage (NCBI taxonomy): Eukaryota > Metazoa > Arthropoda > Malacostraca > Decapoda > Coenobitidae > Coenobita > Coenobita brevimanus. Next base: position 12,020,184 of record NC_137009.1, read on the forward strand.
GGCTGGTTGTGGCCCCTGCACAAGAGACTTAATACTGTAATTTACCCGCTTCTTTCTTGTCTTCTGCAGCATTCTTCTTATCCTCCTCTTTCTTCTTTGGACGATCAGAACTGAATAGTCGCATCTCACCACATGCCCAACACCCTCTTGTTCCAATAGTAGATTTGCTTGCACTATTCTGTTCTTGCCCCTTCCATTTGTAACAATCCTCCTTCTTGTGTCCTAGCTTCTTGCAGAACCAGAAACCTCCTCATACTTTCTCTTGTTCCCTCTTCCTCTTGTAGAAATTATCTTTCCTGTAGCCTGGCTTCTCACAATACCAACAACTTCAAGTTTCTCTGCTTCATGTACCTGCCTCTTTCTTGCCTTGAATCCAGCACCACGTCTTGCCTGCAGACTGGATGTACTGGACTTGATGTAGGACTCAAGTTTCAGAGTCTCCTGGCTAGTGCTTCTTGCAAGCTTCTTGGCTGTGCCTGTTTCACTTTCATTTTCAACTCTGCATCATCAAGATCATCAGTGAACTGGTACCTCCAAAGAATAACCAACAGGTTAAGTGCTGCTTCAGGGTATGCCTTGTTTGCCATACTCTCTGGGTCATGAGCAAGCTGCTGAAGGGATATGCCTGGAGCTTGTACACGGGTCCGGAATCTTGCCCTGTAAACCACAGTCTGGTACATGGTCCCGTATCTACGTTCCAGCCTTCTGCTAGGGACTGATAACTTTCCCTCTTCCACTGACATCTGGCCAAGAATCTTCATTGTAGCACCCTTGAGGCTAGTAACAAGCTGCACTGCCCTCTGCCTGTCCTTCCAAGTATTGTGAATTTCTGATCAGAAAGTAACTCAAGCTGCATACAGCCTCCCAAGATACTTTACAATCGAATTCCTGATTTTTTTTTTTTAAGTGGACCTCCATTATAGCCATACACTTCACTGGTTTGGGGCCTAAAAACAAGAGCATCATAATTAGGTCCAGGGCTTAAAACTTCTACATTCTGATTTGTCAGCCCTGTATATCTACCTTTAGATGCTTGAGATTCGTCAAGATTCACAATACACTGTAGCTATCAGAATATACTTCCCTTGAACTGTTGCTGTTCTTCTTCATTTCCCCCATGAAAGCATGTAGCTGTCCCTGCATCCTCAGTTGCAACTTCTTCTGTTGCTCCTGTAATGCCTCTTGAAGCCTTCATAACTTTCTTTCTGTTCTTCGCTTTGTGCTTGTAGTTGTTCACTTCGCACTTGTAGTTCTTCACTGAGTTCTTTCTTGAACCCTTTGTGTCCTTCTCTCTGTGCTTGTATTGTTCACTTGTGCTTGTTGAAGCTTCATGATTGTTGCCAGAGATGCCTCCTCCTACCTAGTTTGCCTTCTTGTCTGTACATCTTCCAGCTCCATGTCGAAGATTTGGCTCACTGCAGCATTCTTCTACCCCAACTACTGACACTACTTGTTATGTCCTTGTCCCACACTACCACAGGCTCCAACAGCAGTTGTTCAGTATAGTAAGAACGTCGCCCAATAAATCGTTCTGTGTTGGGTCAACCTTCCATTGTACATAAGATCAACTCAGGTGTCGTAATAATAAGGGCTTCTCACGTTTGGCGTCTTTACTTCCCAAATAATTACACTGTCTGCCTCAAAAATCCAGAGCTATAGTAACTTCACAAGGCCAGAGGTAAAACTGACTGAAACCCCTTTTTTCTGTCCCCCATCCTTTTATAATCTTCCTTGCTACTTGATTGTTCTAGGACTTATTCCTAGCAACAACAGTTTTTTATGTCGGAGGCCTCCAAAATATTCCAGAGCTTCATTACATAGCACTCTAAATGCTTTAGCACAGAAATTGAAATCAAAGCTGAAAATTCCATAATTTAGCAATCAACACTGGTCAACAGCCAAAATGGTTCTGACTTACCTGTTTCTAATTTGTTACCCGCAATTTATAAACTGACCCTAAAATTTGGCTATCACGTAACCTTCACTTACTATATCATACGTGAGGGAAAATTCCAAGAACATGAAACTCGTAAAGTAAGTGTCAATAAGTCTACATATTGTTACAAAAATGATATCCTTAGTCTTTCTATTTGTATATTAAGCACAAACCAATATATATATATATATATATATATATATATATATATATATATATATATATATATATATATATATATATATATATATATATATATATTGTTATGGGGGTGTATATTACAGTACACTCTTAACCCTTAATTAAGCACCAAAAGGGATAAGATAAATTTTTTCAAGAAAACTAACTTCACTTTATTGTACACTCTAACATACACAACCAAAGAAGAAACCAGGGTTCGTTTTACAAAAGGAGGATTCATATAGGCCTCAGAATACAAATAAATAAGTTATTTCTTACCTAACCAGAATACACTCAGTGGAAGGTAAGTACTCACAAAGCTCGAGGAAACGTGGAGACTTCGAAGGTTAAATCCAGATATAAATCACACACTAGTGTAAATGGAGGAGTGAACCAAAAATGGGAAACGGTACACAAACAGTGTGTTTTGTAATCAGTCATGTATTGAGTAGTGTTGGGGAAAAGTGCAACACAATGCGACAAAAGTGTAACGTGACAGTAAATGTGTACAAATGTGTACAAAAACTGAGACAAAATGTGTGTCTGTACTCTCTTCACATTTTTCCTTGACCTTATAAAGGAGACTTACTCCGCCTCTCTCAGCTAATTCTCCCCCGTGGGCAGCCACCTTGTCGTGGTGGGGGGGCTTGCATGCCCCTGTGACCCCACAAGCCTGCCCGTGGATGTAACGACATCCGGCAGGGTCTCCCACGCAGGTAGGATGTGGGTGAAGGGTCTGACCAAGCGCTGTCCGAAACGTAGGCTACCCGTATGGGTCATCGGTGCCCCCCTCCAGAGGGATCACCTCAGTGCTGTCCTGAGTTGGTTGGTTGCGTGTCTGGGCTGGAGGGTGTTGGGGAAGGGGGTCTTTGCACTGGTGGGAGCAAACTTTCGCATCATGGGGTGTCCTTTTGGGGACAACCTCTGGGGACGAGGTACCCCGCTCCCATCAGACCACGCTCGGTCACCTCACTCCCTGGTAGGCGGTTTTCCCTTGGCTCCTGGTGCCATTCTGTCTCAAGAATGTATATATGGATACATCCCGAACTTTTTTAACCACTAGTGTGATCGGTGACCAGCCACACGAATTGGCATCACCTGGTCACTCTCTGGCCGATGACCCTGTACCCCCAGGGTCATCTGCCAAAACTGCGAATGGAGATGCCCTTCCTATCGAGGTGTTATCTGGTGTTTTTGTTAATAACTCTTACACAAAATACATAGTCCTTAAAATGGACAATGGTACTTCCTTCCGGAACCTGAATTGTTTTCAGATAACAGTGGTCTAGTTTCAGCATGTGGATTTACCCCCAAGGTCTCTTTGCAGGGTGATGGTTCTCTATTGCTAGAAGCCAGGAATGAAGAGGAGAGTTCACGCATCCAGTCCCTAACTATGGTCACTGGTTATCCTATAGCTTCCTCTCGTCACTTGGTCCTAAATCAGTCCTGAGGGGTTGCATATTCTCGTGACTTGATTTCATATTCTGATTCTTCCCTCTTAGAGGGGCTGGCTCCTTAGGGAGTTGTAGCAGTACAAAGAATAGTGAAGAAAGTTGATCGGATTTTAACCCCCACACCCACTCTTATCTTGACATTTGATCGTCTTACTTTGCCAGAGGTCATCATCGCTGCATGGTGGAAGCTTAAGGTTAAACCTTATGTTCCCCGACCCAGAAGGTGCTATTATTGTCAAAGGTTTGGTCATGTTCATCGTTCTTGCAGGCGGGAAGCGTCTGGCCTTCCTGAGGTTTGTGGAAAATGTGGTGCAGTTTCTCATGGTATGGATGATTGTTCTCAACCCTCTAAACGTTTGAACTGTGAAGGAACACATGCAGCCTCCTCAAGGGATTGCGAGATATACAAGTATGAATATGAGCTTTTTTCTGTCCGAATGAAGGAGAAAATTTCCTTTTCTGAGGCAAAGGCCAGGGTAAGGGAGAGGTTCCTTCGCCCTGGGGTTACCTTTGCTGCTATGTTGTCTCGCCAAAAAGCTACTCGGCAGGTGCCCCTACCATCACACAATGCCCCATCAAATTCTCGGTGTTCTACTTCCCTGTCTTCTCGGCCAGGGGGTTCCACTGAGGAAGTGCAGCTGGGAAGCAGCTGTGCTTCCTCCAGGGAGGTGCCTCCTGTCTCTGGGGGTGTTCCCTCTGCGGTGGTTCTTCCAGTATCTGGGAGTGCCTCCCCCATCCTGGTTCCTCCTGTGACAATTACCCGTGTTGATGCTACACCTTGCTTTGACACATCCAAAACTCCCGATGTCCTTCCTGTGCATCCTTGTCCTGACATATAGGAAAAAAACAGCGTCTCTCATACTCCTGTATCGGCTGCTACTCCCGTACTGACTGCTACTCCTGTACCATCTGCCTGCTCTGCCACTGTTGTTCACTCTTCTTTACAGTGTGGCACTACAGTTTCTAATGCTTTAAGTTCTGGTGCAGAGATGGAGGTTGCATCTGCCAACCTCAAACGAGTGAGGAGTGAGGAGTTTTTGGGTGACTCCCCTCCTTCTAAGGTTCAAACTTCTGTACCGCATGAGGATTCTGAGCGGGCTTTTCGCTCGACAACCCAGCCAGTGATAGCGTCTAAGTCTGTGGGTGTTCACGATAGCCCTTCTAGGATTCTCGTTCCTGCCTCTTGCTCAGGTGTGGTGGGGCCTGGGTCTTTAGATATTCAAAGAGCTCAGTCACTTGCTCCTTCTGATCCGTCACTCAGCGGCCAACCTTTGGCTGAATCGGTTGGGGGGATTCGGTTGGCCCCAAAGTGCCAACTGAACCCTCACATGGGTGTGCGGACGGGGCACGTGGGTCTTCCTAGAAGGTCTCTGTGCTTCGGACTCATTCTGGCGATGGGCGGGACATGTCTCGGGGTAAGGGTACTTCCACCCATGGAAACACTAAATCTTCATTGGCTTCTCAGTTGGTGAGGGAGAGCTCCACGCCTAGGAAGAAGGGCTTTCACTCCCTTCCCAATGAGGTTGCTAGATAGCTTTGGTATTTCTAAGTTCATAATATATAATACTAATCACTATGGCTCAATCGGTATCAATCTGTCTTCAGTGGAACTGTAGAGGTGCCATGGCAAATTGGGAGGAATTGCAGTTATTACTCTCTGCTCTGAACCCACTATGTGTGTGTCTTCAGGAGACAATGGTGGGGGACAGACAGTTCCCTTCTATTAGGGGGTATGAGGCCTTCCACACATCTCCTGGTGGTCACAGTGGTGGATGTGCAATATTGTGCCATTCTGATGTCCCCTTTATTTCCTTTGAGATTCAGTCCCCCTTTCAAGTTCTAGCAGTATAGATGCACGTTGGGAGGTGCTATATCATCTGTTGTCCATTCCTGTTATACGTGCTGATCGAAACCCTTATCAGCCAACTTTCAACCCCTTTCCTACTCCTTGGTGACCTTAATGGCCACCATCCTTTGTGGGGTGACTCACTTTCAAATCCCTGGGGTGATCTTCTTGCCTCTTTGGTTGGGGATTTAGATTTGGTTGTCCTAAATGATGGAAGGCCGACCCATTTTCATGTTCAGACTGGCACGTATTCTGTCATTGACCTCACCATCTCCCCCTCTGACTGTGTCCTTGATTTTTCTTGGGAGGTTCTGGATGATCTACATGGTAGTGACCATTATCCTGTAGTGGTCCAGCCTACTCGCTCTGTTCCTGTAGCCCGTCTGCCACGCTGGTGTCTGGACAGGGCTGATTGGTCTCTCTTTGAGGAACTATGTGTATTTGCCAACAAGGTTACTGATTTCTCAACTATCAGTGATGCCGAATGTTATTTTACTAAGACCATTTTCTCAGCAGGGGTTCATTCTATCCCACAGACTTCTGGTGCTTTTTCCCGGAGACCTATGCCATGGTGGAATGATGACTGCTCCATAGCAAAGGGAACTTATAAAGCAGCTGCCCGTCGGTATTTTGCCAATCGTAATGTTGTTTTTCTAAAAATACAGTTTCGCAAAGCACGTACTCACTATAGATGGGTCATGAAGAATGCTCGCCATAACTCATAGAGGTCGTATGTTTCTACAGTTACATCTTCAACTTCAATGTCTATGGTGCGGAAAAAGGTGCACAAGATTTCTGGTAGGTTCTCGCCCCATTCCCCTCCGGTGTTGCCCCTTCACGGAGAACTTGTGTCTGCACCAGATGCAGTAGCCTCTGCCTTTGCAAATCAGTTTTACACTGTCTCCACAAAGGATCCTTCTCAGCCATTTGCTACCTTTCGTAGGAATCAGGAGAGGCTGGGTCTTGACTTTCGCTCTCTTGGTGGAGAGCCATATAATTTAGATTTCAGCCTCTGTGAGCTGCGTGCTGCCCTTCAGAGTGTCGTGACACTGCTCCTGGGCCTGACGATATTCCATACACTATGTTGCATCATCTTCCAACTGATTCACTTCAGTTTTTATTGGACCTTTTTAACAGGGTTTGGAGTGAGGGCTCTGTTCTGAGGAGTTGGAGGTTGGGTAATGTCCTCCACTTTCCCAAGCCTGGTAAAGACCATTCCCAAGTCTCCAACTATCGCCCTATCATTTAAACATCATGTGTGTGCAAGCTGTTTGAAAAGATGGTCAATGTCAGACTTATGTGGTTTCTGGAGAAGAGTTGCTTTCTCTCTCCGTCGCAGAGTGGTTTCCGTAAATTACGGTGCACTTCAGACAACGTTATCAGGCTCGAAGCGTCAATCTGTGAAGCTTTTGCCTCCAAGCAACATCTTGTGGCTGTGTTTTTTGACCTTGAGAAGGCTTATGACACTGCCTGGTGCCATGGCATCCTCCAACAACTTCATGCCTTTGGTTTACGTGGTCGCCTGCCTGTGTTGCTTGAAGACTTCTTGACTGATCGTGTATTTCGGGTCCGTGTGGGTTCTACCCTCTCTGCGCCACTATACCAGGAGGAAGGTGTCCCACAGGGGAGTGTCTTAAGTGTTTCCCTGTTTGCAGTGGCCATCAATGGTATCATTGACACTGTGCCTGCTGGGGTATCCTCATCCCTTTATGTGGATGACTTATCTATATGGTTTTCTGGCTTCTGCATGTCTGCTATTGAGCGGCGGATGCAACTTGCCTTGGACAAGATTTCTGCCTGGGCCACTTCCAAGGGTTTTCGGTTTTCCCCTTCAAAGACTGTGGCTATGCACTTCTGTAGGATGAGAGGGGTACACCCAGACCCTGATCTCTAGCTTTGTGGCAGGAGACTCCGTTGTGTGACAGACGAAATTCTTGGGCCTGACGTTTGATTGTCATTTGACATGGGTCTCACACTTGGCAAATCTTAAAACCTCATGTATGAAGGCTCTCACTCTATTGAGGGTTCTGTCCCATACCTCTTGGGGTGCTGATTGAAGGACACTCTTGCATTTGTTTCAGGTATTTGTAACCTCTATGCTGTCATATGGCTGTGAGGTATATTCCTCTGCCACAGAATCAAGACTAAAAACTCTAGATGCTGTCTATCATGCTGATCTTCGCCTTGCAACTGAGGCTTTTCGGTCCTCTCCAATTCCCAGCTTATTGGTGGAAGCTGGTTTGCCTCCCTTAGATCTACTTCGTCAGTCTGTTGCAGTACGGTGCTGGCTCTGGATTCGTCACCTTCCAGACTCGCTTGTCTGTGAGGGTGTGATGAAACAGTCTTGTCTTTTGTGTTGTAGTAGACACCCTCGCATGCCTCGTCCATTTGGCTATAGGGTTCAGGATATAATGGAGGGTTTGGTTTGTCGGCAGTACTTGTCAGTCCTGTTCGGATCCTGAGGGTTGCGCCTTGGATATTGCCCAAGGTAACTTTCTGCAGGCCTTTTGCAGGCTCAAAGGATTTTGTCGCTCCTCAGTGTCTTTTAAGGTTATTATTAGAACATTCTTCTAGTCATGGTGGTTCTGTGCCTGTGTATACTGATGGCTCTAAATCCGCATCAGGTGTTGGTTTTGGAGTGGTATTTCCCAATTTTAGCCGTGGAGGTAGTCTTCCTTTGGTTGCCTCAGTTTTTACTGCAGAGTTGCCAGTCATCATTTTAGCCTTGAAGTTGGTGTTTGTTCACCCTGACAATTATTTTACTATTTTTAGCAATTCTCAAGGGGCGCTTTTGGCCCTGGACTCTTTTAACTCTTCCCATCCCTTAGTTTTAGCTATTTTGGAGTGGCTGTTCCTCATTCGTCGTCGGGGAAAGAGAGTGGATTTTTGCTGGCTTCCCGCACATGTTGGTGTGGTGGGCAATGAGACAACAGATGCATTAGCCAATGCTGCGGCTACTCAACAGCCCCCAACAGAATATCCGCTTCCTGCATCTGACCTAACACCTTACTTGCGGGACAGAATGCGTGTGTGTTGGCAGAGACGCTGGGATGGTGTTGCTCATTATAAGCTGAAAGACGTCTTTCAGAGAGTGGTTGTGCCAAGGGTTCTCCCTTCCATGCCTCGGCGATTGGAGGTGGCTCTTGCTGGGCTTCGCATTGGGCACTCTCGGCTTACACATGGGTTCCTGATGAGTAGTGAGACTCAACCGTACTGTGATGATTGTTTTGTTCCCCTTACTGTCCGTCACTTGCTGGTCGAGTGTCCAAGTTTGGGGGACCTGCGTCGGAGATTCCTCCATAGGCATACAGGGGTAGATGGTGCTTACTGTCTCTCCTCGATGCTTGTTGGAGCCCATAGCGATTTTACTGATGTTTTTGGTTTTCTTCAGGAGGCGGGCCTCTTTCCACTTTTATAAGTAATTTTTTTTCTTTTAACTATTCTTTTATTATTTTCAGTGTTTTATTTCTAGAAAAAAGTTAATAACTTTATATCGATTATGCACTATTTATTTGCCATGTGTTTTAGCTTGTTGTCCGGCGGCATATGACCTTAGCAGTTGCGCCGCCAGTTTCTACTACAATCAATCAATCAGTCTCAGCTAATTAACCACTAGGTTGTCTTAAAAATAATCTCCGTCCATATAGAAACGATAGAGGCACCTGCTACCAATGAGGGCCTCATACACTCCACACAGAACCAATTGCGTGCCATCAAGACCGTGACGAAAGTGCCATTTAGGCTTCTAATTGGCAAACATCCCTACTTTGCTTCTCCCACATTATATCACACCCAGTATTTCAAGGACAAGAGGAATCTTCTGCATAAATTGTGAGAAAAACATCTGGTGTGTTATCAGTTGAGAAGGCAAAAGTTGACCACTAAGTAAATAGACGTGGGGACTAAGGCTACCTTTTACAGGCAGCAAAACTGATAAGAGAAAAGATTTAATGTTCTTAACGGCTCTCTTCTCTCTCCTTTCATTATCATCTTATCTTCTATTTCACCTATTCGCTACTGGGGACACTACGACAGTGACACCTTCCTTCCTGAGAGAAGAAAATTCCCAAGGGGAAATTTCTGGACACTGAACAATCAAGTTCTGGACAGGTAATCTGCTATAACATTACTAACACCATTTACATGTCTTACATCAAGAGAGTATGCTACAACATCACCTGACCCTGGACCAACATATACAGAGAAGTGTTGAAGGCAAATATGAGTGCAAGGAGTTCTTTCTCATAAGTTGAATAATTTCTCTGGGCCTTATTGAACTTTTTGCTAAAATAGCACACAGGCATCTCAAAGCCTTCATCATTATCCTGAAGCAAAACTGCGCCGGCCCGTAGGCCACTAGCATGAACAGCTAATTTAAAGGGTTTATCAAAATTGGAAGCTTGAAGCACTGGGTGACTTTGACTTTAGAATAGGCTTCCTCACATTCTGGCTTCCACTCATACATGACTCCTTTTCTTAACAAATCAGTGAGGTGAGCTACAAGATCAGAGAAGTTCAGGACAAATCATCTGTAGTACTCTACCATACCCAAGAATCGTTGCAACTTTCTCTTATTTTTGGGTTGGGGGGAATTGACTATGGCCTGAACTTTAACATCAGGTGGACTCACTTGGCCTTAACCGACCACATAACCTAGGTACTGCAATCGAGCACTCACAAATTCACATTTAGCTAAATTAAGCACTAAATTAGCAGAGGACAGTCTCCAAAGCAAGGAATCTAGTTGGCTCAAGTGTTGTTCCCAGGTGTTGCTAAAAATAACATCATCATCATTGTAAGTAACACAATTCTTAACATCATTGGTGAGATCATTCATCAGCCTTTGGAAGGTGGCAGGAGCATTCTTCATACCAAAGGGCATGACCTTACATTTACAAGTCCTGCCACCGACCACAAAACTGGAAATTTCTTGGGCCCTTTCTGTGAGTGGGACTTGCCAATATCCCTTCATTAAATCTATTTTTGTGATAAACTTAGCACTGCCTATCGCGTCCATATAATCATCTACTCTAGGAAGTGGGTAAGTATCAGTCTTGGTAAGGGAGATGACTTTACGATAATCAATACAAAAGGGATGTGACCCATCGGGTTTTGGAACCACTATGACCGGGGAGCACCACTCACTTTGACAGGACTCGATTAACCCCTGGTGGAACATGTAGTTCAGCTCCTCTCGAATTATGGTCTGCTTCTGAGGATTAGTCCGGTAGGGGGACTGCTTTACAGGGCTGGCATCTCCAACGTCCACATCGTGCTGTGCCACTTCTGTCTGTCATGGGGTGTCCCGGAAGATATCCGGGAACTTCCTGAGAAGGGCAACAAGCTCAGGACACCACTCTGCAGTCAAGTGGGAGAGTTTATCAGTCAGTGTACTCCAAGCTTCCTGGTTTTCTCTCCAACTGGTCATCTGATCCAAAGTCAAAGGGCAGCCCTCGTCCTCCGCCAACTCGACAGCCGACACCACGCATGCAGCACTAGGGGAGGTCCGCAAACTCGACAGCTGACACCATGCATGCAACACTGGGGGGTCCACGTCTCGCCTGTGGTACTCCTTCAACTTATTTATATGGCACAATCTTCGTTCCTTACTCCGGTCTGGGGTTAAAATGACATAATTTACTTCCCCTACCCTCTTTTCCACTAGATAAGGGCCTGCAAAACTTGCCTGCAGAGGCTGATCATGAATGGGAAGCAAGCCAAGAACTTGATCACTTGGGTGAAACACACTGTGCCTAACTTTCTTAGAGTGGTCATACCATCTCTTCATCTTCTCCTGAGAGGACTCCAAGTGTGCCCTGGCTACTTCCATACTATAGGCCAGTCTTTCTTTGAATTTTGACACATAGTCTAGCAAGTTCATTTGGTCATCATCCTTGACCCATTGTTCTTTGAGGAGTTTAAGAGGACCTCTTACTTCATGGCCAAAGATTAACTGAAAAGGGGAGTAGCCCAAGGACTCGCTTGGTGCCTCTTTGGTTGCAAAAAGTAGGAAAGGCAAACACTTGTCCCATTCCTTTTCATCAACACATAGTTTTCTATGCATAATCTTCAAAGTTTGGTGATACCTCTTTAATGCACCCTGACTCTGAGGATGATATGCTGAGGAAGTGATCTGTGAGATTCCTAACTCCTTAAGGGTTTGTCTGAATAGTTTGGAATTAAAACTACAGCCTTGATCCGACTGCACTTCCTTAGGGAGACCAAAACGGGTAAAGAAGGTCAGCATCTCCTTTACAACCAATTTAGCTGAAATATTTCTCAAGGGAATGGCTTCAGCATATCTAGTGGCCATGTCTAACATTATGAGGATGTACTGGTGGCCTGAAGAGGTCTTAGGCAAAGGGCCAAGAATGTCCACAAGGACTCTAGTGAATGGGGCCTCAAACACAGGTAGACGAATCAAAGGAGCCGCAGGGATGGGTTTATTGCTCTTACCAACTAGCTGACAGGTGTGACATGACCTACAGAACCGGGAGACATCTGGACGGATTCCAGGCCAGTAAAAATGCTGCCAGATGCGGGAGAGAGTCTTCCTCATCCCTAAGTGACCTGCTAAAGAAGAGTCATGAGCAATGGACATAATTTTTCGCCTATAGGGTCTTGGAACCACCACCTGATGTACAGTCTCCCACTCGTTATCATGAGCAACACTAGGAGGTCTCCATCTTCTCATTAGCACGTTATTTGGCCTTAAATAATAACACTCAGTCAGTTCAGACTCACATTCATCTTCCCTAACTCCTGAGTCAATTAAATTGGCAATCTCTCGATCAGATCTTTGCATATCAGCTAACTTTGCACTTGCATCAGTCTGGGGAGAATCATCAACCTCTGAGTCATTTAACTGGGCAAAAAAGGTATCACCAAGCCCAATATCATCATCGGCATTGCCAGTGCCATTACCGTCAATGTTCTTATAGCTGGCTTTTGCCGTCATAGCTCTAGTTACAGCACATGCAGGAAACAATTTAGGACATGTATCTTCCAACTCTTTAGTCCTATCCTCACTCAGGGGAGTTTTTGACATGCAGGGAACAGCACTCACCTGTCCTCCCGCCACGTCATTACCCAAAAGGAAAGTGACCCCTTGTACAGGAAGCTGGTCAACAACACCCACACAGACTGAACTAGTAATTAACTCTGACTGGAGCTTCACCTCAAATAGGGGAACAGATACAAACTCAGCTATACACTGTAGCAAGACACATTCATTAGGGTCAGCTACATCAACAATCCCCTTCAACATAAGTGACTGTGAAACTCCTGTGTCTCTAAGTATAGTGACTTCCTTACCACCTTTTCCATCAATTGAATCTAACCCCTTAGAAATAAAGTTAGCAAATAAATGACCTGGGGAGGAGTCACTTTGAGTACTGCCTGGGGGAGGACACTCTGATGGAGTCTTCTTACCACTTTCACCTGAACCTGACGGCTGCACTGCCCCAGTCTTACTAGTGTCTAGGAATGGCTCTACAGGAGTCTGTCTATCCATCACTGAGGGCTCCACTCTGGCCTTATCGACAATATGCACCTGCTGGGGTAGTGTCTGACTACCGCTAGCAATATCTGTGGGTGACTGCTCTCTGTTGGTGTCAAAAGATCTCCAAGAGTTTACCAAAGTAATAGGTTTTACAGAGGGACTTCTCCCTCATTTTTTCCAGCACCAATCCTCCAAGTGCCCCATTTTCTGGCAATACTGGCAAAACCTGACACTTTTTCTTGACCCTCTGGCAACACTGTCCTCACTTACTTTCCTAGAACTAACATGCTCTGGGGTTGCAGTGTTCCCACTAGTATCACTTGACAATAACTTGCCTTTACCAGAAGAAGGGTTCACAAAAACTGGTTGGTTCACTCTCCTACCCTTAACAATAACGGAGGCTTACGTTCATGCTTATGAATTATACTATAGTTATCTGCTACAACAGCAGCCTCAGCTAGGGTATCTATATCTTTCTCCTCTAGGTATGTAGCCACATCCCTATCTATCTTACCAGTGAAGTTCTCCAAGATCATTAATTCTTTAACTTTACAGAAATCAACTTTCTTAGAAAACAACCATTGATCAAATAAGTCTGTGAGTACTCTAGCATATTCCACATGAGTCTAATCTTTCTGTTTAAAGGTGGATCTAAATTTAAGCCTCTATGCCTCTGGCACTAGTTCGTATGCTTTGAGAAGGGCACCTTTTAAACAATCATAGTTAGCAGTTTGATCAACAGATATAGAAATATAAGCCTCTTGGCCTTTCCTTTCAAAATACTCTGCACCAGTACTGTCCAATAGTCTTTTGGCCACGAGAGACAACATGCTACCTTTTCAAACATATGGAAATACTTTGTGACATCTTGCTCATTAAAGGGAGGTACTAGCTTAATGATCCTAGCAGCATCAAAAGATTCCTTGGCAGATGAACTACTAGCTCTGGGTAAACTATCATGGTGTTTCAGTCTGTATTCATGATCCATTTTCTTTTGTCTCATTTGAGCCTGCAATTCTATTTCCTTTTGTCTCATTTGCGCCTGTAATTCTATTTCCTTCATTTTGGCATTCCATTCTTATTCTCTCATTTTTGCTTGCACTTCTATTTCCCTCAGCTTAATTCTGTCTAACTCAAGTTGCACTGTGTCACCAGTATCATGAACAGAAAAATCACTAGGGCCAGGTATCTCCGATGCCAAAGGCTCAGGGTCAACATCTTGAGCAGTATCAAATGGCTCAGAACTAGCTATAGGAGACTCACTTTGCTCAAACATGGTGTCTAATATTAAATCAAGTAACATAGCCTTAGTGACTGAGGCAGGAAATCTCAACTGTAAAGCCTGGGCAAGCAATATGAGCTCGTGTTTTGTGAGTGTTTTCACACTGGTTGGGGAAGGCACAGAATCCAAAAATGCTTTCACATCACTATCATTCATTAGGGTCATGAATACTGATTATAGTTAAGTAGGTAAGAGTAAGCACTGTGTATGTGGCCAACATTGCCAATATTATGTCACAGAGCTATCCTGGCGAGGTCGCCAAATTGTTATGGGGGTGTATATATTGCGGTGCACTCTTAACCCTTAATTAAACACCAAAAGGGATAAGATAAAGTTTTTCAAGAAAACTAACTTAACTTTACTGTACACTCTAACATACACAACCAAAGAAGAAACCAGGGTTCATTTCACAAAAGGAGGATTCACATAGGCTTCAGAATACAAATATAAAACAAGTTATTTCTTACCTAACCTGAATACACTCAGTGGAAGCTAAGTACTCACAAAGCTCGAGGAAATGTGGAGACTTGGAAGGTTAAATCCAGATATAAATCACACACTAGTGTAAATGGAGGAGTGAACCAAAAATGGAAAATGGTACACAAACAGTGTGTTTTGTAATCAGTCAAGTATTCAGTAGTGTTGGGGAAAAGTGCAACACAATGTGACAAAAGTGTAACATGACAGTAAATGTGTACAAATGTGTACAAAAATGTGTGTACAAAAATGAGACAAAATATGTACAAAAAGAGACAAAACTGTGTCTCTTCATATTATCCTCGACCTTGTAAAGGAGACTTACTCTGCCTCTCTCAGCTAATTAACGACTAGGCTGTCTTTAAAATAATCTCTGTCCATACAGAATCAATAGAGGCACCTGCTACCAATGAGGGCCTCATACACTCCACACAGAACCAATTGCATGCCATCAAGAACGTGACGAAAGTGCCATTTAGGCTTCTAATTGGCAAACATCCCTACTTTGCTCCTCCCACATTATGTCACACCCAGTATTTTCAAGGACAAGTTGAATCTCCTGCGTAATTTGTTAGAAAAACATCTGATGTGTTATTAGTTGAGAAGGCAAAAGTTGACCGCTAAGTAAACAGACGTGGGGACTAGGGTTGCCCTTTACAGGCAGCAAAACTATCTATCTATCTATATACCTAGGCTGCTTCCCCCAAGGAAAGGGAGGTAGCCGAGACAGGACGACACACTCCCATTTACTCATCCATTTAAACACATTCATTCGCATCTTAGCCCCAAAGGGGAGAACGGACAGATCCTCACCGCACCACACCATACAAGGGTCAACTGCGCAAAACTGAAAAGAGAAAAGATTTAATGTTCTTAACAGCTCGCTTCTCTCTCCTTTCATTATTATCTTATCTTGTATTTCACCCATTCACTACTGGGGTAACTATGCCAGTGACTCTCTCTCTCTCTCCATATATATATATATATATATATATATATATATATATATATATATGTACAAAACATTATTACATGACCTTTGCACATTAGAAGTGACTCTGCTTTTTGCATTTGTAGGAACAATTACTCTCATGCTGTAAAGTCCAATAATAGTCGCTCATCATGTCTGGATTGAATCAGCCTTCATATCAGCTCTCCATTATGACAATTTCGTGGTGAAACTTTTCGCCAAGTTCATCACTAACATTGCCAAGAATAAAAGCGAGAGAATGCAAATTAATAAGAATGGAAGAGATTTATCTTGGGTGACATTCGAGCACCGAGTGCACTGTAATTCTTCAACATTCTGTTCGTAAGTTCCTCATAATTCGGTGCTCGAAAATTTCCTAGGTAATTCTAGGTAAGAACCATGAAGCTCTCCCGGGCAGCCCATTCCAGCTCAGATAAGCTTTTTACAAATTCCTGATCGTTGCGTATAAGATGAATTTGAGGGGCTATTGAAAAAAACATACCTTTACTTTGGCCTCAGATACAATGCCTTGGAACTTCATTAGAAAGCACTGGAAGCCAGTACCATCTTGATCCATGGCCTTCACAAAGTTCTTCATCAAAGTTTCAAATGAAGTGGAGGCAAGAATACCTTCTCAGGGTCAACAAGAGGTTCGTTAAGACAGTTGAATTTTCCAGTCATATCTCTTGGTTACACTGGGCATTCCATTTGTCTGTATGCTTAGCGTCTGCTCTGCTATCCCATGAACAGATAAAACACATGTGCTTTGTATAACCATGCTAAAGTCCTAGAAGCAAGCAGATCACTTTCAGGTCCTCACAGATGCTCCATTGATGTGTTTTGTAGCCAGCAGCGGTCAACAGAGTATTCATATTTTCATAACTTTCATTTATTCCATGGGCATGCACAATTGGAACAGAAGGATGCTCATTTCCATTATGGAGTAGAACCGCCTTCAGTGCATTCATCCCAGAATATAAGAACAACCACCATTTTCCTTTCTGATAAGGATGAGACTTAGAAATGTGTTGCATTAGCGATACAACATCATAACAGTAACAAAGCATGTCATCAATCTTAAAGTACAGTTTAAGGTTTTCATGTCTATGATGGAAGGTGGTGGTACAGACTTCACCTTGCAGCATGTTCCATTGCTTGGGTTGAGATCCAAGGAAATTATTTTTCTCTCTGGGGGAGTTAAGGTCTCTTATAAGGTCATGCAGCTCTACCTGACTGGTGAGGTGTGGTTCCTTGCCCTCTAAATCTTCTTAAAAGTCGGCATCCATGCAACACTCCTCGTCGCTAGATTCTGATTCACGTGTGGTACTTAACCCCTACACCGCGGGCATGTTTACCTATGTTTTGCATGTGCCGCGGGGTTATTCGGGCTCCAACAGACTCTCAAAAAATATTTTGCCAAAAATCAGTTATTAGTCCTAGAATATTAAAATTACATAAGCTTATGGCACATACTTTCAGCTTTCTCCTGGAATGTTTGTTGAGCCTTCTTCTGTTACCGTAGGACTTGTGGAGACCTCTGAAGTTGGGTAACGAAGTCTCCACTTTACACTTCCCGACAACCCGTAATATGATTACCACAGCCAGATATTAACACTATAAACACTACTCTATGATTTTCAAGTAGTTTGAGATCCATACTCCAAAAAAAAAACACTGTGAAAGCAATGAAAATTACGAGCGCGTCTGACCGTCGCACTTGCACTAGTTCACTCTTGGTACTCTGTCATTTATTATTCATAAAACCCCTCACACTTTTATTTCTATTACTATATAACACTTATATATATCTACAGTCTTTATCCATAAGTTTCCTTCAGTAGTAATAGTTTATTGTCACTGTAAGGATTCAATTTCTTTCAGTAAAAAACGTAGCATTCACTTTCTCGTCCTGTATACTAGCACTGAGAGTGAATGTCACTTTCATCTTCACTCTCATAACTCATAGTATTTAGACATGCTAGAGTGAAACTTTCACTTTCATTACTCCTAGGGTATATACTCGTATACCTATAATACTACTCATTTACATTTCTATTTACTTTCTCTATTTTATTTACGTTATTTACATTTCTATTTTATTTACACTGTGTTATGCACTGTCACTTGAAGTAACTTATAAAACTATTTTCCACTTCACGTATATTTACATTCATTACTTTCACTTGCTGTTTACACATTATTAACACATTATTTATAATTCAACTTGCACTGTTTTACTCAATAGAAAGATCGTAGTCACTCTTTTATCAATTGTCAGCCCTTTACCTCTTTCCACACGAGGTTTAGTAGGGCGTAAAGGTCACAGGGCCCTTTGCATGGGGGTGAAAAGTCCCTGAAGTCAGCAAGAGAAAACAGACGTACCTCCACTTCGGAAGATGACAGTAAACTGATAAGGGAGGGCCGGGGTGGTGGCCTACCTAGGGATATTCAGTACTACCAACGTTAGCTCTTGACACAGCTAATTTATAGCAGTGAAATGATTGGCAGGAAATCTAGACAATACATTATAAATTAGGTAGTTCCAGGTGAATGTAAATATCACTTAGGCTTCTCCCTTCCCTCCTTATATGTATATTTATTACGAAAATAGATTATACGGCATATTTCAATGTGAAATAAACAGCAAAAATTAGCAAACGAGTGCACATGAGGGTTGTCAAGTGATAATTAGCCAATTCCAGGTGTATGGCACTCTCACTAACCTTATTTCTTTCTTGTATATATTATTTGGTATAAGAATAGGGCATAGGGCTTATTTCAATGGATGAAATCAGTGAAAAATTCCAGGGATGATTTACTTAGCGTAGCATGGCCGGGCAGGTGAGAGGATAGGGTAATGGAGGGGGGGGTAGGGAGGGGAGTCAAGAACGGGGAGTAATGGCTAAATTGTCAACAATGGATGGGAGTACAGATGAGATTAGGAGTGCTGAGTAGTGTTGGACATTGGCAGTACTGATAGATGATACAAGCCCCCACTTGGAAGCCCGGGTGAATTCAAAATAACAGAATCACAAAAGCGACGCCCCGCGGTATGATCCCTTGCTCCCAAGCGTCACGAAAGTGACGCCCCGCGGTTAAGGGGTTAACCCTTTGGCTGCGGAGCTATTAAATCCAGACGCACGCAGAACGTGCATATTCTAGAGAAAATGGGTTGTTTTCTTTTGTTTTTTTTTATACTTATACTTTATAAAAAATTTTAAGAAAAATACCACAACTAGATACATCTTTCCTCTTACCTTTGCAACAAACTAGAGCTCCGTAGGTGCTCTCCTCATGGTGTGACAAGTGCTGGAACCGATGACACTTTTTCGGGCCTCTGAGGACGTTGCGCCCACCTGGGTGGAAAGTGTTGCCAATCCCCGGGACACAGCGTTGCAACGTGTTTCTCGCCCTCTAGCTCGCCCCACCACTACCATACCGTACTTTTCACGTTTTTCATGAAAACACTAATTATTATGTACAAAAGGCACTAATGAAGCACCAAAATGACCCGTTGAGCAAATATATACAATTACAGGAGGCCATGAATGTTCAAAAAACTGTTACGAAAATGTTACAATACAATAGCACTGTATTTTCCAAATTTTTACACTTATACCTTTCTGCAATGAGAAATATAAAATATTACTTTCTTTCAATTACTATGGCACCTTTATCACAAAATAAAGCCATTTTTTGAAACAAAGATATTATATTTTCAATATTTTGCATGATACTGTACTGATAATGTAATGATTTTTCCGTATTTTCTTACTTACACCCTCACAACACTAATGAAGCACCAAAATGACCCGTTGAGCAAATAAATACAATTACAGGAGGCCATGAATGTTCAAAAAACTGTTACGAAAATGTTACAATACAGTAGCACTGTATTTTCCAAATATATACACTTATATCTTTCTGCAATGAGAAAAAATATAAAATATTACTTTCTTTCAATTACTATGACACCTTTATCACAAAATAAAGCCATTTTTTTTAAACAAAGATAATATACTTTCAATATTTTGCATGATACTGTACTGATAATTTACTGATTTTTCCGTATTTTCTTACACCCTCACAACACTCTCCAACTTAGTATTTCTCCAACGTATGGTAGTGGAGATAGCAATCACCCAGGCATAGTGCAACCTTGCACCCTGCACACATTGTCGTAACCTTTTTACGACAAGGCTCACGACAGGTTGTGTTACGGCAAACATAGCTGTTCAGCTGCTTCCTCTTTTTGCCGTTTGCCTCATAAGGTGTGTGCACTGGGTGGTGGTCCCTCACTAGGCTCTTGCACCTGTCAGGTAGGTCGACAACCCTTCTACCCCGGTCACTGTGCGAGTAATCTCCGTATTTCCTCAACAACTGGAAAACCACGTTGTGGGAGAAATCACGGAACTTTACTTTTTTTCCAGTGTGCCACTTGTACAGGTTGTAAGCGTTGAGCAGCGTTACATCAACCATGTGCATGAAGAACTTGACGTACCAACGCACAGTCTTCCTGATGCACTCAACACTACCTACCTGCATGTCACTCTTATCAACAGAGTTCATGTGATAGTTGTAGTCGATGACTACGTCAGGTTTCATGATGTGTTGGCTGGTACTATGGTCAACCTTGGAACACTGTTGCATGATGCCACGATGCACAGTGCTCAACATGGTAACGTCACGCTTGTCGGACCATTGCAAAGCCAGTATGTTCTTGGCCTCAAACCGCTGCACATTCCCACGTTCCTGCTTGTCGAAATGTGGCGTATGTTTCCTATATGTCCTGACTGTGCCACAAGATCCTGTGCTGTTCTCATGAAGGTACAGTGACAGGGAAGGGCTACTGTACCAGTTATCTGTGTACAGCACACGGCCCTTTCCCAGGTAAGGAGCCATCATTTTTTTCACGATGGCACCAGACATTCCCAAAGGATCGTGGCTGGGAATGTCGACGTCACTGGCTGTGTACACAATCATGTCCAGCACATATCCTGTAGTACAGTCGCACATAACGAAAATCTTTATGCCAAACCGATTTCGTTTTGACGGGATGTACTGTTTGAAGGAGAGGCGTCCTCAAAACAGAACAAGACTTTCGTCAATCACGATTTTCTGGTAAGGCACAAAGAATTTACAAAACGATTCTTTGAGCATCTCAAAGAATGGCCTAACTTTCCATAGGCGGTCATCAGGTAATGGGTAGCGGTTATCAGCGAAGTGCATGAAACGGAGGATAAGTAGGAACCTATCCCATGCCATGTACTTTCCAAAGGCCGGCGTAGGAATGAGAGCGTCCTTCTGACGCCAGTAATGGTTGAGCACATGTTTACAGCAGTGTGGCATCAGGAGCAGAAGGGCAATGAATACCATTAGTTCTTCATGACATATACTGTGCCACTTGGAAATACGTGCACGGGGAGTTAGGATTTTTCCCGCGACCACGAATTGATAGCGATTGCTCTCATCGCATATCAATTTCGTCACATCACGCGAAATAAATGCCTCAAAATAATCAATTTCAGGAGCGTCAGGGCCAAGTGGCCACTCACTCGTAAATCCACTATCCGAGGCATCAAAATCGTGGATGTGTGGGGTGAAGTTCTGTGTGGGGGCCCAGGCAAACAAAGGGGATTGGCAGGGTGATGCTCGCCCACGGCCACGTGAGCGGCAACGTTTCCTCCCACGTGCCTTGGCTCGGGCCTGGCCTGACCCAGGTGGTGAGGCCACTGATGGTGGTGATGGCCCTGATGATGATAAAGGGCCAGAAGGTGGTGTTGAAGGTGTGGCCGATATTGAAGGGGTAGAGATTGGCAGGCTGCTAAGCACGATTTCATCATCACTACCCTCCCACGCACTTGACAAACCTGCTTCCTCTGCCTCATCAGTATCGTCGTCATCACTATCACCACCACTTCCTGACCACTCATCATCATCCTTGTCGGTGTTCACTTCATCAAATAAAATCTTGGCCCACTTGGAGGGGGTCAGAGAGGCGGCAGAACGGCGAGGCCTGGGAGGTGGGAGGCCAGAGGTGGAGGGCTGTGGCTCACACACCTGTTGCCGCCTCTCATCACTTGGCCGCACTTTCTTCGGCCTCACAACACTATCTGTCACACTTTCACCACTTCCTGACGAAGTGGAAGCCGCCACAGGTGCCCCTAAACCCAAACTAGGGGCAAGAGAACGTTTCACGCCCAACCGGGCGGGAAGGCGAGGGGGGGTTTGAGGAAAATCGTCTCCGTGTGTGTCTCCCATGACAGCTAGAGCGAAACTAAGACCACCAGCGTGTTCAGCGCAATGTTTATGCTAGGATGCGTGATGCGGCCCACACGCCAGAACAATAGTCACGCCGCATATTAAGGCGGAATTCTCGAAATTTTTGTTGGCCTATATATAGGTTCTTCGGAGCCCTACAGTAGGGATACGGGGCGGTACATAGCAGCCTAGGGGTTAATGAAGGATCTGGAACTGGAAGCTCAGGACCATGGGATGCTTGCATTAGATAATTTTTTTTTTATAGGAGGAAGAAGGAACCAAAGGCTGAGCCCACAAAACAGTTCATTCCAAGAATAAAACAAAAACAATACAAAAGAGAGCCAAATTCAAGGTCCGTTCATTTCGAGATGCCAGGACATACTGCGTTTGAAAGACTGGGGAAGGTAGGAAGTAGGAAATACAGACAGAGGGAGACAGTTCCAGAGTTGACCTGTTGCATAAATGAAGGACTGGGAGTAATGGTTAACTCTTGCATTAGAGAGTTGGACAGAAAAGGGATTAGAGTTTCTTGCTAGGCGGGTGCTACGCACTCATCCTAGAGGTGGAGGGATGTAAGTAGACAGTTCATGGGTGCAGTGACCACTGAAGAAGTGATAGAAAAGAGATAAATGTGGAACAGTACAGTGAAGAGACACAGGTTGAAGGAGGCCAGTAAGAAGAGGAGAGTTCATGAGACAAAAAGCCTTTGACTCCACCCTATTGAGATGAGCTGTATGTGGGGAGTCTCCCCACACATGAGAGTTGTACACTAAACAGAGGCGAATAAATCCCGTGTATAAAGTCAACAACTGTGCAGGGATAAAGAAGGCATGAATTCGACTTAGCACACCCAATCTCTTGGAAGCAGATTTTACGAAAGTTGCAATATGATCTTTCCAAGATAAGTCCCGAGTGAAAGAAAACTGAAGCATTTTCAAGGATGATGCAGAACTGAGCTGGATATTATTAAGCATTAGTGGGTATCCTGTGTAAGATTTTTATGGGTTGACAGGTGTAAAAACTGAGCCTTTGATGCATTAAAAACAACAAAATTATTTTTACCCCAGTCAGAGATACAAACCAAGTCAGACATTAGGTGTGCCATAGCCTCATCCCATGTTTGTTGAAGTAACTGCTGAGATGGACGTTGCAGGAACCGAATGGAAAGTTGAAGGGTGGAGTCATCAGCATACGAGTGGATAGGGTTAGATATCCAGCTTAGAAGATCATTGATGAATAAAGGAAAGAGAGTTTGTGATAGGACAGAGCCCTGAGGAACACTACTGTTGATAGATCTAGGAGAAGAATGATGGCCATTTACAACAGCAGCTACAGAACGACCAGAAAGGAACCTATATATGAAGGCATTGGTAGAAGGATAGAAACCGTAAGAGGGTAGTTCGGAAATTAAAGATTTATACAAGACTCGATCGAAAGCCTTTGAGATGTCAAGTGCAATGGCAAAGTTTTCACCAAAGTCCCGAAAGGAGGATGACCAGGAGTCTGAAAGGTAGGTGAGATCGCCAGTGAAGTCTCTGACGAACCCATACTGACGATCAGAAAGAAAGTTGTGATAGGAAAGATGCTTTAAAATTTTTCTGTTAAGAATAGACTCAAAAACTTTTTGAGACACAGGATGTTAGAGCAATTGGACAATAGTTAGAGGGTTGGGAATGATCACCCTTCCTTGGGGCTGGCTGAATGAGAGCAAACTTCCAGCAAGAAGGAAAGGTACAAGTTGAAAGGCAAACGCAAAAGAGTTTACCTAGGCAGGGTGGTAGCACAGAAGCACAGTTCTTGAGGACAACAGGAGGGACTCCATTAGGCCCATATGCTTTGTTAGTTTGAGGCCAGTGATGGCAGAAAATACATCAGCTGAAGAAATTTTAATGTCAGCCATGAGGAAGTCAGAGGGGGGAAATGATGGATGAACAGCACCGGAATCGTCTAAGGTGGAATTGGAGGAGAAAGTCTGAGCGAAGAGATCTGGTTTATCAGTAGAAGAAATAGCTACAGAGCCATCAGAGTAAAAAAGAGGAGGGAAGAATGATGAGGTAAAGTTGTTAGAGGTGTTTTTGGCAAGGTGCCACGAGGAGCGGGAAGCATTCGAGTTGGAGAGTTGAAAGCATTTAGTACAGATTAAATTATTTTTAGCAGAGCGAAGAACAGACCTAGCACGATTCCGGGCAGAAACACAAAAAAGATGTGATTCAGGGGTGGTTTGGCTTTGATACCTTTATAGGCCTTCTCCTTGTTGTGGACAGCATTAGAACAAGCGTGATTAAACCAAGGCTTTTTTGCATTAGTCAAAGGACATGAGAAAGGAATGTATGCTTCCATGCCCGAGAGAATAAACTCCGCAATGCGTAAGGCACACTCAGATGGCTCCCGGCCATTGAAGCAATAATCATTCCAGGGAAAATCAAAGAAATACTTCCTGGGGGCCTCCCACTCCGCAGGTCCAAAGTGCCACAGATGACGTTTCTTTGGAGGGCTCACAGGCCACACCGGAGTGATAGGACAAGTTAAGGTAATAAGGTTATGATCAGTGGAGCCCAAGGGAGAGATAAGATTAACAGTGTAAGCAGAAGGATTAGTTGTAAGGAAGGTATTAAGTATGTTGGAGCTCTCTCCAAGGCAGTCAAGGATATGGGTAGGGTGCTGTACAAGCTGCTCTAGTTCATTAAGAATAGAAAAGATGTAGGCTTGTTCACCAGGTGGATCAGTGAAAGGAGAGAAGAGCCAAAGGTGGTGGTAAATATTGAAATCTCCTTGAATGGAGATTTCAGAGAAAGGAGAAATGGACAGAATGTGTTCCATTGAAGAAAGTAAGATAGTCGAAGAATTTTTGATAGTCAGTAGAATTAGGAGATAAGTAAACAGCGCAGATATGTTTTGTCAGAGTATGACAGGAAAGTCGAAGCCAGAGAGTAGAGAATTCAGAAGAATCAAGTTCAGGAACATGAGAGCAAGATAGGTCGTTGCATACATATACACAACAGTCATCTTTGGTTTTGAAATGAGTATAGAGAAAGTAGGAGGATATAGAAAAGGATTTGCTGTCAGTTGCCTCAGACAGCTGAGTCTCTGTTAAGAAGAGAAGGTGAGGTTTAAAAGAGGACAAGTGTTCAACAGAGCGAATGTTAGAGGAAAGGCTGCAAATGTTGCAGAAACGAAGAAGTGAGTCAGATAGTGGGTCCAGGCATGTAGAGTCATCAACGGGAGACGGGCGGATGGTGGGGGCATTTATGCCTCCCCCCCCCCTGGGGACTCCGAGGCATGGTCACAGTTCGCCATTTTTCTTTAATTTTTAAAAGGTAGTGTAGTGTGTAGTGTGCATGTAGATTGATGCTGACAGAGAAACTTGTATTGGAGAGTATGCTGGCCTACTCTCTGTGTAACTGAAACACTGAAAAAGTTCAGCAAAGGGGGATGATCAGGAACTAGTCCCGAGGGCTGATGAAACTGGAGCTACAGCTCTCCCTGTCATCAGCTTTCCATCCACCTTGGAAGTACTGCCCTACTCGACTTGTGCTATAGTTTACTCCTTAGGTACATAAGGATACCTGATCTTGACCGAGTTTTCACGGAATTCCCTTTTGAGTTAGTGAGGCAAAAGTAGCAGTCAGGACAAGTGATCATTTGGTTTGCACCACACCATTGATACAGAAAAAGGCATACCTGATGGCCGTTTCATGTGGGTTATACCGAGCTTGCATGCAATGTGGGGTGCCTACTTCTCGTCTAGATTTCCTTTAGGACATTTCGAGTAATGTTTGTAAGCACTTTTTACATTCCTTGTAATTGGTCTCTTCAGGCTTTCAGTGTAAAGAACCCGTATATGTAGCAGAAAGAATCTGATGCATTCATACAGTTGCAGTGTTTCATTGCTTGTCAACATAGATGAAGGCACTGTAAGAGTAAAGAAAAGGTGAAATGGAATAATAGCAAATATAAGATTACCATCACATACATTGGTGTTGAAAAAATATCATCTGCTTGATGGTGGGATAATTTTACCCGACTTTAGGCTGTGGCTCATTCACTTAGAGTTGCTAAATACCTTGGGATTCAGGTACTCAACTGAAACTGATATAAACGCCACAATTACTAGCTGAATGGAACTTTACATGATTGGAGTCGAATCGGATTTTCCAATACATGAGCAGATATTCCTATGGTGTAATGATTCTCAAAAACTGGACTTGCTGGCAAAATTGGATATCATATTCGAAATTTACTGGTTCATGTTGCTTAGAATCACCTAAAAATTTACTGGAATCATATCACTTTTACAATTTTGTCAACCAGTGCAATCATTCAAGTAAATCATTACAGAGAAAAAAAATAAAAATTAATGCATAACTTTACAAAATACCCCCGCTCACAAGAGCAGGCTACCTGGCAACCCTCACTAGCAACTGAAAAGGCACGAATTATCCGGAATTTTCCACTACCTCCAACCTACGGTAGCACTCCTAATACTTAACAATATGATACAGATAAGAATAAATGATAACAAGATGTTGTAGGGGAGGTGCTGTTGTTGTTATTGTTACATCCCCACCCCACACTGCCACAGGCTCCAACAGCAGTAGTTCTGTATAGGAAGGACGTTGCCCAGTGAGTTGTTCTTCCTATGGTCAGCATTTAGATGTACAGTACACAAGATCAACTGAGGCATTGTAAATAAACACTGGCTTCTAAAGTTCACTGTCTTTATTTTCCATGTAATTACACTCATATTTCCCAGCTTCACTTCCCTGTTTTCACAAGCACTGGAGCTATACAAACTTTACTAACTGCAATAACAATGCTTGACAAAACTTCACTGTTATCATACAAGTACTAACGCTATACAAACTTCAGTAACCCTTCACTGTTCTCACAAGTACCAAAATAGACAAACTTCACTGCACACTGCACTACACTCAAACTGAACTGAAAACCGTCTGACTTTGTTATAGTCTCTTATCCATCCATATATAAGCTTGCATTCTTCGAGAATTATCTACTCCACAATTCTGGTGTATTCCAGAGAGAGAAAGCACAGTTACCAACTCGGAGACAACCAAAACATGTCAGTTTCCTTACATTAGATAAGACTCTAAATCATTTACCATACAGACTTAAATTAAATTACTTAATTTTACAAGCAATCACATAAAACATTATAAAGAAAAAGTGCAGAAAAATAAATGCATAACTTATGAAATAACTACGCTCACAATAGCAGGCTAACTGGCACCTCTGACTCGTACTGAAACCTATGGTACGGGAAACATCGAGAAACATCTCGGCTACCTAAGTGGCAAATCTCGCTTCTTAACACTACCCCCTCCCTAGTTCTTTGTCGTCCCGACAAAACTACACAGTATATGCAAACATAAACCTTAATCCTAAAGAAACATCTAACTATACACAGAATAATCCTTCAACTTATCAGGTCTTCTTCTGTGTCGCTTCCAACGACGTCCTTGCTCCTACAAACAGTTCACTCCTCCTGGAAGGTCTTGGTCCTCTTCCTGATTCACATCTTCTCTTGGGAAACTGTCACCATCCTTGTACTTCAGCTCCTTGGTCCTCCTCAACATCCTCAGCTGCGGGTGATCACGATTCCTGAGACGTCCCAGCTGAACTGTCCTGGCCCATGGTACTGCCACAGACGGTTCACGTGTACCACCTTTGGGCGAGACTTCCTGCCTCCCCGAATCCAATATGTTTCATCTGATAGGCAGTCCAACACAGTGTAAGGCCCATCCCATGGGCTCTGCAGCTTCAGTGACTGTCCCTTCTTTCACTGAGGATTGTATAACCAAGCTTGGTCACCATCCTTGAAGCTCACCTCATTTGCCTTGGCATCATACTTGCACATCATCACTTCTGAAGACCTAAGGGCTCCTCACACTTGATGATGTACCTCAGCCAGCCTTTCCTGAAGGTGCTTCGCATAGCCGGTGGTGTCTGTAGGCAGCTCTTCACCAGGGGGTCTTCTCATTAACAAGTTAACATGTAAGCATAACTTGTGGCCCAACATCAGTTTTGCAGGGATGTAGCCAGTAGACTCATGGGATGCAGACCGATATGTCACCAACAATGCAGGTAACCAACAGAAAAACTGATCAACCAAAACCTTAGCAACAGTTGCAGCCTTCTGATCAGGGATGGCATAGGTTTCTGGCCACTTTGTGAAGCAGTCCATGGCGACACATATATACCAGTCTCCTCTTTCATTGAGTAGCAATGGTCCAGCAATGTCCACCGCAACTCTTTCCATCGGTGCACCCACTTGGTACAGCTGAAGAGGGGTGCAACCATGTTTCTTGGATCCCTTTTTGGTACAACACACATCACAGGTCCGACACCACTCTTCAATATCCTGATGCATGCCAATCCAGTAGAATCTCGGTCACAGCCAGCTTAGAGTTTTCGTCACTCCCAGGTGCCCACTGGTGATCTGGTTATGGGACTCATTCAAGATCTTAGACCTCATCTTCTTTGTAACCTCCAGTTGCCAATACTTGCTGAGGCCATCAGATGTCTCCCATTGGTGCTCCAGTAGTCCGTTGTTCAAACAAAGAAGGTCCCACTGACTCCAGTAACTCTTGGTCGCACTGTACTCAGCGTTAGCCACTCTAGTACTGGTAGTAAATCTGCATCCTCCATTTGCATTCTCTCCTCTACTGACATCTGGCACATTTCCATTGTAGCACCCTTGAGGCTAGTAGCAAGCTGCACAGCTGTCTCATACTTCTGTTGCTCTAGCTTGGCTTCTACTTCCTCCTTAAGCTGTTGCTGTTCTTCCTTGATTTCCCTCATGGAAGCCTCCAGCTGTCCTTGCATCCTCAGTTGAAGTCCCCTCCATTGCTTTGCTGATGCCTCTTGAAGTTGCTCATATCATTCTTTTTCTTCTTCACGTTGTGCCTCAAGTTCAGAGGTGGGGAACCATTCTCCTATTAAGGGCCATTAGGATATTTTTCACATCATTCGCATGCCATTCAAAATTATCAACTTAAAATCAACTGTAGCCCAGTACATAATATATATATATATATATATATATATATATATATATATATATATATATATATATATATATATATATATACAGTATATATATATATATATACAGTATATATAGTCCTTCATCAGTTTATGAAATTGCATTTATGAATTGCCTCACGGGCCTGATCAAATGGTCCTGTTGGCTTTATATGGCCCGGAGGCCAGACGTTCCCCACCCCTGCTCTAGTTGTTCCCTATGCGCCTTCAACAGTAGACTTCGTGCCTGTAATAGTTCTTTGAGTTCTTTCCTTCCTTCAATCAGTGCCTGTAGTTGGACACTTCGTGCTTCCAATAGCTTCATGTTGCAATCAATTATACCTCGTCTTCCTGCCTAGCTCAGGATCTTGTCTGCACACCCCCTTGCTCCATGTCGAAGGTTAGACTCACAGCAGCACTGAAATTATCCATACTCCTGACACCAGAGTTGCACCCGCATTCCCACACTGCCACAGGCTTCCATAGCAGTAGTTCAGTATAGGAAGGACGTTGCCCAGTGAGTTGTTCTTCCTATGGTCAGCCTTTAGGTGTACAGTACACAAGATCAGCTGAGGAGTTGTAAATAAACACTGGCTTCTAAAGTTCACTGTCTTTATTTTCCATGTAATTACACTTATTCTTTCCAGCTTCACTTCATTGTTTCCACAAGCACTGGAGCTATACAAACTTACTAACTGCAATAACACTTAATGCTTGACAAGACTTCACTATTATCACACAAGTACTGACGATATGCAAACTTCAGTAACGCTTCACTGTTCTCACAAGTACCAAAAATTGACAAACTTCAGTGCACTGACACTGCACTACATTCAAACTAAACTGAAAACCGACTGACTTTGTTCTAGTCTCTTATTCATCCTTATATAAGCTTGCATTGTTCAAGAATTATCTACTTCTCCACAATTCTTGTGTATTCCAGCGAGAGAGGGAGAGAACACAGTTACCAACTGAGGTACAACCAAAACATGTCATTTTCCTTACATCACATAACACTCTAAATCATTTACCATATAAACGAAAATTAAATTACTTAATTTTACAAGCAATCACATAGAACATTGTAAAGAAAAAGTGTAGAAAAATTAATGCATAATTAATGCATAACTTACGAAATCATTACGCTCACAACAGCGGGCAAACTGACACATACGGTACAGGAAACATCGAGAAATATCTCGGCTACCTAACTGGCAAATCTTGCATCTTAACACTGTTGTAGCCCCAGGTTCATATGAATGAGAACCCAGTGGACTGCAGACTGAAGGTGGCCCTCTCCAGTAGCCCACCTTCCTCACTTCATATGATAGACAGTGAATTAAGGGATGTCTGATTGAGGCCTAATGAGAGAGGGCAGTGTTTGGAAACTCCCTATATTGATGTTTGCAGATGATACTGTGTTGTTAAGTGAAGACGAAGGGGAGCTGCAAGGCTTGGTGGATGAGTTTGAGAGAGTATGTAAGAACCGGCATCTAAAGGTGAATGAAGGGAAGAGCAAAGTTATAGTCTTCGAGAGAGGTGAAGTCAGTGAATGTACAGTGAGGTTGGATGATGAGGAAATGGAAAATTGTGAGTACGATCAAGTACTTGGACAGTGTGATGAGTAAAGATGGAGGTTTGGAGGGTGAATTGCTTGAAAGGGTGCAACAAGGAAGAAAGATTGCTGGTTCCTTGAAGGCGATGATAAGAAACAGGGAATTGAGCATGGAAGTGAAAAAGATGTTGCATGACAGTATTGTGATACCAATTGTAACGTATGGATGTGATGATTGGATGTTGTTGGAGGGACAGAAGTCAATAGTGAGAGCAGTGAAAATGAGTTATTCGAGAGGAGCCTGTGGAGTCACATGGAAAGACAGACTGACAAATAAGGAAGTGGGGAGCGTTGTGGTGTGGATGTGGATTTGATAGAAAGCGTTAGGAGAAACACACTGAGATGGTTTGGCCATGTGGAGAGGATGGAGAGTAAGAGACTGACGAGGAGAGTGTATGTGAGTGAGGTGGAGGGGGAGAGAGGGAGGAGAAGGCCAAGGAGGAGATGGAGGGATGGAGTGGAGAGGTATATGAGAGAGGGGTGTGTGAATTGGGAGCAGGGCAGTGAAATGGCATGGGACAGGGTGACATGAAGGCGATTTGTTTGTGGCCACCTCATATGGTATTAAGGCGTCTGGCAATATATATATATATATATATATATATATATATATATATATATATTACATACAATTGTAAAGTAGTCAATATTAAACTTTTCTTGCAGAATTAATTTTTTTAACAACTCCATAATCATCGTCATTAATGGGTTAAGAAAGCACCTTTTTTTTTATGTCCAGTTACTTTTTGAGTACTCTGTACAATCTCTCTCCCTCCCCCTGTCTCTCTCTCTCTCTCTCTCTCTCTCTCTCACACACACACACACATCGCTCGCTGGCTCAGTGGTAGCGTTCTTGCTTACCATCTGGTAGACGGGAGTTCGCGCCTCGCTCAGGTTGCAAAAAGTTTCACTGACGAAGTGGGTGGTTACTGTCCCCCTTGAGCAAGGGGATGGGTGTGTGCATGTTTGAAGGTCACAGCCTTGCCCTTAGATCGGACTATATGAGCTCTCAGCTCCCTTTCGGGAGGGTAAAAAGCTGACGATCACGACCATCAAGTGATCCTGACTGACCTGGTGAGTTACACACACACACACACACACACACACACACACTCATTGCACTGACACTCCCTACCATCGATGAAACTGGGCATCAGGAAGTTCTTTCACCAGTGTTTTGGTTGTCTGGTAATCCCGAGTATCTCAAAACTCAAGTTTGTGCCAAATTATATTAAAGGTATGACGGAGAGAGTAGATCATGTTATACACTTAATGAAAGAGGATAAAATAATAAAGAAATTAAAAGCTCTTCATTCTGTACCTCAAATGCATACAAATCTTGGCCCATTTGGCAAATTATATAGGACAAAATTTTTAAAAATCTCAGTTGCATGAGATTTCTTTACTGTTTCTTACTATTTTTGATCTGCTGATTTCAAATCTGAAAACGGTTTTGTTCTGCATGCTCTAATTTTCATGCAATTTGAGGTTTTACATTCTAGCCGTTTGCGGCGAAATTAATTACTTATGCGTTTATGGTATGAACAAGGATATAATTATAATTTTGTCTGTTTTTCTTTCAGATTTGATAATGGCTACAAAGAGACATCAATGTGTGAACAAACCTGATGCTTTCTGCTATATTTGTGGATACTTCACGCTTATTCATCAGAGGCGGAATATAACATCATTTGTGAGGCGCGCCTATAAAGCGTACTTCGGACTTACTTTTGGCGACCAAGACAAGAAGTGGGCCCCACACACTGTGTGTCATAACTGCGAAGAAATGCTGCGAGACTGGACAAAAGGGAAACGTAAGGGCTTACCTTTCGGAATTCCCATGACCTGGCAAGAACTGAAGGACCACACAACTGACTGCTATTTTTGTCTGATCAATACAAAGGGTGTTGGCAAGAAAAACAGACATAAAATCTCGTATCCTAGTATCCGCTCAGCAATTCGACCTACTCTGCACTCTGATGAGCTACCAATTCCAGTTTTTAATGGGTTGTCTCCATGTGAAGAAGAGGGTAGCGACGAAGAGCAAGAGACTGATGATGAAACTCAAGAAATACTTGCAGATTCCGACGATCCTTCTTACGCTACACCACAGTCATCAACTCCTCAGCAGTTTAGCCAGCCAGAGCTGAATGACCTTGTGCGTGATTTGGGTCTCTCCAAAAATGCAGCAGAAGTGTTAGCTTCTAGGTTGCAAGAAAAGGCTCTACTGAACCAGACCACAAAAGTTTCATACTTCCGAAAGCGGGAACAGGTTTTTGTGTCATTTTTTAAAGAGGAGAATAAGTTTGTTTATTGTCATAATATCTCGGGTCTTCTCCAGGAATTAGGGATTCCATTGTATAGTCCAAATGATTGGCGATTATTTCTAGATAGTTCTAAGCGCAGCCTGAAGTGTGTTCTACTACATAATGGCAATGTCTATGCAACTGTTCCAGTAGGTCATTCTGTGTGTTTACGAGAGGAGCATAATGTCATTAAAACTGTGATAGACCTACTAAAATACCTCGAGCACAACTGGACAATTTGCGTGGACCTCAAATTGGTGAACTTCCTCCTTGGTCAACAAAGAGGATTTACAAAGTATCCCTGCTTTCTTTGCATGTGGGACAGCCGAGCTACAGACAAGCATTGGAACCAGAAGGAGTGGCCCTTACGTGAGACTCTGGAAGCTGGTATGCCAAATATTGTCAATGATCCAATCGTCAGTCGAGAAAAGATCATATTTCCTCCTCTCCGTATCAAGCTGGGCCTGATGAAACAGTTTGTCAGAGCATTAAATACTGATGGTGAATGCTTCCAACTCATAGTCTCCGCTCTCCCTGCTTTGTCATTCGAGAAGTTCAAGGCAGGTGTGTTTTATGGACCACAGATTCGTGCACTTGTATGTGATCAAGAATTTGTCAGAAAGATGAACGACAAGGAAAGGGTGCGTGGCTTTCATTCGTGGCGGTAATGGAAAACTTTCTCGGTAATAAAAAGGCTGACAACTATGAAACCCTTGTAGCAACTTTGTTGTCAGCTTTTCATGACCTTGGATGCAACATGAGTGTCAAACTCCATTTCCTATACAGTCATCTTTATATATTCCCTGAGAACCTAGGGGCAGTAAGTGACGAGCAAGGCGAGCGGTTCCATCAGGACCTCAAGACCATGGAAGAGCACTACCAAGGGAGATGGGACAAATATGATGGCAGACCACTGCTGGAGCATTAAACGAGATTGCCCTGAGACAGTCCACAAACGCAAGAGCTTCAAGCGCAAATTCCTGCCTGACTAAAATGTAACTGAGCTTTGTCTCCTCACAGTAACCAATTTCTTACCTAACAATGAGTTTTATATAAATTTTAACCTTTGTTTTTGATGGAACATGTTTGAAATTGTGTTGTTGAATGAATTTATATTATGTAACATTTTCTTTTTTATTACCCAGCTAATTTAATGAGAGTTTAATCACATATTTCTCCAGATAGACGACGAGGTCAATGAGATGAAGACGAAATTTTGAGATTTTGAAATACCTCGATAGCAAAAAAATAAGAGCTTTCAGGAAAAAAACAACTTCATATTTGAAATCAGTACACTCAAAATAGTTAATACCAAGGGTTGATATCAATGCAACAAAAATTTTGTTGACCAGTTACCCACCTTAAGTTCAGTCACACCAAACTTCAGGTTGGACCCAAGGAGCTGCTCGAGTGTGTCTAGCGGTGGGGGAAAGAAGGGCACTGCTAACGTGCTGGTGAGGGAGGTCTTGTAGTGGGTCGTCACCAAGAAGGCGTACAGGAACCAGAACCCGAGAAACACCTGAGGAAAGATGGCAGCTGCTACACTTCATTCAAAATGATGCAGTTAATATACTTCATTACCTCTCATTTTGTTCTGTGTTGATCTATTACACTTTATACATGTCACCAAATCAATGTATAAACATGAAATAAAGTTAGGACATTCCTGAGTCGACCTCGTGACATCATGACGTTTTAAATGAACAACAGATTATAATCGTAGTGTTATATGAGTCTGCGGGACTCAGCACTGAGCAGTTTATAATAACCTTACTGTCATCGCTACAAGTATAATGAATTTATATGATCAAATATCAGTGTAATATTTTCAAATTACCAAAAATGGTTCTTTTAATGAAGCGTTAGGAAAATAAAGCATCTGGTCCATTATCTGACCCATAAATGCAGCCGTTGACGAACGACGTTTCACCTGATGTTTCACCTTAGCATGGCCAGTGGTGTCGATGCGAAACGATCTATAAAAAAACTGTGAACAATTTTGGTAAAGGAATGAATTTCCGGGAGATGATATTGACGTACTCTACTTTCCAAACGACTCAGATGGTCAGTATATCTAGTGAATCAGTCATGAATGTACATCCGTCGTTCACTGCTCTCAAGTGTTAGTATAATTAAGAATAAGAAAGCAAGTAAGTCAAGAAAAGAAAGTGTGTTTCCCAGACAGTGACTGCTTATCAATGTTTGCTTTTGGCCAGGGAAGGGAGGGGAGAGAGATAAGCATCCCTCATGCTTGCTCCCTCTGCCCACTGTACTAGTGATGTATCGGATATCCGCCTCTGCCTCCGCGGAGCTTCCGCAGTGAAAATAATGTCCGCATTACTATTTGCGTCTGCGTCTTCAGACAACAAAAGCTCTGCATCAATATCCGCCACCACGTTTTCAGATAAAAGTTCCGCATAATAATCCGCCTCCGCGTCAAAGAACCGTGTAGGTTGCTGATCTCCACCCATCCAGTACTTCTCCTCTCTCCTTTTGTCATATATATTTTTTTTCTCTCCTTTTCATCCACAACTCTCCTCTCCGTTCCTCTCACCTACTAGTCCCTCTACCTTTTTTCTTCTCTGTTAGCTCTCTTCCTCCCTCCTTCTCTCATTGTTCTTCCTCTCTCTCTCTCTCTCTCTCTCTCTCTCTCTCTCTCTCTCTCTCCAAATCAGCATATATCACACTATAATTTACCGGTGACTCAGTGTACAGTCGGCACGGTTCCACGGCGTACAGACTGGCATCAAATTTCGGACAAGGTGGCAGTGATCTATTTATCCATGATGCGTGACGAGTTGGGTTCCTGTCCCGCATCCTAGTAACGCACTTAAGTGTACACTTAAGTGTGGCTGAAACTCGTCACTTTATGC
Source organism: Coenobita brevimanus (assembly GCF_032717465.1). NCBI lineage: Eukaryota > Metazoa > Arthropoda > Malacostraca > Decapoda > Coenobitidae > Coenobita > Coenobita brevimanus. Next base: position 12,055,926 of record NC_137009.1, read on the forward strand.
TGCATAAATGTACTGCAATATGTGTAAAAAAAATTAAATCCGCGTCCGCATCTGCAACCGCAGACATGGGGGTAAAAATTATCCGCAGTTGTGTCCGTATCCGCAAAAATTAATATCTCAACCTCCGCAGTTTTATCGGCAACCGCATTTTATGAGAAATAGATATCTGGCTCCGCCTCCGCTTCCACGGAGCTCTAAAATTTGGTATGCAATACATCACTCCACTCTACAACCCAGAACCCTACAAGCATAACAGGTAAGTGTTTTTTTTTTCCATTACTCATTTAATTTGTGTCATTATTTCTTTATTGTAATTGTTTTCCTTTTTTTTTTTGTATTTGTAGGAAAAAAATATAAACTTTTTATTGTACTCACAAATACAACTTACAACCTCACCATCCTTTACCCCTCCTTCCCAAACCCTCTTTGATAATCCGTGGCCTTATCGTTTTTTGAATGTTGACTGCAAGGGTTGTCCTTAACACACACAACCACACCCATTATCTAGGAACAGCACACGCACTACGCCACCCATAGTACAAAAAAAAAAAAAAAAGGAATAAACATTACAAACAAAAATGAGAGGAAACAGTTATAATTATATTTTTCTTGATAAGTACACCTGTTGTATACTAGATTCGTTTTACATATTTTTTGGTTTGCATCTCTTTAGAGACACACAACATCACCTAGCCTATAAAACTATGTGCTTACATAAACACACAAACATCAACAATAGTTAAATAGAGAGAGAGAGAGATTATATATATATATATATATATATATATATATATATATATATATATATATATATATGTATATATATATATATATATATATATATATATATATATATATATATATATATATATATATATATATATATATATATGATAATTATCTTGTTTATAAAACTTCCCATATTATGCACTGATTTTGATTGTATTACATATTTCTAGTCATTTCAAACCATTTCAGCAACACTGATTGTTTTAGGGGAGGTTCGGCAAAAATATGGATATTTCTGAGTGCAGGCATTTGCTTAGTTTTCACTGGCGAGGTTGCAATCATTTTACGATTTTTTTTTCTTTTTTCGCGATTCATTACGACCTGCCCCAGTTGCCAGACGGGGTATACAGGCAGCACAGTGTGAGCCTACAAAAGGGGACTTTTATGCATGGTTGCGGAGGGTGAAGACGTATTTCTGAGCTCTCCTTTAACTATAGGGTTGCCCCACCGGCATTAGTTTTTTTCTTACCTTTCGCCACTAGGGAGTATTTTTCAGTTAGGCTAGCTAGACCTCATTTTTCTCCCTTCCCTGTTTAGAGATACAATAGGTGTTTGTGTCTTTTCCTGAGTTTACCTTTGCTCACTCGCCCATGGGGGGTCCCCCCCACTGATCGCTCTGGGGCGTGAATAAACACAGTCGGGCCTCCCTGGAGTGGTTTGAGAGGGTAACCTCAGTCTAAGGTGTTTGGACCAGGATCATTCGTCCCTTGTTCGTTTTTCTCCTTCTTCCCACTTGCCCCTTTAGGGGGAAGTGGTAACTATGGCAGACGACCTTTCCACCTCCCCCTCCTTTCAGGGGGGGAGGTGCTCCTGACGGACCCCCGACTGTCTCACTGACTGACGTCATGCCTGACTGCCCCCAGACTAGAACTCCACTCAACATCCCTGTAAATAATGCTACCTATGTAATCCTACATGCGACTGGTTCTACTTCATTGGCTAGTCTCAATCCATTTCTCATCAAGAAAGTAATTGATGGTTGTGCTGGTGAAGCTGAACAGGTTAAAAAACTTGCTTCTGAAGACCTCCTCGTCAAAACACTAAACCCAGGCCAAGTTAAAAATTTGCTCAAGCTAAGTAAGTTTCATTGCTACGATGTTGAGCCAAGGATCCCTCACTCCATGAATTCCTGCAAGGGAGTTACCCCTCGCAGGGACCTCATGGTAATGGATGAGGATGATATTGTACGGGAACTTAATGGTCAAGATGTTATTGAAGCACGTTTTATCACAAGATTTACAGAAGGCATCAGGAAGAAGACCGCGACGATTGCTTTAACTTTTGGCAGGACCTCACTTCCCTCAAATGTCAAAGTGGGATATGAAATTCTAAATGTTAGGCCCTACATCCCCAATCCCCTTAGATGCTCTAAATGCCAGATTTATGGGCATGCAGAAAAGGTTTGTCAGGCTTCTCAGTCAGTGTGTGGTAGGTGTGCAGTTCAGGGTCATGATGCTGAACACTGTACATCAGAGTCTGTGAGTTGCATTCATTGTAAGGGTGCTCACTCCAGTTCCTCGAGGGATTGCCCAAAGTGGAAGGAGGAGAAAGAGATCTGCACAGTGAAAGCCACAGAGGGCATATCCTATTACGATGCCAGGAAAAAGGTAAGGGAGTCGCATGTCTCCTATGCACTGGCAGTTATGTCCCGGCTTGTGATGTGCATGATGGAGACTCAGACTCACCCAGAACCAAGCGCTCCTGTCACTCACATTGCACCATCGTCTGCTCCTACTATACATTCCGACTCTTCTTCTGACGTCCCTGCTCCATCTTCATACTCTCAGGCCGCTGCTACTTCTCTGGCAGTGTGACCTAAACAGAAGTCAGACAAACCTGAAGAAACTAACTTGACAACCCTTACCAAGTCACGACCTCATGTCTTACCTGCTCCTGGTCCAACGAGGGAGAGAAAAGGTAGCTCTTCCTCGGGTGGCTCTGGGAGCCTCGTTATTGATGAGCAAATGGAGGTTTCTGTCAGGATAGGTCCCCCGGTAGTCACTCGCCTGTCAGCGGGCGACATAAAAAGACTAAGCAGACTGGCCTCCAACGTAAATCTTAAACCGCCGCAGTCGGTGTTTTACAATGGAAGTGTAAGGGTCTTAGGAATAAATTACAAAATATAGCAATCTTGCTTTCCATACACAGGCCAGATGTTGTTTGTCTACAGGTGACATGCCTGGAGGATCACCTTGATCCTCCATGGTTCAAACACTACCACTCGTATAGAAGATATGAAGGTCCCGGAGTTGCCATATACACACACAAATCACACCCACAAACGGAAGTGATTGTAAATTCTACACTGGAAGCGGTCACGTGCAGAGTTAAATTTCATAACACATATCTTTCTATTTGCTCTCTGTTCTGTCCTCCACATGTCCTCATTGATAGTGATGCTTTAAATTCACTATTTGAACATCTTCCTGGAGATAAGTTAGTGTTGGGCGACTTTAATGCCTATCATTATCAGTAGGGTAGCTTGAGGATCGATGGTCGTGGGGAGCAAACAGCCGACCTAATACTACTGTCCAACCTCTGTCTTCTGAACGATGGTAGAGCGACTCATGTAGATGATCGTACTGGTAACTTTTCAGCTATTGACTTATCTCTGGCCTCTCCAGGTATACATCAAGATTTCTCGTGGGACCTTTATGACGACTCCTTGGGAAGTGACCATTTACCCATCTGTCTTTCTTATACACGCGACATTGTTTCGGACCCTCCACCTCCAAAACTTATCTATAAGAAAGCAGATTGGGGATCCTTCTCAAGGATCGCCAATTTAGATGTATCTGGGGAGACCATAGATGTTAAAGTCGAAAACATAACTAATTCCATAATACACGCGGCTGAGGCTGCTATTCCCAAGACTTCTACAGTTCATGCGAAGCATAGAGCACATTGGTGGATGCCGGATTGCTGACAAGCATTAAGGAAGTGAAACAGGAGATACAGGATTTTCCATAGTCAGCCAACCGAGGAAAATTTTATTGCATACAAACAGGGACGGGCTGAGGCAAGGAGTATAATAAGAAGGGCCAAACGTGACTCCTGGCGGTCCTTTGTGTCCACGGTGACCTGTACTACACCATTAAGTAAAGTCTGGTCCACTATAAGAATATTAAATAATAAAGGCCCATACTTCCCTGTCACCACCCTGCAGGTGAACAACACCACCTATGATGAGGCCGTGGATGCTGCTAACATCCTTGCCAGGAGTTTTTCTCATGTAAGTAGCTCAGCCGATTATGATCCGCGTTTTCAACATCATAAATGCACAGCTGAGCTACAGATCATAGACTTTGCCACAGAAGACGTAGACCTCCTGTACAACCAAGAGTTTACGATAAATGAACTGCTCCTTGCCCTTAAATCCTGTAAAGACAACAGCCCTGGACCAGACACCATCATGTACAGTATGATCCAGCATCTTAATCAGGACAACCTGATTAAGATGTTAGCATTGTACAATGAGATTTGGGTGTCTCGAACGTTCCCAAACTCATGGCACTTTGCGCATGTCATTCTGATACCCAAAGAGGCTGGTCGTCTTATGAATCCCACTTCATTTCATCCTATTGTGTTGACTTCTTGTCTATGTAAGGTCATGGAATGTATGGTTAATAATAGGCTTCTTTTTGTTTTAGAGTCGAAGAATTTGTTAAACGATCAACAGTGTGGCTCCCGTACATATAGAAGTTCACCAGATCATTTAATGAATTTGGAGCATTGTATTGCAGAGGCGTTTGCCAATAATTCATGATAGGGGTGTTCCTGGACATCCATAAAGCCTCTGACATGACATGGCGACATGGTATATTGATGAAGCTCTGTGCTTATGGTTTAAAAGGAAATTTGCCTATTTTTATTTCAAATTTCTTAAGGGACAGGACTTTCGCTGTCAAATTGCCCCGTAATATAACATCGAATATATTTATGCAGGAAAACGGGGTGCCGAAGGGAAGTGTGCTTAGTCCCAATTTATTTAGCATTATGGTCAATGATATTCTGTCATCAGCTCCCATCCTGAGGAATCTTAAATACTCACTCTACGCTGACGATTGTGCAATATGGCACTCTTCCCATAATGCACAATTTTCGGCTGGGCGGATTCAAGCAGCCCTTGAATCTGTCCACCAATGGGCCTTGCAGTGGGGGTTTAAGTTTTCCATCCCTAAGTGTGCCGCTGTAGTCTTCACTAATCGTAACGTACCTAGTTTGTGATTATCTTTGGATAATCAGGCGGTACCTTTTCAAAATTCTGTAAAGTTTTTGGGAATACATTTTGATCATCGTTTGAACTTCAAAATTCATGTATTATTTGATTGCTCGTTGTGATAAAGCTTTAAATGTCATCAAGTACCTAGCGCGTACTACATGGGGTGCCGACAGAAAATCTTTATTAACGGTGTATAAGTCTCTTATTCGATCAAAGTTAGACTATGGCGCACAAGTGTATTGCTCGGCATCCGGTGCCACACTGAAAGGATTGGATGTGTTGCAGAATAAATGTTTGCGAATGTGGCTTGGAGCTGTCCGGTGTACCCGTGTAGCTCGTGTGGAAGTGGAGGCGAGTGTGCCTTCCCTCCGTATTCGCCGTGACCACCTGGCATTATCATACGGGTTAAGAACATCAAGGAAAAGTAATATCGGCAACATGGCCTGTACCCCCCTGCATCAATACCACCATCTTATGTGGGGGGGTGCGTCGGCCACTTGCCGTTTGCCTCCACTTACTGACTCAGGAGCTTGGTGTGGACCTCAGTGATTGTGACAAGTTGGTGATTAAAAATATAGCGCCTTGGGAGCCACCTGGTTTCACTCTTGTGTCGTGGCTCCCAGCACCAAAGACCAAGGCGCCAGAGGCGGAGGTCCACCACTTGTTTCGTAACATCATCGTGCATCACTTGCGGTCCCACCAATTGTACACGGACGGTTCTAAGTCGAGTGAATGTGTTGGTGCAAGTGTATGGTCGACCGAATGTGCCCTCAGGTATCGGTTGCCGACTGATACGTCTGTGTTTACCTCCGAACTTTTTGCTGTTGACAAAGCCATAGACTATGCTCTCAATTCTAGGCATGACTCATTTGTCATATTTTCAGATTCAAAAGCAGCCCTTCAGGCGATTGCTTCTTGCACTACGGATTCTAATGAGATACAGGGCCGCATTGTTAATAAACTGCATTCATGCAACAAGTTCTTCATGTTGATCTGGGTGCCTGGTCATTGTCGTATGTACGGCAATGAGCAGGCTGACTTACTTGCAAAGTCGGCTGTAGAGCTCGAGGAGACTTGGGACGTTCCTCGTGATCTACGGTCAAGCCTCTCTCTCGGAAAGCAATCAATAAATCTTCTGTGGCAAGGTCAGTGGACCAGACTAAAGATTCCACCATGCAAGCCGTACCTGGGTGACTGGGACACAGCCAACCGTCCCAATCACCTGGAAGAGAAAGTGTTGGTTCGTTTGCGGCTTAATGCCACCATCCTAACGCACGTGAAACCTTATATGGAAAGACGATTCCCACCGCACTTTGACATCTGTGATGTGGTGTTACCTATCAGTCATATCATTCTGTGCTGTCGGTGATTTATTCATGAAAGAATTTCACTTATAAATCACTGTGGCGCAGCAGACGTCCCCTTCACCATTTCCACCATCCTGGTTGATGGGGACATTGTTATGACCGATAAATTGATGGCTTTCTTGAGAGAGACTGGACTGATCAGAGTGATGTGACTTTTTCACTGTATGGTTATGGTTTATATTGACTAAATATGTATATATTGTACTAATAATTAGAGTTGACACTTGACATATTGGAAATAGTTCCTTCTCGCACTGATCTATTTCTAATATTGATGTCCCCTACATTAAACCCCGTTCCTCGCCTGACAGTCACCAGCTGATGAGTGCAAGTGTACAATATAGAAAGGTATTGGGCATTTGCAGTCGATGGTGGTCGCTTGGGCGAGGTCCTTCACTTTTTGTCCATATTACGTAAATATATTATGTCATCTTGTTTAAGTTATTCTAATTAGGGCCGACAGCTGACGTATATGGAAATGTTCCTGACTCGTCTGGTTCCCTTTCATATATTGATGTCCCCTATATTAGGTTGTGCCTCGACTGACAGTCAGCAGGTGATGAGTGCAGGTATATAATGTAGAAAGGCATTACATATCTGCAGTCGATGATGTTCTCTTGGACGAGGTCTTTTTACCATTAGTGTAGGTTTCGTTATTTGTCTCTTTACGATTTAGTATAGATTAGCGATTTGTCTGTTAGATTTTTAGTTTTAGAGTCTTGAGATTAGGTATTTTTGTTTATAAATAATGTGAGGTCAAAAAATAAAAAAAAAATAAAAAATAAAATTATAAATACAAAAACAAAATTATTATTATATATGTACGTGTGCATGAAAGTGTGTCTGTATATATGCATGGAAGTGTGTGTGTGTGTGTGTATATATATATATATATATATATATATATATATATATATATATATATATATATAGATATATATATATATATATATATATATATATATATGGCCTTAATGACCACGGGCTTTGGCTCCAATAGTCGATAGTCCAAAAATAAATAAATAAATAAATTCATTACGAATCACACGATGGGTTTGGAGGCAAAAAAATTTATTGTCAGGTGTGCCAGACAATTCTCTTCACGTTAACCAAAACAAAATCGATGTTCAATACATGAAAAATGATTCCAGCACTGGCCAGGGAGACCCGTCAATTCCCGAAGGCATGGCCACATAGAGGTTATTTAGAAAAATGTTTTTATTAATATGTACTTTAGCACCTGGGTGTGGCCCCACTTTTTACAGTGACAGCTGAGGGTTTGCTTTTGATGTGTGTGTGTGTGTGTGTGTGTGTGTGTGTGTGTGTGTGTGTGTGTGTGTGTGTGTGTGTGATTATATCCTGAGTAACAGCAAGGGCAAATTAAAGCATGCAGTGAAGACAAGGTAATGATACTCATCCTCACCCTGCCTGCAGGAAGCCAGAGGTACTGATAGAGGGACTGGCTTAGGAAGGAAGCCAGGATGCGCATGGAGGCGTGGGAATCCAGGAGGTGGAAGGAGGAGATGGTGGCTTGAAAGTGGTAGAAGACATGGTAAAGCAGAACCCCACCACATACAGACACCAACACACACACCCACACCTTCACTGAAAGGGAAGTATGAAGAGAAACTGAACTAAAAATTTCGATAAAGTACGGTAACGAAATTTAACATTGAACACCATTATAAAAAAAATCATCACCATACACCTACACCATCACTGCATGGAAAGTTTGATAGGGTGTACTGTGTAAATGAAGGCTATGGTGGTCTGAATGCAGAAGAAAACTGATAGAGCAGAAACCCATTGCAGACAAACACCACTGATAAGTTCAGTTCATTGGAAGTTTAATAAGTTAATATGCAATAAAGAACTGACATTCATTGATAAATTGCTGTAATCTTTCCATCCCTCGTATACATCACCACACACATTCAAACATCCACTGCACTTCAAGTACATCGAGTTATATTTGCAGTAAAACAAGCAACCAAGATTAGCTTATGTAAAGGTAATAACATAAATTGGCACAGGAGGAGATTCTGGGATACAGCATGTTTGTACAGGAAATAATAAGATTTCACTCAGTGGCCACTACAGACGTTTGTTGAGCTGACCTTTTCTGTGCAAGGCATATCTTTGCAAGTTATTTTGTACGCACAACCACCAGACCATTCTTCTTCAAACATCTAATCAAATTCATCCATCTTTGTTTTGGTCTTTCATTGTACACAGGCTTAGACCATGACAAAGATGGCTGGATAGGATATGTGAATGTATGACCAAGAGATAAGGGGTGGATGAAGGTTATGCGGTCATGTCCTGTAACCACTGAAAGCAGGCTGATAAACCACCTTTAATTTCTGTGAGACCGGAAAACAGTGGCCTACCCTCAGGCTCCTACACCTCGAAGAAGGGCAATAATATTATGAGCTCAGCAATTACCATCTGCATTGCACAGTTTGACTCATGTTGAAAATATACTTTAACCCGCCACGTCCCGACTGATTTTTCACCACTGACCCCCCCCCAATCCTGCCAGATTTTCAAAGTTTCTCTTGGGGGGAGGCTATAACCTCCGCTTTTTATGAAAAATATTGGAAAATGCCCATAAAAGTGCTCAACTGAGCATATAATTCCAATATACAGGTTTCCCTCTGAATACCTGGTACCGTCTTCTGTGGGCCTCGCTCCAGAGAAATCGTTTTCTATGGGAGGAGTAACTATTCCAAACCACTCATAAAAGGTTAGATATTTATTTATTTATTTGTTACGAATTTACATGTAGTACAAAATCATATTGGTTTTCAGACAGTAATGTAGGTAATATAAGCATTTGTTTCACTCGCCAAACACATCAACATACCGCATCTTCCTTGAAGATGTTACCGCCTGATCACTTCTGTCGTTTCTTCCTCTGGGTTGTTTCTTCCTTTGTCCTCCTCCTCGGGAATTACTTTTGCCCTGAATTTCGTCATTGGAGAGACAGTCTGCAACATGTCTTTCCTGGCGAGGTCACTGTTAACAGGTGAGTTACCGAGAAAATGGTGTGCGGGGGGGGGGAAGGGAGGGTCAGGTGGGGCCAGGCAATATCCCTGCCTGACGGCAGGTAGAGGAAGGCCTCCCACATATGCCTACCAAAAATCACCCACGAAACTTGAAAAATGTGCAAATGATGGACCTTGCAGTTGCAAAATCTATGGATATGCCATCGGTTGTCACCATGAAAACGTGGTGACGTATCCATACATCAGCGGGACGCCTTGGGTTAATGATGAAACTACGTACAACTGACTCAAGTTTCGATTGTGTTGAATTGCTTATTTTCTCAAAGCTGCAACTACTTAAATTGACTCATGCTGTAATCATCTGACTCGCTTTGGGAAAGCTGACTTCGGTTCACTTTGATATTATGATGGAGCATTCTCACTTTGACCCACTTTGAAAGTATGGAATAATTTCCTGCTTTGACTCACTCTGGAATTTCTTTCATTTATCTCAAGTGGGTGTTTCCTACACTGGCTTTATATGTCAAAGTCCTACACTGACTTAAATTAGCACTTTCTACCCCAGTTTCTATTGGAACTATGTATGTGAACTTTAACTCACACTGGAAAGGAGTGATGAGCTTCTGCCAGGGTGCACTCAGGGGACTCTTGCTTGTGATGAAGGAGAGGGCATCCATGAAGTACATCTCGGTAAGATCCATTGAATTGACCCTCTCTTGCATGATGACTAGACTTAAAGAAAAGTTGGCTTGCCCGAACTCTACGTCACCCATTACCCCAGTCCAATGGCCCTGGGAATGGATGAGACAGGTGAAGAACAATGGGACCTTCTTTTTTTTTCTTACATTAACTTTACTTAAAATTGCAATCTCTTTATTTCAAGTGGCAAATTGTAACAGCAGATTAACACTGAAGTATGGTTGTAGTCACCTAGTAGTGCAATGGAAAAGCATAGTGTTGTCTTCGGAAACTGAGCTATGTGGAATAAAAAAAAAAATGACGATAATCTGAACCTTCTTAACCGTGGGCTGCGGCTAGGGGTCATGCAGATATCCCCTGTGGTGTGGGAAAATGGCAGTATATCAGTGGCGAGGCAACTGCATCATGCAGCTACCCATGGATTTTTTTTTGTTTTAATCGTTGTAGTTTTGGAGACGTATTTGTCAGAAATTGCATTTCTGGCAGGAACATGAAAATTATGCTTTGAGAGAGAGAGAGAGAGAGAGAGAGAGAGAGAGAGAGAGAGACAGAGAGAGAGAGAGAGAGTAATGCATACTGGGGCAGAAGATACAGGCTGTTGCCAGGCATCGCACTCTCTAGGTGGGTTGCCAACTCGCCCCACAAGCTTCAGTACGAGCTTAGGTAGGTTGTCAGCTCGTTTCACATGCTGGAATACAAGCTTTGAATGCTACCTTTACACCCATTATATACCACCTACTTTTGTTCCATTACTTCCTATTGACCTTACATTAGATTTACGTTATTCTAAACAATTTTGACTCACGACTGCCTTTTCTGGGGTGATAATATTGCAGGAAATGCGTTACAGAGTGCGTACTTTTGGGTCATTATTGCTGGTGCAACTTAGCAACTGGGCTCAAGATAGAGAGTGAGAATGAGAGCTACCAATTATCCCAAAACCCCATAAATTTTGTGTCACGCTGATCCTTCTAGAACCTTCACGGTGTGTTTTTGAGACTCACTCAGAAGAGGTATGGCACAGCTTTCCGAGCCATCCCCACACGAGGTATGTGGAAGTTCACAGGTTAAAGCGAAAGAAGTATGGTGAATTCGCTCGTATCATGCCAAGCACAAGGTGAAGTTGACTTTGAACACCACCCATCTTGCCAATCCAATGGCCCTACTTGATGAGAGACAATAATGATCAAGGATTTATGGCCACGTTCTTAAAACTTGAACAGTGATTAGGGGCCGTTTTCACAGTCGTCCCTAACCTTTTGGGCCCGAACGTGTGTCGGGCCCGAACCAAAAGCACCTTTGGATTTCACAGTGCTCCGAATGGTTTTCGGGAGCTTACTAACGTGGGGACGTCTGCCCGTGTTGATGCGGTAGGGTTGGTAGTTCTGGGTGGTGAAAACACTTTCCATATGTAGAGAATATTTAGAAATTGGAATGTAATGAATGTGATGAATAACATGGCTGGAAAATCCACTTCACACAGTTCTTACTAATATATTCAGGAGTGATGATATTCGTAAGAATGCAGCAAAAATAACGATTTGGAAACGTCATCGGAATGAAGAGCTAACTAACGGCAACCTCATCAAGCTCCTACTTGAAATCGGAAGTAAGTTGAATCCATCAATCAATCAATCAACCATTTCCTGTGGCACCCCACGGGATGCATAGGGCCTCAGTGAACTCTCTCCACCAATATTTGTCTCTTGCCATCTCCTTCAGGTCCCACCAACACTCCTCTCCTGCTTCTTTTTTCATTGTCCTCAACCAGGTTTCCCTCGGCCTACCTCTACCTCTTCTTCCTCTAGCAATCCACTCTGACACATCCTGTATTAAACAACCTTCTTTTCTGTATATGTGCCCCATCCACTTCCAGCGAGACAGTCTCACATATTCATTAACTGGTTCCACTCTCGTAAAATCCTTTACTCTTTCATTTGTAACTCTGTCTTGCCACTTTACCCCAAGAATCTTTCTCAGTATTTTATTCTCAAATCCTAATACTTTCTGATCTGTTGCAATTATACTGTACCATGACTCATGTCCATAAATTAAAATTGGTCTAACCTTGGACTTGTAAATTTTCACTTTAGTATGTACCGTAAGCATATTATTATTCCAAACAGATATCAACATTCCAACAGCTCGCCAAGCCTGTCTAATCCTCTCCTCAATTTCATTGTTTAATGATCCATTAGATGATACAATCGTTCCCAGATATTTAAAGTTTTCTACATTCTTCACCACATTATTCCCAATTACACAATCGATTTGGTTCTCCACGTTCATATTAATAATTTCAGTCTTTCCACAATTTATCACCAATCCCACTTTTTCTCCTTCCTCCACCAGACAATCGAGCACCCTCTGCATCTCGTAAATACTTCCGCAAATCAGTAGCCTACAATATCATCAGCATAGTCCAAATCCATCAGCTTCTTATTTTCTTTCCAGTTAATTCCTGCACCTGTTCTCCTTACAACCTTTTTCATAACATAATCCATAACCAAAACAAACAACAATGGCGAAAGAACTCCTTGAATCACTCCTGACCTAACTTGAAATGGATCACTCAAAGAACCACCCACCATTACCTTACAAAAAGTACCTTCATGCAGGCTTCTAATAATATTTACAAACTTTTCTGGTATACCATAGAATCTCATAATTTTCAACATAGCTCCACGTGAAATACTATCAAACGCCTTTTCAAAATCCACAAAACACATGTTAAGTGGCATTTTCATCTCATTAGCTTGTTGCATTAGATGCCTTACAATAAAAATAAGTTGAATCCATAAGTATTGTAAAAAAAGGCTTAAGTAAAAATAACCATGAAGCAACATGTAGAACGTCTAATGAGTGACTGTGGTTTATTAACGGATATACTAATAATACATGAACATTTTCTTTTCTAAATGGGGTGTTAGCTACATCAACTTCTACATCGGGCATCAGATATTAGAATTTTCATGAAAATATGCATTAGACAACGATTCTCGTATTTCTTTCGGGTCCGTTTGTTGTGGAGCTTCCACCTGTCTGCGAAAGGGTAGTATTCGGATACGTAGAAGAAAGTCTCATAAAAATACACAAACATATATTTTTTGTCAATATCGGGTGTGTTTTTTACCCAGAAATATTATATTGGGTATATAATATTGAAATGATAATGAAAATATGAAACATGTAAGTATTCTTTAACTATTTTACTTTCGGGACCGTCTGTTGGGGAGGCTGCAGGTCCCCCAAGAATGTTCCAGTAATTTGTTCGGGCCGTCGCGAATGCCGTCCCCAACAGAGGCCTCGGAAGGCTGGTTGGGGGTGACTGTGAAAACGAAAACGTGCATTCGGAGGCGGGTAGGCTGTTGGGGACTGCACTGGGGACGACTGTGAAAACGGCCCTAGGAAAGCAAGCTCCGAAAACGAGAGATGAGGCATGACAGGATCCTGTGAACGGGGTTGTTTCTGAACAATGGCCAGGCTAAAGGTAGTGATTTTTTGATGAGAAATACATTTTGCAGACCAGTGCCATGATGATGCACTGACATGGTTTGCTGCTGTTTCATGGCTGAAAATTCATTGTCACTCATAACGTTGATCCATTGGCCCCGAAAATGAAGGTAGAGACTGGTTCTGGACTTGTAGTCGTGTCTATAAAACTTTAATCAAGAAGAGGACAAGCTTTTAGCATTTTGTAATAATTTTCGAATGTTTGACGAACAGAGAACGTCACCAATAATCCAGATAGATTCCAGGTAATTTGCTCATTCCTGTATTAAGGCCAAGCATAAAGAAAATGTGGGTCGTCCAGAGTCGACGTCAGTAATTACTATTCAGTTGGCGTTGAGATTTCGAATGAAGACAGGCTCAAAAGGATAGAATTCTCTCGTTCCATGGCTAAGCAACACAATATATTTATCCAAACTCAGTGTCACCCATCTTCCCTCTTTTTGACGAATAACAGAAGAAAGAAAATAATGGGATCCACTGAATTTGCTTGTTTCTGAATCATGGCCAAAGTACAAAGAAGGGTTGGCTAATCCAAACTCAGCATCAGGCATAATGTTTAGAGAAGATTATGTCTGCAGCAGCTATTGTTTGTTTGGTGCAGGTTTGAAGGAGTTAATATTTGCTGCAGCTGATATATATTATTTTGGTACAGCAAATTCTTGGTTCAGTTAGAGTTTGATGAAGCTGATGCTTGTTTGTTGCGGTTAAAGTTCGGTGGTGTTAAAGATTGTTTGGTGCAGCTAAAATATGATAAGGCTGTTGTGATACTTAGTAAACAGTTACCCAAATATGAGGGTTTACTTTTGACTTAATGGCCATCACTCTGTGTATGTAGGTTAACAATGTAGGACAAATTAGTAAATAACCAGAAACTGTACGAGCAAGCCATAGTCATCTGAGTGTTTCCATCCTCTAATCAGCCAAATTATAGGGCAACAATTTTTCAATCAACGTAGCTAAAATGAACGAACTTAAAGAATGACTAAGAAAACCGGTTGCAATCGGCCTCAGATTACCAAAAATGTTATTTTTAACAAACGTCCATATCGTATATTATGCAGCAAATGCAGCGGGACATTTCCATGGAGTTTCATCTCTCTGCATACAGAGAGAGAGAGAGAGAGGGGGGGGGGGTTGTCTGCCTGTGTGTTTGTCCTCTATGGAAATCAGTGGGGATGCATATAGATCTCTTTTAACAGCTCTAACAAGTGGAACTTCATACGACGAATTTAAACGTTTTAGACGTGTACACTACACAAGCTAAAGTGACTCCTCTGATGGCCAAGATTATAATTAATCAGAAATAATCAACATGATATAAAGATGATAGCCAATTACCATTGAATTTTTTACTTCTTTAATCATACTATTAGGTACAATGGGTCGGATGGGTAGACAGATTGAAGGGATGGGTGAGCAGGGTTAGTAGGTGGGTGGGTAGTGGGAAAATTGGTCCATGGTAGGAAATGGTCAATGGAGAATTTAACCCTGAGTAAATGGGGCAAAGAATAAAGTGAGAATCCGAGGGTCTTCTCCCACAAGGAGTGGCCATCCAGGGTAGCAGATAATTCGTGATAAAAGGATTTTACCCAGGCAATGCCGGGTACCACTTCTAATGTGTACTAAATATGAGGAAAAACAGGACTTGGCAGCACTTAATTTAATTTATGATTTAAATCACATACCCACCCACCCACACCGAGGCACCGAGAGAGAGCAGACGCACGTCGACACCGCTCTATACCTGGGCAACTTGGCCAGCGGCATTACCTAAATAAGTATCTTTATATGAATTAAGCTCTCTACAAGGTTAGACTAAATGGTGTTCTAATATAAAAAAGAAGAAGCTTTAAGTAAGACTTGGTCAAACAGAAAAGTAAACAAGCAGCGCAAGAATTCACACAATCAGCTGATCGTTGTTTAGTCTACAATCTGCCCCAGGGAATGTAAGTACTATATGCGCTTTTAGTACTGCAAAATGACCACATACTTTAGTAAAGCAAATCTGGAAAAGAAAGGGGATAAAGGTAGAAAGCAGGATGATGATTTCTACCAAGAACTGGTTGAAATGGAGACTCACAACGAACTGGTTGAACGTGTACACAGGTTAGAGACGGCTTTTCAAAATGAGATTGATGAAATTAAGAAACAGATGCACTTGTAAAAGGAAGAAATAGAAAAATTAGGAAAAGAAGTCAACAAGAAAGACACAACCATAAATGAGCTCACAGTTGAAGTGGGTACACTTAGGAGGAAAATTAGTGAAATGGCAAGTACAGTAGTCAACCACGAGAGTATTATGGAAGAGTTAAAAAATGATACAGAGACAATTAGGCAAGTAAGCAGTCTGACAGATCAGAGTAGTGATATTGACGAGAAGATAACACAGGTGAATGAAGCTGTGCAAAGCTACAAAAATTATGTGGAAACAACTTAAGCTGAAATGGTGAAAGTAAAGAAGGACTTGGAAACAAGGGTGGAAGAAAAAAAACATTAAAAAGGAAGTGAAAAGAATAATCCAAAACAATCCTGAGTTAGTCAGAGATTCAGTAGATATTAACAAATCTATAGTAATCACTGGTATAGAAGAGGAAGAAGTAAAAAAACAAGATCTCAAGAGACAAAGAGGAGATGACAAATGTAATGGGCATATTGAAAGAAGTATCAGAGGAAATCTGTAGTAAAGACATAAAGGAACACGAAAGGTTAGGGAAATACGAGAAAAGCAAGTCAAGACCCCTAAAGGTAACCTTCCAGAATATAAACACCGTGGAAAAAGAGGAGTTCAAAAATGTATGGATAAAAAGATGCCTAACACAAGAGGAACTGGAATTACTGAAGGAGAAGAGGGAGGAAGCAAAAACAAAATATGAGGGAAGATCAGAGGAGGAGGAGAATACCTTTTTTTTACAAAGTAATTGGATTGCAGGTACGAAAGTGGTACATAATCAGGAGGGAATAAAAAGGAGGAACGTAGTAGAACCAAATCATGACAAGTATATAAACAAGATGATTAAGTTGATGTACTCAAATGTGGATGGAATGGTATCTAAATTATTAGAGATGAATGATTATGTCAGAGAAAATGAACCACATATAATATGCCTAACTGAAACAAAATTAACACCAAGGATATCGAATGACATCCTAAACTTAGAGGAATATAATATATGGAGAAGAGATAGGAACTTAAAAAAAGGAGGAGGAATTATAATTTTAACTAAGAAAAATCTAAAAGTCAAAGAAATAGAATTAGATATACCCTCACAAGTAGAACTGATTGCAGTAGAGATAAATACATCTGAAGGGAAAGTAATTGTAGCCAATTCGTACATGCCACCCAGATCAAACACATGGGAAAGAGACGAATATGAGGACCTGGCGGAGAGTACAACTCAGAGTTTAAGAGCATTACTATATAAAATGGAAGAGAAATCGAAAAGAATTATGCTAACTGGAGATTTTAATACAAATATAAATTGGAATACTCTAGATATAATAAGCCAAGAAAGCTGTTGGGACCAAAAACTCCTGGATCTTGTGCAAGAGTTTTTCCTAACGCAACATGTTAAGGGAAAGCACCAGAAAAAGAGGACTCAGTGTGCCCTCAATGCTAGATCTCATATTTACTAGGCAAGAAAACGATGTTGACAATTTAATATATCACCCTCCATTCGGGAAAAGCGACCATGCAGTACTTAATTGCAATTTCAGGATTGCATATGACATAGATAACAGCAATGAAAGTTACAAAAAGAGCCTAAACTATAAAAAGGGAAAGTATCATGACCTAAAGAAGTACTTCTTAGAAATTGCTTGGGAAAAGGAGCTTAAAGGACAAGATTTAAATGCTATATATGAAAAATTCTGTGAACTTTATGAAATAGGAGTCCAGAAGTACATCCCACAGCACAAAGAAGCAGAAAAGAAAATAAAGAAATGGTTCAATACAGAATGTAAAAAATCAAAAGAAAAAAGAGATTTGTTGTGGAACAGATACAGAAGACACAATAGTGAAAGGGCATATAATAATTACAAACAGGCAAGAAACAATTATACAAGAATAAGGAGGGAAGCCCAAAAAACAGTTTCAGGAGGACATCATAAATAAAAGTAGTGATCAACTAAAGCTATTTTACAGCTAGAGAAGGATATTTGTGAACCACTAAACAAGAATTTGCAATCAGTTTTTACAGAAAAAAAAAAAAAATTGAGAGGGATTATGTGGAATATGCATGCCCACACATACTACAAGATATACAAACATCAGAAAAAGAAATACAAGAGGAGCTAAGTAAATTAGACAAAGGAAAAGCAAATGGTCCTGATGAAATTTCATGTTGGGTGCTACGTGAATGTGCAAAGGAGTTAAGTAAACCATTATTTTTTTATTTTCAAGAAATCCTTGAGTCAAGGTAAACTACCTGATATTTGGAAGAAAGCAAACATTGTTCCCTTATTCAAGAAAGGGAATAGACAAAATCCACTTAACTACCGACCAGTATCACTAACCAGTGTTGTAAGCAAGGTATTAGAAAAGCTTATAAAAAAAGCTTGGGTAAATCATCTAGAAGAACAAAGTATGATAACAGAAAGACAGTTTGGTTTTAGAAAAGGAAAATCATGTGTTACTAATCTGTTGAGCTACTATGACAGAGTAACAGACACATTACACGAAAGAGAAGGAAGGGTGGACAGTATCTATTTAGATTTCAAGAAAGCATTTGACACAGTACCACACCAAAGACTTTTATGGAAACTGTACCATCAAGGAGGAATTCGAGGCAAACTGTATTGTTGTATGCAAGATTTTCTCATGAAAAGAAAAATGAGAACAGTACTAAGGGGAAATTACTCATCATGGAAAGAAGTGACTAGTGGAGTACCACAGGGCTTAGTGCTGGCACCAATCATGTTTTTAGTGTATATAAATGATATAGACAGTAACACCGGAAATGAGAGCTATCTAAATATGTTTGCAGATGATGCAAAAATACAAAGGAGAATTACTAACACAGACTCTTGTAAAGAGCTACAAAAAGAATTATAAACTTCATGAATGGAGTAATACATGGCAAATGGAATTCAATGTGGACAAGTGTCATGTAATCAAGTTTGGTAAAAGTGGAAAAAGACCTGTTTGGGATTATACATTAGGAAATAAAACCCTACACACATCAGAAAGAGAGAAGGACCTAGGTGTGATTGTCAATAACAGACTATCTTCGGCTGACCACATCAGTGAGAAGGTACGGAACATATATACACTCCTTGCCAATATGAGAATAACGTTTACATACATAAATGAAGACATGCTGAAAAAGATAATAACATCATTCATCAGACCAACCCTGGAATATACATCAGTAGTCTGGAGTCCTCTTCTCAAAAAACACATAGAAAAGATTGAAAAAGGTCAAAGGGCCGCTACAAGATGGGTACCAAGCTTAAGGGATCTAAGCTACGAAGAAAGGCTAAATAAACTGAATCTACCAACACTACAGGAGACAAGGAAAAGAGGTGGCATGATTATGATATATAAATGCATATCAGGGAAGGAGAAAATAGACATAAATGATTACTTAACGTATGGGGAAGCATCAGCAAGAGGACACTGCAAAAAACTGCATAAAAAGAGAGGTGACAAAGACGTAAGGAATTTTAGCTTCCCAAATAGAGCAATTGATCAGTGGAATGCATTACCGAATGAAATAGTGTGTGCCATAACAATTCACAAATTTAAGGATATGTACGATAAATATGGTTTAAGACACGGGACAGTACGAGCTTGACTCATTCCTGTAAAGATACAATTAGGTAAGAACAATTAGGTATGAACAGTAACAAAGAGAGAGAGAGAGAGAGAGAGAGAGAGAGAGAGAGAGAGAGAGAGAGAGACTTCCCAATACTCACATCATCTTTGAGAGCACCCCATTCGCCGTCAGCGGGCATGACGATGTCGTAGGTGAAGTTCAGTTTGTAAGCGATTGCATCCAGGATGCTGATGTCAATGGATGGTTTAGGTATCACTATCCTGGATCCTTCAACAATTTCATAGTCTGTAAATGGCTTGTAGCGCAGAGTGGAGCCTATGAGTTTGGTTCTGTAGAAATTTGCCATCTGGTCTGGGAATATGTCATTGGTATTTGCAAGGCCCATGCCACTGGACCATTTGTTTACACTGAAAACTTTTGTTGAACCTGAAGGGTGCAAGAGCTGACGGATTAATACACGCCAGTAGGTACTGTTTTGATTCGTCTGTCGGATGATGACTGCTATATTTTGCTCTTTCCCCAGGCGTTGATCCAGGAGGAAGCGTTCAGCCTCAACGGTGTCTTTGGCGTGGACGAGAAAGTATTTTGTTACCTTGTTGGAGGAAGCATCTGTTAGTGAATTCAGCTGTCGGGAGTCAGGTGGTTCTGGCATCATGTACGTTATGCAGGAATACGGAGTCACTCTTGCTGTATATTTCTTTATGTATTTCGGTGTTGTATGATTCTGGTGAAAAACCCTCTGATGGAGGATAATTTTTACATCTATTTTTTCCCGGTCCACAACCATGTTTTCCACTGATTTTTTTGCATAAGCGTTGGCTTGTCGGGAAAGTAGTTTTTTTTCTGGATATATGCTTGTTCCATTATTTGACCAAGAGTTTGAGATATGACCCTCATCAGGCAGTATCACAGCTTTGAGACACTTTGGGGTATACTGTTCAGCAAGATCTTTCATTACAGTTGATGCTTGGATGGCTTCCGTGTTGCTGAATGCAACCACCTCCACAGCCACAGTAGCTGGGAGTCGTTGCTTTCCTACTGATGATTTGACTATAAGCAGACCAATCATTAATGTAGCTGCCGAATGAGTCGGTGATCCCATGACAATATGCAGGCTGAAAAATGCTGAAAATTATAGCTATATAATGGTGAGGAACGTAAAAGTTAGGTATGCAATGCACTAAAATCTATTCGATTGTGAGTCTGTACAATATATAATATTATATTCACTCTCTGTTCCCAGTGAAAGTCTATTGTTATGATTATATGAGAATTAGTTGCCAAAAAATAAATTTTATTTTCTAAATTTCAATGTTTTAGGCATCTCTTCTTTCAAAATTAACTGATGTAACGAGCCCCAGTGAGGAGAGTCATGTACGCAATTTTTGTAGTAGTTAACCTGAAGGGTTTTAGGTTAACTGCTTACTACATCAAATCGAAATGTTACGTGGCAAGATTTGGTCACTAATGTTTTAACATCCACTAGTGATACAGCTATTGTCTTTCACGAATGGCGTATATAACTTGTAAACAAGCATTTTACGTAAAATTTATCTTTTAATAACAATTAGTTGACCTTTGCACGTGATAACATAGTATTAAAAAAAAAGTCAAACCCTTGTTTATAATCAACCCTTCCACCAACATTGGACCAAATCAGATCAAAATTGTTTTAGTTCTTATGTTAACACATAGAGAAATGGCTCGAACTTTGACTTTACCCTGTGATCTTGACATTCCTCATTTTCAAAATTGAACCCCTTCGTTCTTGCCTTATCCTCAATTCCCCCACTAAGTTCGGTGTAAAGTGGTTGAAAACTGTTCAGGTTGACTTTGCAAGATCAAAGGGACCTAACCTAACAAATATTTTAGTTACATGAACTATTAAATTTAAATGTGTACATGTTACCATTCTGCCATGATGAGAGTAACTACTTTCACAGAGCATTTAAGGAAAATTTCATCACTCAGGTCCTGTAATTTAACTTTTTGAACTGAATCAGTAGGAAGACAAAGCACGCCCTTATTAATGATTTTTTTTTCTTCAATTATTAGCGCACATTTCCAATCCCTTTTCACCTAGCATTGTAACAGAGGATATGAAAAATATGTTCCCCAGAAAAACCAGTGGATAACAGAGTTATCACCAATAGATTACTGGATATAATATACAGAAGACCTTTCTGCTCAGAAAGATGACTGGCATTCACTGTAACAAAATAATGATTGTCATAGTGGGAACATCGTCAGTGGCCTGAGCTTAATCTCGCGTCTGAAATAATTTAGAATAGTAAATTATTAACGGATCACGACAATATGGATGGAATACAAAAATAAAATTCGCTTATAAATCAGTTCAACTTGAACACATCTGAAGAAACATATTAAGCACAGACAAAAATTACCATTCCCCTTTAGTAATATGGCATTTTTAATTGCTTAATTCCTCATACCACCTGTTTATTTCTTTGATGTAGTGGACATCTTTGTTAGAAAAATATATTCAGTGTAGGATATACTTTTTTTTTGGATATAGTCATTTGGTATAGTATGTTTAACATATACTCAGGAGTACTATTTTACTTTGCATATCAGAATGGGTTAAGTTTTATTTTTTTCCTAATAATTGTGCATCTTTCTCATGCTACATCTGTTCTCTGTTCAATGCAATACCATACAACGACATATATGAACCAGTAAACAAGATAATTTAACACAAACATTCATCGAAAAAAGCTAAACATGCAAACAAAATAATATTGACTACTCATCTTTAAAAAAATAAAAAAGAAATAAAAGAAAACAGTAAGTTAAACATTTGCATATCTACTGTATTCTGGAACTCACAACTATGCAATGTTTAAAATAATCATGGTCTGTTGAATATATCCAGAGGATTATAAGCAAATTATTCATCATTGTTTTCCGTTTAACACAGGAAGTTATCCCAGTGCAAGTTATTTAATAATATGATAATAATATTGTCGAGGAGAAGTACATTAAATCCCATGTTATTTAACGTTATGAGAGAAATAACTGAACCATAAATATTATACAAATATATGAGTTTTGTATTGAAGTTCATGTGTTTGACAGCCAGATAAAAGCAATACATGATAAAATTTATCTATCTATTGCCAGACACCTCAATCCTGTAAATGATGGTGACAAATAAATCGCCTGCATGTCGTCCTGTCCATTTCACTGCCCTGCTTCCAGGTTACACCCGTCCTCTCTCATATACCTCTCCATTCCATCCCTGTCTCATCCTCCCCCCCCCATCCCTCTCGCCCTCTCCCCACTCGAATACATTTTCCTCGTTAGTCTCTCGCTCTCCATCCTCTGCACATGGCCAAACCACCTCAATGTATTTCTTCTAACGCTTTCTATCACATCCACGTCCACTACACACTGCTCCTTCACTTCCTCATTTGCCAGTCTGTCTCTCCAGGTAACTTCACATGCTCCTGTCAAATAACTCGTTTCCACTGCTCTCACTCT
Organism: Coenobita brevimanus; assembly: GCF_032717465.1. Classification (NCBI taxonomy): domain Eukaryota; kingdom Metazoa; phylum Arthropoda; class Malacostraca; order Decapoda; family Coenobitidae; genus Coenobita; species Coenobita brevimanus. The sequence continues at coordinate 12,078,799 of NC_137009.1, forward strand.
TGACTTGTGTCCCACCAACAAGGTACAAGCTTCACTTCCATACGTTAGGGTTGGCATGACATACTGTCATGCAGAGACTTTTTTTTTTTTTTTTACTTCCATGCTCACTTCCCTGTTCCTTTTTACTGCTTTCAAAGAACCAGTAACCAATCTTCCCTGTCGTACCCTTTCCAGCACTTCACCCTCCAATCGTCCATCCTTACTCATCACACTACCCAAGTACTTAAACGCATTCACATTTTCCATTTCCTCTTCATCCATCCTCACTATATATTTGGTGGTTTCGTTCTCTTGAAGACCATAACTCTACTCTTCCCTATATTCGCCTTCAGATTCCGTTTCTTACACACTCTTCCAGACTCATTCACCAAACCTTGTCGTTCCCCTTCGTCTTGACAACAATACAGTTTCATCTGCAGACAACAGTACAGAGAGTTTCCAAACACTGTCCTCTCTCATTTGCTTCGTTCCAACATCCACTGCCTTACCTTGTACATCTTGTATAACCCCATCTATATACAGATTGAACAACCATGGGGACATGACACATACCTGTTTCTATCCAATATTCAAAGAGAAAAAATTCACTTGGTTCAATAAATAAAACATTATCATTTATATGAGGAGACAAGAATCTGTGTCTGTCAGTCTGTCTGTCTGTCTGTCTGTCTCTTTGTCCGTCTGTCTATCTGTCAACTACCTATCTGTGTGACTGTCTGTCTCTTTCTCTCTGTCTGTCTGTGTCTCTGTCTGTCTGTCTGTCTGTCTCTGTCTCTGTCTCTCTCTGTCTCTGTCTGTCTGTCTGTCTGTCTGTCTCTCTCTCTCTCTCTCTCTCTCTCTCTCTCTCTCTCTCTCTCTCCCTCTCTCTCATCCATAGAAAAGGAAAGAGAGAAGAAAAGAAAGAACGATGAAGATGTATCACTCAGCCATAACATGGGTACATGGCACTAACGTAGAAGGTAGCAGTGAGGAAATAAACGTAAGATGTGAAAAGCAATGAGAAAAGTGATAATATTGGAAAGTAAACGGTGGGAGAATCAGCTTGGAATTAGGTAATCAGTGGGGGCCGAAGCAGTGAGAAGGGGAAGGGAAAAGCTGAGAGACGGTGCTGGAGTGCAGTCGAGTAAACAAGGAAAGTTAGAGATAGACATGGTTCATGGGTCATTATGTGGCTCTGAGTGAAGTGGGTATCATCAGGTGATGACGAACAAGGAGAGTCTCCCAGCAAGGACTGAGGTGGGTCGAGGAGTGTCAAGGAAAAACTGAGATGTTCGTTCATCATGGATGGGGGATGAGGGAGGGGGCAAACATCGTGGGGCTCATAGCCTCACGCAACCTCGTACTCCACCCACAAGGGTCCATTTGTGCAACACTCTAAGCAGTGACTCTTCCCCCTGTAAGTATCTCACGACATGAATGGTGAACCTCCTCCAGCCATGAGTTCCGTGGCCTTGTTTCTCTCCACCCAAAGTAAACTCTCAGGGATCACCCAGTGGGCAGGGTTAGCATCAGGAAAACGGGCCACATGCCTTACAACTGGAGCTGGCACTGACGTGTAGGGTAATAGGGCTCCACCCAGTCTCATGGAGTAGTCACTAACTGCATACTCGATCACACAAGCGATATCTTATTACTCTGTAAAGGCACTTAACATTACAGAAGTCAATTTGCCAGTTCAAGTCACTGTTTAGTGATCAAGTCTCAAAGCCATTGAGTAAGATGGAGCACCACTGTATTGAGAATGCCATTTTTGTCCCTCTTCACAAATAACGGCACAGCCAAATACCCAAGCTGAGTGAATTCATGACCCCATAGGCCAGACTGATGCACCGAGAAATCTCATTGTCTGACCTACTGTAGTTATTTACCACACTACCAAGATAAGTGAATCTTTTCAAGGCCTCCGCAGATTGAAGTGCTTCATCCAACAAGCAACCAAAAGCTTGGACCTTGGTTTTTGCCTAGGACATCTTTAATCCTAATGGCTTCCCATTCTCGTGAAATTTCTTGGGGGCACTCAGAGGCATTTCCAGTGACTTTTTTTTTATGTGTCCAACTCTGGGCAAAGGCTTCACAGCCTATCCCCAGGGCATACCCCCAAGGCCCAATAGTCCTCCTACATCTCCACTTGTCGCCACTTCGAGGCTAACACCCATACTGAATACATGCTAGGGCTATCTCATACAGAACAACTGCATCATCAGCAAACTGTGAAATTGCCAAAGGATACTCTACTGTGACTTTGATTCTCAGCTTGGTCAAGTACCCAATCCATATACATGTTGAAAAGCGTGGGAGCAAGGTCATATAACTGTCTTATTCTAGTACTTACTGGGAAGAAGTTGGATGTCCCTCATCTGCACTTTAATTGCATTTGAATACAGGCCAGCAGTCAGTCAGATTATCCCTGTGGGGATCCTCCGGAGTCATAGGAGTTCCCGTAGTGCCTTCCAATATACCACATGAAATGCCATCTTGTGATATACATAGCCTAAAAGCAGACCTTGTCGATACTCAAGGTGGTGTTTCACGAGAACTCAAGGAGCTAGGATGTGGTGAGCTGTAGACTTCTTGGGCATGAATTCGGATTGCTCAGGCAGCTGAAGCTTTAGTAAATGGTCCTGGATATGCATCAGAAGAATGTGAGGAAGAACATTGCTGGGTACACTGAGAACTGTAATAGCTTGGTATTTACTACAGTTGCAATGGTCTCCTATCCCATTTTAGACAGGGGTAACCAAACCCCTTGTTCCGTCAGGGAGTACAGTATTAGTCTACCAAATGGCTTCTATGACAGCATATAATGCCCTGATTATGGCTTCACCCCCAGCTTTGATAAGTTCTGGCAGGATGCCACAAACATCAGATGCTCTAATACTTTCAACCTATCCTCTGAATTCTTGACTTCCTCTAGAGAAGGCAGTATCATCAATTGGTGGGACAGCAGTCAGTGGTTGTAAGTCAGCCATTGGAAGCTTTTCACTGGGAGTTTCGACCAAATAGCTCTCTAATTATTCACTCCAACGAACCCTACATTCACTCTCCTTTGACATGAGTAACATGAAAGGCAGGTCTGCAGTGGAGCTTCTTCAGGGCTCAGTAAGCAGGTCAAAGGACATTTGCATGAAAAAAGCCTTCCACCCACTTACCAATTTCTTTGACATACTTCTCCTCATCCCTTCACAGCAAAGCTTGTACCCAATGAGACAGAATTCTGCCTCTCCCAATCCCCAGCCAACCTGGCAGCATGATGCTCCGCACTTGTGGCTTGTGTCCCTGGAAAGACAAAACCCCTCCTTGATCTCAGATGCTCTCCAATGCATTGACCAGCTACTGTCAGGGTAGCATGTTTAAAGATATTGTTCTACAGGATCTTTGATAACACAAAGCACTTCAGATCGATCTGAGCCTACCACTGCATACTCAAAAGCACACTTCTCATCCATGAGTTTCTCAAGATGAAATTGTTTTGGGTAGAATCCTGATCTTCTCTCTGTTATGATTTGTGGCGTTACTGTGGCAACAACAAGTCTGTGATGAGTAGCATAGGATTCTGCGCTCATAAAAACTCTGCAATTCTAAAAGATCCTCGAATGAGTACTAACAAGGATGTGGTCAGTCTCCTTTGCAACCCCTCCACTAATGGAATACCAAGCCTAGTGGTGAAGATCAGGCAGCTGGGACCAGGATGCAATAATATTCATTTCATGGGACTCTGTGAAAGCCAAAAGGTAAGAACTATTGGAATTCCTGGATATTGAACCATGGAGACCTATGTGCAAATATTCCTCAAAGCCCTCCCTGTCAGTGCTGTTATGCCTGTAAGAATGTATACTGTATATATTTTTGTGTATATTGTGCATGTATGTATAGTGCGTGCCTGTTGCTGGGCAAGTGTCGATGCTATGTGCGTCAGCATCTATGCACATGCACTCGCTCATATTTTTGCCTGTTTAGTGCGTACACGCTTATAAAGTCTTAGTTAATTCTGTTTGCTCTCTCAATGCAGATGTGATTAAAACTGTTTTTAATATCAGGGACTTACAGTTGAGCTTAAAATGGCAGCATAAAGATTTGTATTCACCAGCAATAATTTTATAACACTTGGAGTATGGAGGAGAGATTAGTTTGCCTAGCTCTTTTCTGTATATTTATCGTCTGTCCTCCAGCTGCGTGTTGACACATGCACACAGCCGGAGGGTATATAAGGAGGATAATTTTGAATGGAGAGTGTTTGTGGGATTGGCATCGAGAAAGGGAGTGTTTGGACTGGGACCAGAGAGGGAGGAGAAGCAGTATTTTGTGTGTCGTGTATAATTATTTCTGAGCATCTTTTCACTTCATATCAGCGTCCAATCGCAAGTATTATTATTATTATTTGTGACAATTAAGTGCAGTTTAGTTACCTCCTTTTGTATGATTTTATTTCTTTTGTCTGGCAAGTTTGTTCCCAGACTTTAGGGTGATTATTCAAGGTATTATCAGGTGGATTGTTTTTCTCATTCTATTGTGTTATTATTGTAAATTTTGTAAATATTAGTTTGTAATACATTAGGTGTATTTATTATTATGTTTATTTTGCCCTAGCTTACGTCAGTTTATTTTATTTACTTTCAAACCTGTGTGTCGAGATTGGAGTTACTGTTTTTTTTTTTTTTAATGTTTTACATCACTTAAATATTTGATCACTTCCCTTTTCACTTTGATTTCTCAGTTTTTACACAGTCAGATTTAGTTCTCGTGTTGCCTACTCCCATCTCATGACATATAAATTGGCGGCCTCACCAGGATAATATCCTGATATTTTTATTATTATTGTGTCATGGTGGTAGTGTGTCATCATGGAGGGTAGAACCAGTGATATTTACTGTGGCGCCCCTACATATTGTGAGTCAGCAGAATGCAGGTGACTTCATCAACTCAGGACCAACAAAGGATAAAGTTAGGAGGTTCCAGAGGCAGGAGTTAGCCTTAGTTGCTCAAGCTCTTGGAATTCAAAGTGAGTCAGGTAATGCCTTCCCATTAACTAACTTAATCTGCCACCGACTGTTTGGCACAGCCCCATACGAAGTCCCAGGATCCTTGCCAGACCTTGAATTAGTTTCTAGATCAGTTCATTCATCCCATGATAGTTTAGCTGAGGTCACTGTCATCCAGCAGAAAGAATCTATTGATGCAGAGCAGGCTAAGCGTGATCATGAGTATAGGATGTTACAGCTTCAGCTACAACTTCAGAGGAAAAAGAAGGAGGAGGAGAATAGTAATCTACAGGAGGAGAAAATAAAACTGGAGCAGATGAAGCTTAGCTATGAAATGCGTATGAATTGCCCAAGTGCCCCAACCAATTTTCCCCATTCTCTTTCAGAATTTAGAGCAGTTGACCTCAATAAATTAGTTCCCCCATTCGATGAGTGCTTGGTACTGGAGTTCTTTGACCATTTTAGAAGACTGCTACAGGTTACAAGTGGCCCAGAGACAGCTGGTCATCTCTAGTTCAGACAGTAATCAAAGGTAAAGCATTGAGGGCCTATGACAGTCTTAGCCACCAAGAATCACAGGATTACGAGGTATTAAAGAAAGTCATACTGCATGCATACGAGATGAGACCTGAAGCTTACAGACAGAAATTTATGAATTGTAGGAACCGCCCTCATGACACTTTTGTAGATTTCAGTAGGCAGATGACTGATGCATTTAATCAATGGATGAGAAGTGAAGATGTCTCAGAATCTTATGTTAAGCTTTAAGGAGCTTATTATCCTCGAGAACTTCCTTGATAAGACTGATACAGATTTAAGAACTTACCTTGCTGATAAGAAAGTTAAGAATGCTGCTGAAGCTGCAGTTTATGTAGATGATTATTTATTGTTTAAGAATTTGAATAAGGGTAAGGAAGTTCCAAGGAGTGTTCCCCAGAAATGTTACCGCTCTCAGCTCCCCAAACAACCATCTCAGAAACCCAACTCCACGAATTACTACACACCCAAACCTGATACACCTTACATTTCCCCAAAACCTACACGCCACCCATTTACTTGCTCATATTGCAGGAAGCCAGGTCACTGTAGATAGATGTTAACGAAAGTCAAGTGTTGTGAAGGCAGTGAGCTTTGTTTGTCGTGGAGCTCCCGTTGTTACCCCTTCAGTTGGTTCACCAGTTGTTTATCAGGGAAACTCTGATGTTTTACTCCTTCTAGGGGTGATGTTGTTCCTGAAGGTGGGAAGAAGGAGGCCACAATTGTGTCGGAGCCTACTGTTTCAGGAGATGTGGTACAGGCAGTGACGAGCAGTGTTGCCCCTGCTTCTTCATATGCTCCCTATCTGCATTCTGGTTAGGTGAAGGTGAATTGCATGCAGCATCAGGTACGCGTTGTTCGTGACACTGGTTCTTCAATTTCTTTGTGGGTAAGGCCAAATAATTAAGTTTTTTATGTTGCAGGAGGAGAGTTTGTTCTGATTTGGGGAGTAACAGGTGCAAAGACTGTGCTGCTAGTTTCTTGTGAGGTTAAATGTCAGTTGTTTGATAGAATGGCATGATTGAGTATTGTAGATTATTTACCAGAGAATGGTGTTGATTTAATACTTGGCAATGACCTCGTGAGAGGTGAGGAGATTACCACTCCAGTTTTGTCAGAGGTGCCAGTGCCTGGGGTTCCCTCACAGGTTGATCCCAATGATCCAGAGATATTCCCAGATTGTGCAGTAACTAGGCCCATGTCATGTGCAGAGAGGAGTTGACAGGAGAGAGTTACTTGTAGTGTGCCCTGTAATACCGTGCCAGAGGCAACAGTTAGATCTATGTCCGAGGACACGAAATAATCGGACAATGAGAAATCTTTGGGAGATGCATTTATGGGTTCTTTGGAAGATATTCCACCGGTTCCATTGGAGGAGGTGAACACTGAGATGTTAAAGGAGTTGCAGTCTGGAGACCAGGAGATTGAGAGGTTGAAGTTGTGTGCAGTGGATGATTTTGAGGAGAAGGGTGGATGTTTTTATGTGAAGGATGAGATTTTGTGAATGTAGATGATGGGTTGTGGGACTACCATCAGCTCGTAGTACCTAATGAGTGCAGGCAGGAGTTTATTCAACTGACCCATTTTACTCCATTTGCAGGTCACATGGGGGTAAGGAAGACCATGGAGGGGCTGTGTGTGGAATTCTGCTGGCACCACATGCCAGCGAATGTGGCTAAGTTTGTCAAACATTGTCATACCTTTCAAGTAGTGGGTAGGCCGAACCAGTCTGTCCCTAAGACCTCTCTTGTCCCCATTCTTGCCATTGAGCCCCCTTTTTCCAGGTTAATTATTGATATAGTGGGACCCTTGCCCCGAACTTCTACCGGTAACTCATATCTGCTCACTTTCACTGACCCCTCCATGAGGGATCCTGAGGCAATACCCCTATGTTCTATCAAAGCTACAGTAAGGCAGTGGTTAGAGTTTTGCTAGATTTCTTTACAAAGTTTGGTTTCCCCTGGGAGGTTCAGTCAGATAGAGGGTCTAATTTCCTTTCCAACATCTTCCAGCAGTCATTAGCTCAACTTGGCATCACACACTTCAAGAGCAGTGCCTACCATCTGGAGATGCAAGGTGCCTTGGAGCGTTACCAACAGACGCTCAAGGATATGCTCCGCAAGTACTGTCTGCAGCACTCTAAGGACAGGGACTGTGGTATGCCATTCCTTCTGTTCACTACGAGGGAAGTACCCCAGGAGAGTTTGGGTTTCTCTCCTAATGAACCCGTGTTTGCCCATCGAGTTCGGAGTCCTCTGAGCCAGGTTAACCCCTTAATTGCGGGGCGTCACTTTCATGACGCTTGGCAGCAAGGGATCATATCACGGGGCATCACTTTTGTGATTCTGTGTTAATTTGAATTCGCCCGGGCTTTCAAGTGGTGGCTTGTATCATCTATCAGTACTGCCAATGTCCAACACTAGTCAGCACTCCTAATCTCACCTGTACTCACATCCATTGTTGATAATTTAGCCATTTCTCCCCATTCTTGACTCGCCTCCCTACCTCCCCTCCATTACCCTCTCCTCTCACCTGCTCGGCCGTGCTGTGCTAAGTAAATCTTCCCTGGAATTTTCCACTGATTTCATCCATTGAAATAAGCCTTATGCCCTAGCCTTATACCAAATAATATATACAAAAAAGAAATAAGGTAAGTGATAATGCCATACACCTGGAATTGGCTAATTATAACCTGACAACACCTCACGTGCACTTGTTCACTAATTTTCGCTGTTTATTTCCCCTTGAAATATGCTGTATAATTTGTTCTCGTAATAAAAATATATATAAGAAAGGAAGGGAGAAGCCTAAGTGATATTTACATTCACCTGGAACTACCTAATTTATTATGTATTGTCTAGATTCCCTGCCAATCATTTCATAGCGTATATATTAGCAGCTGTCACCATGCTGACATTGGCAGCATTGCACTCCCCCTAGGCCACCACACTGTATTCAGTTTACTGTCGTCTTTCAAGGTGAAACTACGTCGGATTCGTGCCTGTCCAATTCCGACGCTTTATAGCCCCATGCAAAGGGCGGGTAAGGGGATGAGTCTGTTATGATGTGGCAGGGGTAAACCAGCTCTGCTGTCGGGCCCTGCTGCGGATGTCACTGATTGCATTGCGCAGTTGACCCTTGTGCAGTGTGGTGCGGTGAGGATCTGTCCGTTCTCCCCTTTGGGGCTAAGATGCGAATGAATGTGTTTGAATGGATGAGTAAATGGGGAGTGTGTTGTCCTGTCTCAGCTACCTCCCTTTCCTGGGGGGAAGCAGCCTAGGTATATAGATATAGATAGATAGCAAAAGGGCCCTGTGACCTCTACCCCCTACTAAACCTCGTGTGGAAAGGGGTAAAGGGCTAAGTGACTGCTGTGGAACGTGAACTGGCTAATTTATCAATGAAAATGATGGACAGTGAGTATGATCTTTCTGGTGAGTAAAACAGTGCAAATGGAAATGTAAATAATGTGTAAATAATGTGTAAACAGCAAGTGAAAGCAATGAATGTAAATATAAGTGAACAGTGGAAAATAGTTTTATAAGTTACTGCAAGTGACAGTGCATAACACAGTGTAAATAAAATAGGAAATGTAAATATTGTAAATAAAACAGAGAATGTAAAGAGAAATGTAAATGAGTAGTAATATAAGAATACGAGTATATATACTAGGAGTAATGAAAGTGAAAGTTTCACTCTAGCATGTATGAATAATATGAGTTATGAAAGTGGAAGTGAAAGTGACAGATTCGCTCTCAACGCTAGTATACAGGACGAGAAAGTGAATGCTACGTATTTTACTGAAAGAGAAATTGAATGCCTACAGTGACAATAAACTACTATTACTGAAGGAAACTTATGGATAAAGACTGCAGATATATATAAGTGCTATATAGTAATAGAAATGTGAAGTGTAAGTGTTTTTATGAGTAATAAATGACAGAACACCAGCGACGAACGAGCGCAAGTGGGAAGGTCAAATGCGCTTGTAATTTTCATTGCTTTCACAGTTTTTTTTTTTTTTGGAGTATGGATTCCAAACTATTTGCAAATCATAGAATAGTGTTTCTAGTGATAATATCAGGCTGTGGTAATCATATTACGGATTGTCGGGAAGTATAAAGTGGAGACTTCGTTACCCAACTTCAGAGGTCTCCACAAGTCCTACGGTACTCGACGAAGGCTCAACAAACATCTCAGGAGAAAGCTGAAGGTATGTGCCATAAGCATATTTAATTTCAATATTCTAGGACTAATAACTGATTTTTGGCAAATATTTTTAGAGAGTCTGTCGGAGCGTGAATATGCCCGAGAGACACGCAAGTCAAGCCAAAACAACCCCGCGTTTTAGGGGTTAAGGAGACTTGGAGCAGTAACATCGTCAAGAGCAAGTGCTTACTCCATTATGTGCAGGACTTCAAGACCCGTATGAGTGAGACTCTGAAGCTGGCCAGGGAAAATTTCAAGCAGGCACAGGAAAACATGAAGTTGTAGTACGATCAAAAAGCCAGGCTGAGGGAGTTTAAGGTCGGCGACAAGGTTTTGGTGTTGCTACCACTGCAGGATCAGCCGCTGGATGCTATGTTTCGTGGTCCTTATCCTGTAGTGTGGTTTAGTGGAAACACCGACTACCTGGTGAAGACTCCCGACAGAAGGAAGAAGCACCGACTGTGCCATGTGAACATGTTGAAGCCATACCATCGTGCTCCAGATTCTCCGGCTCCTGTACACCTTGTCTCTGCCACTGCTGCTGCTGCTGAGGAGTGTTGATAGCGGCTTGTTTGAGGTGTACTGCGAGTTTCCAGATTGTAGCTGGGTGAAGAATGATGAGGCGGAGTCCACTCTCAGTTCCAAGTTAGCACATCTGTCTTGGGACCAAGCATCTCAGTCGGCTGCCCTCTTGTCAACTTACAAGGAGGTATTCAGCAGTACCCCTGGGAAGACTGATTGGATTCAGCATGACGCGGATGTGGGTGATGCCGTTCCTGTGAAGTTGCCCCCTTATCGAGTCAGTCCTCAGCATGTTGGCATGCTGCGTCAGGGGCTTATCTCCCCCTGCATTATTCCCTGGAGTTCCCGTGTGACGTTGCAGCCTAAACCAGACGGCACCGCAAGACTTTGCATAGACTACTGATGGGTGAACACGCTAACCAAGACTGATATGTACCCACTGCTCCGGCTTGAGGACTGCATCGATTGAATCAGCTCATCTAGTTATATCAACAAGTTAGATCTCAAGAAAGGCTTCTTGCAAGTACCTTTGACTGAATAGGCTAAGGAAGTCTCATGTTTTATGCAGACGGACAAACATATCAGTGTAATGTGATGCCGTATGGTATGAAAAATCCCCCAGCAACGTTCCAGCGATTAATGAACATGGTTGCCAGTGGTATGAAGCATTGTGTGGTATACTTGGATAACACAGTAGTCTTTACCGATGATTGGGAAAGCCACTTAAGAGAACTAGGTGTATTGCTATCCAGGGTTTCCTAGGCTCACCTTGTAGTAAATTTAAAGAAGTGCGAGTTTGTTTGTGCACAAGTTCAATACCTTGGTTTTGTGGTTGGTCCTGGTCATGTACGCCCCCCAGACTTTAAGGTGGAGGCAATAAAGAATTTCCAGGCACCCCACAACAGGCACGAGCTTCAGAGATTCCTGGGCAGTATTGGTTACTACCGTTGTTTTTTTAAGAACTTTGCAACAATAGTGGCCCCTCTCAATGAATTGCTTAAGAAAGATAGAAAATACATCTGGACTGATGTGTGTCAGAGCAGTTTTGATGCAGCCAAAGAGGTCTAATATAATTATCCAGTTATGGCTGCACCAAACTTTAACCCGCCCCGTCCCGGAGACGTGAATTCACGTCCTCACATGATGTGCACTCATATCCCGGAGATGTAAATTAACGCGGCAACATTGCAAGGTCCCTAATTTGCAGAATTTTCAATTTTCGCGAGTGATTTTTGGCACGTATACACAAGACACCTTCCTGTACAAGATGCAAGGCAGGGACAATGCCTTACCCAGCATGACCTCATCCCCCCCCTGCATGCCCTTTTCTCAGCAATTCACCTGTTATCAGTGACCTGGTCAGTAAAGTCATGTCATGCCAAGGTACGAAATTCAGGGCCAGAGTGATTCCCCAATTGATGACAATGTGGAGGACAAACATTAGAGGAAGAAACAGTCAGAAATGATGATCAGGTAATGTGGCAAAAAAAGGTCAGGAATGGTGATGAGTTAGTGAGTGAAACAATGCTTATAATGCCTATATTACCGTTTGAAAACCAATATACTCTCCTACTACATATAAATTTGTACCAAATAAATAAATAAATACTGTTTATGAGTGGTGTGGAATAGTTATCCTCCCTTAGAACTCGTTTTCTTTGCAGCTAGCCTGATAGAAAACCCTGTAAGGTAAGGAGGTACTCCTACCTGGATCGAGTATTTTAAACCTCAGGTGAGCGATTTCTCTACCAATTTTCGATGTTTCTCACCAAAAGTGGATGTTTGAGCCCCCCCCCAAAAAAAAAGGTCCAAAAATGTCGGGACTGGGGCGTACCACTGCCCAGAAAACGTCAGGATGGGGGGGGGGGTTAATAAGACATATAAACTTGCTGTAGATGCTAGTAATATGGATACAGGAGCTATGTTGATGCAGGACAATGATCATTGCATAGAGCATCCTGTTTGTTATTTCAGTAAGAAGTTTCCTGTTTCTCAACTTAATTATTCTGTTATCGAAAAGATCTATTAGCCCTGATCCTCACCCTGCAGCACTTTTCTGTGTATGTCCCTGCATCTGGACTTACTGCCATTGTATATACTGATCATCACCCACTCAAATTTCTGAATGATTTGAAGTTGAAGAATCAGCAATTGACATGTTGGAGTTTATTCCTTCAACAGTTTCTTTTGGATATTAGACATATTGAGGGTGTTGACAATATCATTGTTCTTAAGAACGAATTTTCCAAATGGAAAATTCTTTCTTAGGTGTGAGCGTGTTACGTGTGCTAGAATGTATATACAGTATATTCTTGTGTGCCTGGTATATTATGCATGTATGTATAGTGCATGCGTGTCACTGGGCGTGTGTGTATGTGCGTCGATGCTTTGTACGCCAGCATCTACACACTTGCATTCGCTCATGTTGTTGCCTGTTGGCTGTTCTATCTTTCTGCCACTCCTGAACCTGGGTGATCAGGGGATTAGAGTGACACAAGGTATGCATGGAAATAAACCTTCTGAAAGAATAAGAGAAGATACAGTAACAAAGGAGGAGGAAGAGCATCTAGGATGAGACTTCAAGTGAAGCGAATAAGGGTCTGCAGTGAGAAGTTCTACACTGAGGGAAAAAGTGCTTTGGAAGGAGCCAGAGAACACAACAGCAAGTCTGACACCGTGACAAAACTGTCAGCAACATGTCAGAAGTATGTAGACATGTTTATGAAAAAGGAAGCAAAGAGTATCTGAGGGGAGAGGAGACTTAGAACAAGCCAGGAGAATAGGACAGAGTATAGGATGAGGTAGAAGCCAAGCTGGGAAGGTAATCGGACGAAGGGGACGAATAAGAGGAAATCTGAAAACAACAACACCCTTCATTAGACCTTGTACAGGATCCAATAAGGAACAAAAGAAAGAAAGGGGGGGGGGGTTAAGCGAAAAGATCGTTGATGTAGGCTGGGAGAGTGGAGCATTATATTAGCAGGAAACTGAAGGAGATGCGTATCGTATCCAACTGTCACAAAGCAATGATGATAAGAGAGGGGAGAGGGTGCTTGATTCGACATAATGACTCCAGTGGAATTTTACCAAAAAGCACCAAAATCTAAAAGAAGACCAATATGTTGAATATAGTTTTGAAAGGGCAGGAGAATAGACTTGACAACCCAAATTGAGTTTATAAAGAATAAGGACAGGGAAGATGAAGAAGTGTGGCCCGGTCAGCACTCCATGATTGATGAGATCGTGTTTGCAGTAAAGAAAGATGTTGAAGAGCAAAAAATTAATGGGTGCAACATGTGCATACCAATTAAACTGGGAGTCAAAGCTGAGGTCAAGAAAAGTGGTAGAGTTGCAGTAGGGAAGAGAGGGTGTTATACAGGTAAAGAGAAGGCTGAGGTAACGTTCGTGAAAAATAAATGTCACTGCATGGGATTAAATAACGAAAACCATGAGCAGTGGCCAAGATGAGGCAGCATCAATGGCAGAATGGTGGTTTGGAGATGAGGTAGGTCTGAATATGCAGCGTAAATGCAAAATTGTCCACATAATGAGGCCAAAATTGATGGACGGTAGATAGGAGATGATGCCATTTATGACTTACTAAGGACTCAGCACTGAGGGGACACCCTCAGGATGGGGAAATGCACATGAAAGGTGGGTGTCTATGGGGATGTAAAAACTTTGAAGGGAAAGAAAATTTTGAAAAAAAAAAAAAAAAAACTCTATACCCACGAAGACCGAGGGAACGATGACAACGGAAGATATGATACCTCCAAGTAGTACTGTAGGCATTTTCTAAAAAAAAAAAAAAAACGAAGACAGGAATGACTGATTGGTAGAGTAGCAGAACAGATAAAAATTCTTGCTGAAAAGGATAGGATCTAAGGTGCTGGGTGCCTGTTGATACCTAAACTACAAGGTGGAAAGAAGACAACTGGATTCAAGGTGCCACATGAATCAATTATTGATCATCTGTTTAACCTGAGGCATCCCGTTAACGTATGGATACATCGTCACATTTTGTCACTGTGACTCCCGTTGACTTATCAATATGTTTTGCAGTTATATGGTCCATCATTTGCACATTTTTCAAATTTTGCACTTGATTTTTGGGACGCCAATGCAGGACATCTTCCTCTATCCGCCACCAGGCGGGGTCACTCCCCAACACCACGTGACCCCCATGCACTCTTGTCTCTGTCACTCACCCCCGTAAAGACATGGTGCGCTGAGGCCTCTCTGACAATGAAATTCAAGTCGTCCTTGATGCCTTCACAGGCGAGGGTGATCCCCCAATCGATGATGATGTGGAGGACAAAGATTACGTGGCAGCAGAGGAAGAAACAACCAGCAGTGATGAGGAGGTACCGTCACCAAGGAAGCGGTAGTATGTCACGTACCATGGGGCTAGAGAAGGCCAACCTGGACCCAAAACATGCGCGCGCATCTCTCTCCAGCCTGTGGATGAAAGTTCTGATGAGGACGAGGACGGAGCTGCTGAACATGGTGTTACCTTGTGGTGGGGAAGGGAGAGGATTTTGCCGTGAGGAGCTGAAGGGACAGTGAGGAGGAAAACAAGGTATGGGGCTTTTGCTTTGTCTGGGGAAGGCACAAGTGGTGTGGTGGGAGTGAAGTGAAAGGGAAAGTGGGGGTGGCATGAAGGCAGCTCCCAGGGGAGCACGTGGTGCACCTGGGGAGTGGACAGCTGAGGAGCAGCCGCATCCTAGCACCTCTTCCTCCCTGCAAGATTTCCGCGCATCCTCCCCACAGCCCCGTGATGTAGGGAAAGGAAGTAAAGGGAAGGGAAAGGGGAAAGGAAAAGGGAGAGGGAAGAGGAGTGCGAGTGAGGAAAGGTGCCACTCTCCACCTCCCCAGCCACCTCCACAACCCTCTCCTACCTACCCCAACGAAGGCGACAATGGGGACGTTGGTGTGTCATTGGACTGGGAAGATGGGAGTGACTTCACACCTATCATTCACAAATTCACAGAGGAGTGGCAGTCTGGCTGTATGGCTCTTGGACTCCATGCAGGCTCCACCAAGGTGGTTTTTTTCCACCTATACTTTAGTGAGGAGTTTGTGGAGTGGAGTGTTAAGCAAACCAACATATTCACAAGCAGCTACCGCCATGAAAGTGAACGTAAAGGTACGATAAGCAGGCACTCCCAACAAAATGTCTACCTAGTTATCACAGGTGAGATGTTCATCTTCTTTACCCTGGTTCTCTTGATGTTTATTGTATCAATCAATCAATCAATCATTTCCTGTGGCACCCCACGGGATGCATAGGGCCTCAATGAACTTTCTCCACCAATATTTGTCTCTTGCCATCTCCTTCAGGTCCCACCAACACTCCTCTCCTGCTTCTTTTTCATTGTCCTCAACCAGGTTTCCCTCGGCCTACCTCTACCTCTTCTTCCTCTAGCAATCCACTCTGGCACATCCTGTATTAAACTACCTTCTTTTCTGTGTATGTGCCCCATCCACTTCCAGCGAGACAGTCTCACATATTCCTTAACTGGTTCCACTCTCGTAATATCCCTTCCTCTTTCATTTGTAACTCTGTCTTGCCACTTTACCCCAAGAATCCTTCTCAGTATTTTATTCTCAAATCCTAATACTTTCTGATCTGTTGCAATTGTACTGTACCATGACTCATGCCCAAAAATTAAAATTGATCTAACCATGGACTTGTAAATTTTCAATTTAGTATGTACCGAAAGCATATTATTATTCCAAACAGATATCAACATTCCAACAGCTCGCCAAGCCTGTCTAATCCTCTCCTCAATTTCATTGTTTAATGATCCATTAGATGATACAATCGTTCCCAGATATTTAAAGTTTTCTACATTCTTCACAACATTATTCCCAATTACACAATCGATTTGGTTCTCCACGTTCATATTAATAATTTCAGTCTTTCCACAATTTATCACCAATCCCACTTTTTCTCCTTCCTCCACCAGACAATCGAGCACCCTCTGCATCTCGTAAGTACTTCCGCAAATCAGTAGCCTACAATATCATCAGCATAGTCCAAATCCATCAGCTTCTTATTTTCTTTCCAGTTAATTCCTGCACCTGTTCTCCTTACAACCTTTTTCATAACATAATCCATAACCAAAACAAACAACAATGGCGAAAGAACTCCTCCTTGAATCACTCCTGACCTAACTTGAAATGGATCACTCAAAGAACCACCCACCATTACCTTACAAGAAGTACCTTCATGCAGGCTTCTAATAATATTTACAAACTTTTCTGGTATACCATAGAATCTCATAATTTTCAACATAGCTCCACGTGAAACACTATCAAACGCCTTTTCAAAATCCACAAAACACATGTTAAGTGGCATTTTCATCTCATTAGCTTGTTGCATTAGATGCCTTACAATAAAAATCTGATCATTACAACCTCGACCCTTTCTAAATCCCGCTTGTTCTTCTCTTAAAATTTTATCAATTACTGGCTCTATTCTGTTCAACAAGATTTTGGAAAAGACTTTTGCAACTACAGGTGTCAAAGTTATCCCCTCCAATTGCCACACACACTTAAATCTCCCTTTTTTGGTATTTTTATAATCACTCCATTTTTCCACTCTTCTGGAATTCCACCATTATCCCAAGCCACATTAAAAAGTTTCAAAAGCGCATTCATCAACTCGTCATTTTCCACCTTAAGCATTTCAGGGAATATTCCATCCTCACCTGGAGCCTTAAAATTCTTTAACTCCTTTATAGATTTTGCTACCTCTTCCAAAGTTATATCCCCTGTTTCTATCTGCAAATCTCTCTCGGCTGGCAAAATGTCCTCTTCAGCTGGGATTGGTCTATTTAGAACAGATTCAAAGTGCTCTTTCCATCTTCCTTTTATATCTAAATCTTTAATCATCAAATTACCATTTCTATCTCGTACGGGTATTTCCTTCCTTCTCTTTTCAGTCCAAGTTAACTCCTTTATGGCCTGATACGCTGCTCTTGTGCTCTGACCGTCATTTTTACTTAATTTAATTTCTGTCTCTGTCGCCTTTTCATCATATAGTCTCCTCTTATCACGTCTAACGAGTCTTTTTACTTCAGAATGTAAACTCCAGTACTTTGCTCTAAGTACTTCAACTACCTGGCCATCAACATGTTTTTCTTCACTTCTTAACTTAGCCTCTTTCCTTTTCTGAATTACATTCCATGTTTCATCTGACATCCACTTTTTCCTTCTCGCTTTTCCCTTTTTCTTAATAGTAACCTTAGCACTCTCATGCAAAACCTCTTTTATCTCTCTCCACATTTGAATAATATCATTGTCTTCAGATTCCATCAAAGTCTGCAGGACTAGAAACCTGTTTCTACATTCGCACCGAAACTTTTCCCTCGTGCTCTCATCACTTCTCAGCTCATCAGAATCATAATTATTACCTCCTGTACAATTACCATTAACGTTTCTCTTAAGTTTTATTTTAATCTTTGACACAACAAGTTGATGATCACTACCTATATCTGCCCCCCTCCTTACGCAAACATCTTGCAAATAACTCCTATGCCTTCTGCTAATTGCAATGTGGTCAATCTGGTTACAATATTTACCACATGGTGAAATCTAAGTAGTCTTATGTATTTTTCTATGCTCAAAGATAGTTCCACCAATTATAAGGTCATTTGCCAAACAAAAGCTTGCAAATCGCACCCCATTTTCGTTTCTTATACCAACACCCTCCTTACCCATACAATCTTCAAAGCCATCCCTACTACTGCCAACAATCGCATTAAAATCACCAATGCAAACTAACACATCATGTCTTGCCACTCTATTCACTACATCCTGCAGCTTCTCATAAAAGTCATCCTTCATTTCATCGTCAGCCTCATTTGTCGGAGCGTACCCTACAACCATACTGATATTACCATGGTCAGATTTTAAGCGAGCATAAAGCAAGCGCTCATTAATTGGTTCAAACTCACATAGTGCCTTGCAAGCATCTCTACTCAGCAGTAAGCCTACTCCTTGGTAATGATTTCCATCACTCCTACCAGAAACCAACATAGTAATACCATCTTCCAAATTCATTTTATCAACTCCAAGCAACCTCGTTTCTGTAAGAGCACAAATTGTATGGAAAAGACAAATTCTAGGATACTGGTCTACAGACCCTACGACCAACACACCTTTCTTTGGGATGGTAATGGGTCAGAATAGATTGCAGCAAATTCTGAGCTGCCTCCACTTTTACGATTCCAACGACCCTGCGAATGCTAATAAACACCAATAGAATGAGGAGAATAAGGATGGCATTTGATCACCTGCGGGAAAGGTTCTGCCCCTCCTATCCTTACAGGGACTTGGTCATAGACGAGAGTCTGGTATTGTGGAGAGGTAATATTTCTTTTCGTCAGTACATACCCAGCAAGAGACACCATTTTGAATTGAAGATCTTCGTTATGTGTGACTGTAAGACTGGTTATGTGCAAGACATGGTCTTATACACCAGCTCAAAGACAGACATAACAGAAGATCGAAGTATTGGACTCTCAGGGGTTATGGTGAAGACCATGACAGAGCAGTACCTTCCTAGTGGTCATGTCTTGTACCTAGACAACTGGTACACTAGCCCCTTTCTCGCTCGATACCTTGACCTTCACGACACCAGAGTCTATGGCACTGAAAAAAAAATGCCGACATATGGTCAAGGTTGGAAGGAAACTTGACAAAAATCTTTTTTTTTTTTCTTTTTTTCAAATCAAATAATATCCTCACCACTTTATGGAACCACAACAGGGAAGTTTTCCTCCTGTCGACGGTACACCGGCCCCTGATGCACCACACAAACTTCGTGGATTACTGCAGCGAGAGGAGGCTCCACGTCTGGAAACCAGAGTCGGTACTGGACTTCAATGTCACCATGAAGCAAGTAGACTAGTCTGACTCCATGATTTCCAGTGTGGAATGTGCCAGGACCACGATGAAGTAGAACAAAAAGCTATTTTTCCACTTGCTCGACATCACGGTCCTCAATGCCCAGCACCTCGATGCCTTGACTATGGGGATCTCAGACACCTTCGAGGGGTTTGTGAGGGAGCTGTCTCAGGAAATCATCGTAAAATATGCAGAGGACAGGCCCCCCCACCGCACCCCCCCCACACTGCTGCCCAGACTCCCCTGCACCTCTCAAGACGCCACTTCCCTACCACCATCCCTCCTCAATCGAACCTCCTAGACCCCAGCACCACTACCACATATGCAGTCACTCAAGAGTGAGAGGAACCACTGAGAGAAAAGACACGAGGTATGAGTGTGCATTGAGCCATGTTTCAAAGAATACCACACCTTAGTGCATTACTGATACTGTGTGTGCTTGTGATAATATGACGCTCACGTTAATAGTAAGACCTGTAAATATGGTGTAATATGACACTGACTATAAAACTAAGGCCCGTAAATATGCGATAATATGACGCTCACTATAATAGTAAGACCTGTAAATATGCGATAATATGATGCTCACCATAAGAGTAAGGCCTGTAAATATGTGATAACAGTTTTATAAGCTGGAAACTTTATAATGTTATTGGAAAATTATAAGGTAAGTTGAAAAATAGAATATAAGTTGAAACAACAGTCATAGTGAGTCATATGTGCAAGATTTTGGCAATTTTCTTGTGATCGCTGAATGGAACAATGCTTATATCGCCTATAGTTTTGTGTGAAAACCAATGTTTTCTTGTACTACATATATATTTTACCCAATTAATAAATATTTACATATTCTGAGTGATTTCCAATACTTAACCTATCATAGAAAACGTGACAGCAGCAGCACGGCTCCAGTGAACACAGTACCAGTTATGTGGAGGGTCACCTGTTTAGACCACTTCCAGGCTCAGGTGAGCATTTTCTCTTTGAATTGCCATCGTTTCTCACAAAAAGCGGAGGTTTGAGCCAAAAAAAAATCCAAAATCTGCCGGGATTGGGGGGGGGGGTCAGTTGTGACAAATCTGACGGGATGCGGCGGATTAAGAACAACTAGTCAGGGCCAAGGGACGGTAATTTTGAGGAAGTTGACTAATTTTACCAGGTTTAAGAAATGCGAGGAGAATAATGCTACATGACAGTCAGGAAAAAGGAAACCGTCTGTCCGTTTTCCATGAAAGTGTTTTCCAGGTGGCACAGTTTACATGAAGGGCCCTTGTACAAGTAGAAGTACACCAAGGAACAAGTTCGGCAGTGGATGGTAAAATATCACGGGGAATGTCAGCGAAGGGAACAACTAAAACTTGAATGAGGAAGTTGAACAATATATCATGTGAAAAGTAAAAAGGGGAAGGAGAAAGAGGGCACACATAAGAGAAGAGAGCAACTCCCAGTCACCAACATGGAACTGCCAACAGGGTGGACGAGGAAAGGGACAGAAAGAGGTAAGAGTGAGTTTGAGAGGGAAGTTCACTAAAAAGTCTGTCTTCCCATACCAAACAGTTGAAACTCAGAGAAATCCAAGGTGAACAAAGAGGCATATCTAAGCAAGGGAGGGAACGAGTGTGGAGGTCGAAGTGAACAGGGGTGCCAGCGTTAAAGATGACAATTTCTTTATAAGAAAGAAACTGTTTTAATAGGCCTGGCTTAGTGCTAATCACAGAGTCATCTCACAGGGAATGCCGGCAGTTTATGTTACCAAGGAGAGGAATAGGATGGGGAAGGGAATAAAAGAGTGTGAGGTATGGAAAATAGAAATGGATGGAAGGAGAGAAATAGAGAGCTAACGGTGATCCACTGACGAAGAAAGACACGAACAGAAGAGGAATAGGAAAAGAAATATGAAGAGGTCAAAAAGGAACATAATTACAGACGAGGATAGTGTCAAATAAAGAAGGGGATCCACGAAATACTTAATCAAGAACAAGATGCGGTGCCAAAGCACAACAAACCCATCCCCGGCAGTCATTTTAGTGCTGATGTATAAAAACAACAGGGTATCTAGTCAAAGATGTCACATATCAAATTTGAAGTAAATAGGGTGAAAACTGACGATTTCATGCCAATCTGAAATTTTAGACTTGACCCATCAGACATTATATTATCCCCCTACTGCTAACTGCGAGATGACCCCCTGATGTAATAAGGCATGTTATAGCATGCAGATTTGAAAGATGGATGTTTAGGTTTTGGTTTCATGTCGATATGACGAATTTGAAAGGAGTTATGGCGAAAAAAAACGATTTTTATGTCCCCATTTTTTTTTACATTTTTGGGGCCTACAGCCTAGGCCTTCGCTCAAACTGGCCCAGAATTTAATCCAGTGACCAGAAGGTCATAGCCCATCATCCCTGTAATTTTAGTCAAAATCGCACCAGTATTTTTTGCGTAAAGTTGTTAACACTCTGAGAGACATACAAACAAAAACAGACAAACCAGGTGAAAACGATACCCGTCCCCAAGCCCCTCGGGGAGGGGACGGGTAATAAGAACTAAGGAAGAATGAAAAAAGGATTCCTGGAGAGAGAGAGAAGAGGATTTGTGATGAAATAAAAAATATGGAAGTCTGTACGATGGAAACGGATTCTTCTGACATTCCGTGGAAGAAGTCTCATTACAAGTGAAATAGAAAATTAAGTCCAGGTGGGGTGCAGTGGTTGTTTAAAGCATTGAGAGCGAGAGTAACCAGGAGGCATGATACAGTCCTTGTTTACAGCACTGAGAGCGAGAGAAACCAGGAGGCATGACGCAGTCCTTGTTCACATCACTGACAGCGAGAGCCACAGGCATTTGTAGATCAAGAAAGGAAGCAACTGAGGAAGACAGGGAGGATGTGGTGATCTTGGAGCAGGAGGGTGGCCAGACGGAAGAGAGGGAAACAGAAGACAAGAGAGGAAAAGACTCTGGAGGGGTAGATGGGAAGTGAGTAGGATGGACAGAGGGAGGGCAATGTATTTCTACAGTTAAAAGGGTAGGCAAGAATGATGTACACTGAATGTAATTAAGGATGCTCTGTATGAATTCAACTTCCATAGAAGACAAAGGCTGAGTGGAAACCGGTAAAAAAAAATCCATGGCACTGCTGCTTGAGCGATGGGTAGTTTTGAGGAGGAAAGGCAGTAAAGGGAAAGGGGGAGAGACCAGGAATATAAGACAGGGAGGAGCAAAGGTACGTTTACATTTGCCTTCACGGAGAGAAGGTGAGGGAGAAGACCAAGAACATACTGAATGGGAAGGAGGTAGGGTAGAGGGAGCACAGGTAACAAGAGAGGAAAAAGAGGAAAAGTAATCAGGATGGGAGACAAATGAAGCAAAAAACTGGACACAGTTACTGAAGATGTCACTGGTAGAGCAGGAGACATGTGACAGAACAGGAGTAATACGGGCCTCGCACAAATACGAGATGTCAGGAGAGTGGCGTAGGCAACGTGCTTGGCAATGGACTTCTCGAAGGGAAAGGCCAGTTTTTCAGTGAATAGAAGACACTCCTGTCCCAAAAATGTAGACTGGGTATTTTCTGTAAGAGGCTGTGTGTCAATCTTTACTCTTTAGTGAAACAGGATGTTGGATGTATAGGCAGAAGAAGAGAGTCAAGCCTGAGAACAGTATGGACAGACAGCCTGTTAGTGGCAGTGCTTAGCTGGGTGCCCAAAGTGACAGCAAGACGACCACTGGTGAGGGGGAGGAATATATTCTTCAACAGAGAGGACAGTGCCCCCGATGATGACAGAATGGGAAGATTTAAAAATCAAGTATTATTCTGGCAATGTTTGCTGGCTGTTATCGGCGTCCACGGGGAGAGATAATAAAACAGTGGACAAGCAGAACTGGATATTGTTGTTCAGAAAGAATGAGGTGGATATCATCAACTGTCTGCAAAAGTTAAGCTACAAAAAAAACAAAATAGGTGGAAGACATACAGTACCTGTAGATGTCATCATCTGGAAAACCTGAAAATGAATTACCAGAAGGATCAACCAAGAGTTTAACCCGGCCTGTCCTGGCCAATTTTCCACCATGACTCCCCACCTCCCCCATCCCGGCAGATTTTGGAACAAAATTATTTTGGCTCAAACCTCTGTTTTTCGTGAGAAACAATGGAAAATCACATAGAAAGTGATCACTGGGGTCTATAAGTGGCCTACAAAGGTATGCCTTACATGCACCTGGTACCTTATTCTATGGGGGTGCTCGTGGCTGTCACATTTTCTATGGTAGGGCTTAGTATGGGAAACTATTCACAATAGGTACATATTTATTTATTACAAACAAAACAACATGTAGTACAAGAGTATATTGGTTTTTATACAAGAATAAAGGTAAAATAAGTATTGTTCCATTGGATGAAACTCGCGAATTCGCCCAAATTGGTCAGTGAAGATTCGCTAATCGTGTTGTTTCAGGATACATTCCATTTTTTCTACTTGTATAATACTTTTCCAATAACCTTATACCCGTTTCCACTTTATATAACTGTTATCACATATATACAGGCCTTACGATTATATTTAGCGCAATGTTAGTGTATATTTACATAGAGAGTGCACATGCTCTGACTGTTGTTTCAACATACATTTCATTTTATCAACTTACATAACACTTTTCCACTAACATTATACCCGTGTCCACTTTATATAGTTATTATCACGTTTTTACAGACCTTATGATTATGCAGGTATTTAGCTTAATGTTAGCGCATATTTACATAGTGAGCGCTCCCGCTAGGCCTGTTGTTTCAACTTATAATTTTCCACTTACATTATACTTTTCCACTAACGTTGCATCCGTTTCCACTTTATATAACCATTATCACATATTTACATGCCTTACTATGATAGTGAGCATCAGATTATCGCATGTTTACATAATGAGCGAACTCGCTATGACTACTGTTTCAACTTACATTCTACTTTTCCACTTATACTTTTCCACTTACACTATACCAGTTTCCACCTTATATTATTATCACACACTTACAGACTTTACAATTATAGTGAACATCAGCTTATCGCATATTTACAGCACTTAGAGCATCATATTGCAAGCATACACAGTATCAGTAATCCACTAACGTGTGGTATTGTTTGAAGCAAGGCAGAACGCACAACCCAATGTTGCAGTCCACACACTAGTACCTTGTGTCTTTTCTTTGAGTCGTTTCTCTCACTTGGGAATGGTTACAGACGTGACACTGCTGCTAGAGTCTAGGGCAGTTCAGTTGAGGAGGTATGAAGGTGGGGAAGTGGAGTGCGGTGAGGCGTAGGGGAGTCTGTGCGACAGTGGCGGGGCGTTGGCAGTGGTAGGGCCTGTCCTCTGCATACTTCGCGAAGATTTCGTGGGCCAGCTCCCTCACAAACCCCTCGAAGGTCTCTGAGGTTCCCGTAGTCATGGCATGGAGGTAGTGTGCGTTCAGGACCGTGATATCAAGCAAGTGGAAGAAGAGCTTTTTGTACCACTTCGTCATGGTCCTGGCACACTCCACACTGGAAATCATGGAGTCGGACTGGTCCACTTGCTTGATGTTGATACTGTAATCCAATACTGACTCAGGTTTCCAGATGTGTGCCTCCCCTCACCAGTAATCCACAGAATCTATGTGGTGCATGGGGGGGGCGGTGTACCGTCGACAGGATGGAAACTTCCCTGTTGTGGTTCCACAGGGTGTCAAGAATGTTATTAGCCTTGAAAAAAAACACCTCATTCCTGTCAAGTTTCCTCCCAGCCTTGACCATATGCCGACAGTTTCTCTTTATGGTGCCACAGACTCTAGTATCATGCAGGTCTAGGTACCGTGCGAGAAGGGGGCTAGTGTACTATTTGTCCAGGTAGAGCACATGACCACGATGAAGGTAATCCTCTATCATTGTCTTTACCACGGACCCTGAGAGTCCAGTACTTCGATCTTCTATTATGTCTGTCTGTGCACCAGTGTACAAGACTATGTCTTGCACATAACCAGTCCTACAGTCACACACAACAAAGGTCTTGAACCCAAAACGGTGTCTCGTGCTGGGTATTACTGGCAAAAAGAAATATTGCCTCTCCACAACACGAGACTCTCGTCTATGACAAGGTCTCGATAAGGATAGAAGGATGAATGGAACTTTTCCCGCAGGTGATCAAATACCAGCCTTATTCTCCTCATTCTATCCGTGTTATCAGCATTAGCAGGATCATTGGAATCGTAAAAGTGGAGGTGGCTTGGAATTTGTTGAAACTGATTCCGGCCCATTACTTTCCCAAAGAAAAGTGTGCTGGTCATAGGGTCCGCAGACCAGTATGCTGGAATTTGCCTGTTCCTTACAATACCCATAAAAATAACCAGGGCTAGAAAGATAAACATCTCACTTATGGTAACTGGGTAATCATACCTGAGAGAGTGCCTGCTTCTCCTACCTTCATGCTTGTTTTCACAACACTGGCTGCTTGCAAATGCATTAGTCTGTTCCATAATTTGCTCCACAAACTCCTCCCCAAAGAACAGGTGGAAGAAATCCACCCTGGTGGAGCCGTCACGGATTCCTGGAGCTGTGCAGCCAGAATGCCACACCTCAGTGAAGGGATAAATGATGGGAGAGAAAGTACTCCCATCTTCCCAGTCCCAAGACATACTACCATCTCCAGCCTCGTCCCCATCTTCGCTTTCGTCGGGGTGGGGAGGAGAGGGTGGTGGGGGAGGTTGGGGAGGTGGAGAGCGGTGCCCTTCCCACTCGTGCTCCTCTTCCCTCTCCCTTTTCCTTTCCCCTTTCCCTTCCCTTTCCTTTCTTTCCCCACATCATGGGGCTGTGGGGAGCAAGCACGGGAATGATGAAGGGTGAAAGACGTGCCAGGGAGCGGCTCCTCCTCGCCTCCCCAGGCCTCACACCACATGCTTGCACTGCCTCCCTCACCACGACTTTCACTTTCACCGCTCACTCCCGCCACACCACTTTCACTTTCACCAATCACTACTGCCACACCACTCCCTCCATCCCCATACAAAGCATTAGGACCATACCGAAGTCTCCTCCTCGCCACCCTTTCAGGTCTATGTGGTGCAATCCTCTCTCTCCCGAGCCATGAGGTAGCACCACGTCCCACGGCTCTGTCCTCATCCTCATCCTCGTCCTTGTCCTCGCCCTCACTGTCCCTTTCCACTAGGAGCTGGAAAGAGGTGCGTGCACGTGGTTGGTGTCCAGGCTGGCCTTCTCTTGCCTCATGTTATGTCACATATCACCGCTTCCTCGGGGATGGTACTTCCTCGTCACTGCTGCTCGTTTTGTCCTCAGGAAGTGCGTAATCCTTGTCAGCCACATCGTCATCAAGTGGGAAATTGCTGTCGCCTGTGAAGACGTCCAGGGTGGCTTGAATTTCAGCATCAGAGAGACCTCGGCGCACCATGTCCATTCAGGGTCACTGCTACAAGGTGAGTGACTGAGACAAGGGAGCACACGGGTCATGCAGGGTCAGGGAGTGTCCCCGCTTGGTGGCGGATTAGGGAAAGTGTCCCACGCTTGCGTACCAAAAATCACCCACAAGATTTGAAAGTTGAGCAAATGATGGACCTTGTAACTGCAAAACGTATGGGTACATCATCGGGTGTCACCGTGACAAAACGTGGTCATG
Source organism: Coenobita brevimanus (assembly GCF_032717465.1). NCBI lineage: Eukaryota > Metazoa > Arthropoda > Malacostraca > Decapoda > Coenobitidae > Coenobita > Coenobita brevimanus. The sequence goes on from NC_137009.1 coordinate 12,105,618, forward strand.
TATCCATATGTTAATGGGACGCCTTAGGCTAAAATGTTCAGCCTGGGCTGCATTCAGCACTCTGAGAAGGTAAGACTCATTAGGTCATACAGAAGACGTGATGTCGGTGCCCACTTGGCAAACCAGAGAGCAGATGAAGCGAGAGGCTATTTGTATGTGTGACGATAATAAAATATTGGGATCATGTTTAAAGCTCAATGAGAGAGGTTGTTATGGACGGGATGGAGAGTAGGGAATAAGGATGAAGACAGGAGATGGAAATTGAAGACAAGGAGGGTAAAAGTAGGTAGGGTTGGAGGCAAATGAGGTTTGAAAGCTATTACAGAGGAAAAAGATGACAAACACGTGGATGCAGTCATGGATGTAAAGGTTATGAGGTGGGTGCTGGTGTAGGTAAATGTGAGGAAACTGTAGAGGTGAACAAAGGTTTAGAATAAGTAGCGAGAATAGGAGAAGTAGCACTAAGAGGAGCCAAGGTTGCAGTCAAGATCAAAATATCAGGAGGACCGATGGAAGGGGAATTTAAGACAATTTCCATTAACATACATGGAAAAGAAAATGCTCATCATGACTGGCAAAAAACAGAAAGGATGGTGTGGGTGGAACCTGCAGTCAAAAGAGCCGGCCAATAACCCAACCAGGTATCAAACTCCAAACATGTAATCCCAACCCTTCTCAAGGTGACAGCAACACACTGTGGGAATGCGTAGCCCCACATCACCATACTAGTCCAGAGGTCGATGGTCGAGAGTTCTAAAGCACCCCTGGATTTGCTATTGCAGCCCAGTATTAAGTCTTGCCTCTGCAGAGGTCCACACGCTTGGGTGATGTTGAACCACCATGGCCTCTACAATTGGCCACATTAGCAACCCACAGGTACACTCCAGTCCTACTTGTTGCAATAGTGTAAGGGCAACCGACTAGAATTTTGATGAATGTAAAAAATTATGCACCAATTAATGCCATAGGCGGAACAGATAGTACAGGAGAAATGGGAAGGAAGAGGTAACAGTTGAAGAAAAAGTACTTGCAAAATTACATGAAGCAGCAACGGGAGCCTGTGGAGAAGGGAGCAAGTAGAACCCCGTGGAGAGGAGCAAATGCGGTGTCCACCCAGCAACCAAACCTGCTCATTTTACTGTGGATCCAGCAAAGGTAAGTGGCGAGAGCTCTTCCATACGTCAAATCCCAGTAGACGTCTCCAATGATCGGCCATGACGACAACGAGCAAGGAAATGGAGATTTCATGAACAGGAAAACATGCAACTTTAATAACAGCGTCTCTGTCTTATCTTTGATATAATGCAAACTGCCATGCCAAGTTTCAGTACTTATCTTTTTTCACAGTAAGTATACAATATAGAGGCGCAAAGTGGTAGACGAGACTCGGATAATAAAATAGTGAACACATTTTTCTGGCCTGAATGATTGCATTGTAAAAATAAAGTTTCGAGTATTCTCTTCCCTTATAACTTCTAGTGTAAAACTCTAAATATTCTATGCCTGTATATGTGCTACCAATGTTTTAATATTTCCATTCAAGTTAAATTCTAGACTGATTTCAGTATATACAGGACTCCCTCAATTATCCGATGTAATAGAGCCAAAGGCATGTCCGCGTAGTGGCAATATCCTGGCAATGAACAATATCATCCCTTCTATACCCACACTCTACCTATAACCAACATCTAACCTATACCTAACCTATTTTTGGCAGTGTTTTCTTGTCATTCAGGCATATTTAGACATCAAAACACACATAGGAATATCCAAAATATTTTAAACACCAAGAAAACCATGAAAAGAAATTGAAAACCAAAAACACTCTACCTATACATTACTGTATGTACAGTACCCATCCTAATTTTGGCACTGACTTCAGGTCAATGTCCCATATTTAGACATCATAACACACATAGGATTAACCAAAGTAATGTTAAACACCAAGAAAAACATGCAAAGAAAAAAAGATCTATATGTAAAGTAACCCTCCAAATTTTGGCAGTGTTTTCCAGTCATTCAGCCATATTGAGACATCAAAACACACGTAGGAATACCCATATCAATGTTAAACACCAAGAAAACAATGCATAAACAACAAAAATCCACAAAAAAAAAATGAAGATGGTTGGAAAACCAGTTATCCTTGTGATAAGAGTTATAGATGCTCCTTGGGCACACACACACACACACACAAAATTTAAGGGCAAATATACCACCGGAAACTGGTTATATTGGTATATATGATATTCCATCATCTTTGCTGGTGTTTATCTATAAGATAAGCTAGTAAAAACGCAGAGAACTGATGGGTAACATAACAAAACTGCTGTGAGAATAAATGCTGTTCAAGAGCAAAACTTACCTTCATGTTGCTTCCCACCATCCTAGTGCAAAATTTTGCTTGTACCTTGCAAGCATATGTCTAGATGCAAAATTTCATCAGCTTTCTCGTGGATTTTGCTGAATTTTAAGACGGCCAATGGTATTCAAATACACCACCAAAACTTTAAAAATTCATGGGTCAGTGGTTTCAACGTCAAGGAGGGGAGGGAATGAGGGAGTGAGGGGGAGCTGGGAGGCAGGGCTAGCAAGGCGGGGAGAATGGGAGGGTATGAAGGAGGGACAGCAGGAGGGAAGAAGCGAGGCTATGGGCAGGATTTTCACCCTTCTGTCACAAGGTGGATAGGTGCTTTCACCTGACTTGTGGTTTGTGTTCTGTATTACACATGCGTTGGCCATTGGGAAACACAGCTCCCGATGGCCGGATGACTTTGGATGTTCAGTGCAGAGGTGGACGGGCGCCTTCACCTAATTTGTGACTTTCAGTCTGTGTTGCACACATAGTGGCAGTTGAGACAGATTAATCCCGGTGGTTGCGCAACTCTGGACATTTGTTGGGGATGCATATGGGTATTTTGACACTGGTTGTGGGATACGGTTGGTATTACTGTACTTGGGTGCTAGGGGTTCATAAGGAGTGAACAGGCCAGTGTGTGACTTTGTCCATTCAGTAAAGGGGCGGGTGGACATTTTAACTTAGATTTGGGTTACACACAAGGCTAGGGCCCAGTGGGCACGATGCTGATTGCTTGAACATGTCAGCTGGCTGGCCAAAGTTCTCGGGGAATTTTATGTGCAGATAATTGCAAGTAAATTTGGATACTGATTTAATAAAGCCAAGGTCCAGTATCCGCATAATGAACAGGTCCAGATACTGCACATCGAGATGAATGAGGGATCACTGCATTAGTACATATCTAGTAGTGTGTAAGTGTAAGTGGTGTTCTTGGCTTAAGTGTCCTTTTTTGTACTGTCAGCAGGTGTCACTTTAAAAAAATGCTTACTCTGACCTGGCAAGGGAGTGGCCTGGCTCCTCTCTGGGCTGAATGATTCAGTTCTGAGGCAGGCCTGATAGAGGCAGGATCTATGTTCATCTAGTTAATTTGCATCAGATTTTGGATTGAACTGAATGGACTTGAAGGTGGTATATTTCGTGGTAGCACTGGGTGGTCCAATCCTCAACGTCACGTCTTTTACGTACCTTCTCTGTGCAACTGCCACTTACCTACATCTTGCACCCCTGCCTCCAGCCTGACTCCAGCCTCCTGCTGCACCCTCTGTTCACTTGGCTTGTGGTTGTGTATCCTGCACATTTTTGGTGAGGCCCTGTTATGGAGAGATCTTGTCTTGCCTCCCTATGACAATTTTCAGCCCCACCAACCGTCACGCCAACCCCACCCTTCCACAGTCTGGTGAGTCAGCCCCCAACACCCCACTGCAACCCACACTCAGCCCTCACCTCCACTCTACCAAAGTCATCGAGGCGGGAGAGTGGCCAATCGCAGCTTTTGACCCCGCAGTTTCTCATCACCATTCTTCTCCAGTCAACTCAGCCACTCTTCCTGGTGGGCCTAGCAACACCATTCTCACACATCATGTCACAATTTGTCTTTCCATTCCCCGCAGTCACCTCCTCCTCTCTCCTGAATGGGTGGAGTCTACAGCTTACTCTTGCCATCATATTATACACAAATCATATTTTACACAAATATATTATACATCAATATTATTATACACGGACATATTATGTACGAATCACAGGCGTATAATATTATACAAGAAATCAGAAGCACAGTTGACAGGTAGGTTGCCAGGGTACAATAATAACAACCTCAGAGTCGTGCACCGTATCTATACTACTAATCCTCCTACCATTGTAGGAAGTCCTGACAGTTTTGATCCAGATACTCTTACTCATTCCTTCCCCAACTGATTCTCTAAATTTTAAGCCACGTTCACCACTGCCTCTTTCTTCTCTCTCAGCTACACCTACGCCACCACCAACCCCATCTCTCACTACTACAACTGCCTTACCTGCCGCTTCCACCACACACTCTACACTCAGTACTGTGACTACTTTCACGACTTTGCCACTTCAGATTCTCGCAGCGATGGCAAACCAAGCACCCGCTCCACAGTCCATTTTCTTGGGTTATATAAATCGCCCAAAATTCACTCCTGAAGATACTTCCATATCAGTATTTGATTTCCTCCGTAAAGTCAATACTGACACTGATAGCAGGCAGTTCCAAACCAAATGATTGAGGATCTCTTATCTTAAAGGCCGATTACATCAAGGCAAATCATGCATAGGTGCTGGGTTACGGTTGGGTTACTTTAACAGTTGCCTAACATTCGATGAATTTTGCAGGAAGTTAATAAAGTTCTGTTGTTCTTATTCTAAAGGGGGTTCCTTCATTTCTTTCTTCACTCTCCTTAACCCGTGGATTGCACAATTACCTTTTTTTTATTTTTCCATCCCGTGGTGTGCAAAAAATTAATATTTTTTCTTAGTTTTTCTATTATAAACTTGAAGATAAACATCCAGGGCATCACCTGGTGAAGAAAAAAAAATCTCTCTCTCAGTCTTTGACTAGAGCCATGCGTAAGTTTATGTAGGGAAGTAGGGAAAAAATTAAATAAAGACAAAAAGATTTGTTTTTTAATTTTGTTTATTATGAACTTGAAGATAAACATCCAGGGCATCATCTGGTGAAAAGAAAAAAAATCTCTCTCTCTTTCCGTCTTTGCATAGCTCCATGCATAAGTCTGCCTATGGGTGGAGTAGTTAGCGGAGATGCACAGCCAGCACAGCATGAGCCGTGGCTGGCAATGTGTTGCTACCCAGCCTGAGCTGTGGCTCACAATCCACGAGTTAAACACAGGAGGGATGACATGCTAATATCAACTAAAGCATCCACATTATATGAGGCAGCCATGGTAGCGAATGCTACTAGTTCTGACATAGGCCAGCTGTTGTGGGAAACACCATGGGTAACTCTTGTCAACGAGGATGATGTTTTCAAATTAAAAGATTTTGGCTATTTAATGGGTTACCTTAGATTTATCAATTGGCTACATCAAAAACAATTAGAAAATACCTTACAAATTGGGTTCAGACCAGGAGACCAATTGTTAGAACTTCCAAAGGAGATAGATAAGAGACTAGGCTCAGACATCACTCGTCTGGCAGGTAGTTGCATCACAACCACTCACACTACAGATGGAAGTATAAGGGTTGTACCAACCTCTCACATCTCAAGGGAGTTTTCACGTTCACAGCCGACTACCACGAGTGTCACTAACAATGCCCGTCCTTGCTCGAGATGCCGATCACCTACAAATGGCCATGACCAGTTGACCGTGCGTTGGGGCCAGCTATCTGACCAGTTAACTATGCATCGAGGCCAACAATCCTTGTTTGTGTGCTGGCATTATGGTGTTTCTGGTCACTGTGAATCAAACTGTTATCGCAAACAGGGGTGAACCCATCGGGAGTGATGACACCGTACACCTTTGCAACCCCACCATGCATATTGCAAGTATCATAAAGACTTGAATGGTCACACTCCTGAAGAATGTCGTTACCTTGCATGACGCCGGTTGGGGGAATAAGAGCACATCTTTTGGACGACACCTACATAGCAAGTGAAAAACCTGAGTTTCCCATTCACCGGACTGGCCCTCTGACTCGTTTAGGTGTAGTTATTCTAGGTAAAAGCAAAGGAATCCTCACATCATTCTAGATGGACTCTAGGTCGATGGTGAATTTAATATCAGAATCTTGACTAAACAACATCAGGGGACCGATTAAAAGGGTATGGATCCTAGAATCACCTGATACACATCTCTGAGGTGTTGATTCTGAATTTCACGTGAAGGGCATGACAACTTTAGAACAACTGGATGAATTATTAAACCCTTTCACACATGAGTTTCATGTCACAAACAATTTACAGTATCCTGCAGATGTTATAATAGGCATACAGTTAGTGGTTAAGCATTCTGTTAAACTGGCACCTGCTTGTGATGGTATTAATATACAGGAATTTCTGTATCTGGCAAGAATTATCTACACCCTGTTCACTCACAAGTAAATTGAATCACACAATCCACTGTTGCTCCACCACCACCAATTGAAAGTATGGATGAGAACTCACGAATTGCCAGTAAAGTGGAGCATTCATTAACATCTCATTACATCCTTTCTAACAGTGACACAATGGTTGACTCATCTACATCTCAATTCAATAGTACGGATGTTATACTGCAATACACAGGGATGAAGCAAGCAGTAATAAAAGAGTACACAATTTTGTTGTCACACGGTTTCACAAAAGCTTCTGTTCCTGTTGCAGATGCGAAAAAAGGAGTGGATGCACTAACATAGCTTGAGACGTGCTGTGCAAATGGCTATACTTATGAGCCGGCATTGTGTACTTTGTTGGAGGATAATTTATGTTATCTTTACTTGTTAAATGTCACAAGTGCTCCATTAAAGCTTAAAGGTGGTACAAAGATTGGGAATTTCCTGGTTTACCCATCGACAGTAAAGGTGCGCCAGGATATACAATACTCTGTAACTGCAAAGATGATGATGATGGTAAGCCACCTGGTGTATATACCATGAACTCTAAGGATCCTACTCCCAGACCTTCATCTGACCTTGCCTTACATTCAGGTGATTATCACCAACATAAAGACCTGGCTAACCCTTCCCAGTACTCAATCAGTTTATGTCTCGCATTTTGACCACCACACAGTGTGAGACAACAAACAAGTGAGACAGTACAGGATGTGTTGGATTAGGATATCACTGAACATTCTGTCAGTCCGTGGAATGGCCCACTTTTCTTATTACCCAAGAAAGGATGAGAATTGAGACTATCGAAAAGTAAATTCGGTCGTAGTACCTGATCGTTTTCCGTTGCTGGTTTTAACAGATTTAGGAGAATCAGTGGGCGAGCAAAATGTAGTTTTCACCTCCCTTGACTTATTCTGTTACTGGCAATTAGAAATGGAAGAGCCATCTCAGCCAACAACAGCATTTAGTACTCCTTCTGGACATTATCAATTTAAGAGACTCCCTTTGGCCTTATAAATGCTTCATCAGTGTTCTTGAGACTTATTACCTCGCCCAGATGGAGTCCAACAAGGTATTATTTTTAGTCGTGTTTCCACATTACGGAAAAACGGCTGATTGAAATTACGTGAAACTTTTAGAGTATTTGGGCACTGGTCCCAAAAGAAAGTGATAAAATTTTGGAGGTAATTGAATGACCTTGAAAGGTCAAAATCAAGCTCACGGATTTTCAGAGGGCTATAACTTGAATACAGTTGAAGATAGAGATATTTCTAATAGAACATACAGGAACTCGTAATATGGGCTTTCATTTGGCACCAAGGCCTTTGACCCTGAATGAACTTGAAAGGCTAAACTCAAGGTCATGGATTTTCAGGGGAAAATAACTCAAAACTGGTTGAAGATATTTACTATACTATTATCTACACACAGGAAATCCCATATGGGCTATTAATTGGTACCTTGATCTTCGGCCGTAAGTGACCTTGAAAAGTCAAACTCAAGATCACGGATATTCAGGGGGCTATAACTTGAAACTCGTTGAAGATAGTAGATATTTACTATTACAAAGTTATAGGAAGTCTCATATGCACTTTCATTTGGCAGCATGACCTTGAGTGATCTTGAAAGGTCAAATGCAAGATCACGGATTTTCAGAGAGCATAAGTTATAAACATTTGCACCATTACCTTAGAATTTAATTGTGCACTGACGCTAAAGGGAATAAATGAGTCATTTTTTAACAGCAATAAAATAACTGCCGTCCTGTGAGGTTTGATGTATCTGGCACTACTTGTTCGTTCTGTATTCAGTACAGTTGAACTAGATGATGTTTTTCTGATGTAATTGCATAGAGGACTTCGTTTACGAAGTGATGATGTAAGTTGAGGGTACTGAATATGCTACTAATCCTTTTAATGCATTTGATGTAGTACTTCTACGCTCATTATTATCATTACCCTCTCAGGCACAGTCTCGCAAATTGTATTGCATGTGGTTTGGTAGAAAGAAGCACAGTCACGCGAATCGCGTTCCTAAGCAAAAAAAAACAAAAAACAAAAACACACCGCCAAAAGAAAAGTTTTCAGACGATTTGTGTCAAATTTTGGTGCATTCTAGTGTGTGCATCTCTTTTCCAAGGTAAGCATTTGGCAACACTGTGACTGCTTTGATGAGACAGTGCATAGCAGAAATATCTCAGTATCTCATGACCAGCTGGGCAGGAGAATAGCACAGCTGTCAGCTGTCCCTTTTAACCTGCCATTTTCCCCCTCCCACCCAAGACAGAAGCTATTATTGAAATATTATGATTGTACAGTGTTTTGACTATAATGTGAAGTGATTGTGTCTGTGGAACATAGATATATTGTCTGTAAATCATTGGGGCCCGTTATCAGCAGTTAAGCCTACAGGCAGAAGTCTGGTTTGTTATAACAGGGTTTCCACTCTGCTTCACCCTGCCCGCAAATGAGGAGTATTTTACCTTTATATAGTGAAGCCAATACTTATATTTGTGAAACATATAGTGACTGAGTTGGTGAAATAACTGATCTACCATAGCAGGCATTAAGCATGCCACAGAGATATGCAACAGTCGCTAAGGAAACAAGCATTCACGTACGCCATAAAGTCGGGAATAACAGAGGAGGTTGGGATGGAATAATGTGATAGTGTTTTATATTGTGTATGGTTTAGTGTGAAATATCCATATAAAATAGTGCAGCAAGTGTTCACAGAGAAATATTTCATGCATTGACTGACTTAGCTAAAACATAGCACAAGTGTCAGAGACAAGAAATATGCCACAGCCACATATACATACATAAGTCATGCAGCAAATGTTCATGGAGAAATCTATTGTGTGCATTGCATGCATTTTAGGGAAATGTATCGCAAGGAGAGAAGAAAATACTCCACAACCACAGACACGCACACACATGCACATGCACACACACGCACACACACACACACACACACACACACACACACACACACACACACACACACACACACACACACTCACACACACTCACACACTACATAACTCCTCATCTTCAAGCTCCTGCAGCATCTCAACACCTTTGGAGGAAGTGAGTTACCCATATTTTGTTGCTTTGTATATTGACCTATTTCTATAGTTCAATATTTTTTACACAAATAAGTAATGTTTTTTACATACACACATATGAGAAGGAAGAAAGTTCAGCATCAGTATCAGTACTTAGCAAAAAGACTAGTGGTCATGTTTAATTTCTGAGAGAACTATCAGAAACCTTATGATATTTTATGTGTATACTTTGAGTAAAAAAAAAAAATAAAACATAACGAGCGAAAATATGTAGGCATGGGTGAGGTAGAGAAAGAATGTTTTTTATCTCGTGTGTGGGTGAGGAGGAGTATTCTACGTTTGTTGTCCAATTATTCCAGAACCATTGGACGTATCGATTTCCTGTAAGAACCACGATAAAAGAGCAGTAAATTCTCTGTATGTTCAATATCAGAATATAAGCCTTTGGGAGCATTTTTTTTGTAGGAAAAAGCAGGGGAACAGACTGTTTTTTTTTTTTCCTCGCTTGAAGTAAAAGTCGAAAGCATGCTGAGGAATAATCTCACTTGGTCAGCCAATTACTCAAAAACTATTGGACGTATCAATTTTCTGTAAGAACCATGATAAAAAGCAGTAAATTCTACGTATGTTCAAGACATAATAATGTAATATCCGTGATAAAAATTCGTTTTTACGTAGGCAGGAATATTGCGTATGCTATGCGCGCATCACAAAAGTGATGCACGGATGTGAGTAGTTCCCAGCCGTTTTTGCCAATTTATTCAAAAACTATAAGGCGTATCGAAATCTTCTGTACTAATTAGAGAGCTTGAAATTCTACATAATATCATGCAATAAAAACATAAGGTGTGTGCGAAAAGTTCACAATAAGAGCTCCTTGATTTTTTTTTTTAAATGCCATTCAATTTTTGGCTATTTTCTCGAAAACTACAAATCGTATCACAAACTAGACTTATCATTTTAGAAAGCTGATGAAATTCTCTATCAAAACTTCTAATAACATTTTCCTGTATCATGGAAAGCATTCGAATGGTGATGTTGGGAAGTGAAAGTGACGTAGCAAAATGTTTATTCACGGCCAGCTAATGTTGTTTTATTAATGCTTTCCTTTTTCCTTTTTTTTTTTTTTGTGGTGCTTATCAGGTAGAACAAACATCGACGAATAAGATGATATAGGTTTCATTCAGTATATTGATGTCTGGGTGGCGAAAATAAGGAGAGAATACGTGTTATTTGCCACGCGCGGGCAGCCGGGCTGGGCAGCCAGGCGGATAAAATCGTGCGCCAGAAAACATACCAAAACTTATTGTGCGCGAGAGGGTTAATTTCGCCTTTATATACATTATTTGGTTTCCCTGTGGTTTCTACAAATAGCAATTATTAATACCAACGTCTATTATATACAAGTATACCAACTTTTAACCATCACACTGTTGAACCTAATCATGGCCATGTATTGTAAATACTGAATTACCTTATTTTACTAAATCCAACTGCTTACATAGCAGTATTATATATTTTTATTTCTATACTCTTCTATGACTAGGAACCTAGCTACAATTATTTTCCTGTTACCATATATCCTTATTTCTTACTCAATTGTTCTTTCGTCCTCGGTGTAACTAGGTGCTTTATCTAAGTATTGTGTCAGGAGACACAATTTTCGTTTGTCGGGGAAGTTTCGTTGCCATGATTAAATATTTCCTTTTAAGTTAAACTTTAGACCGATGCCAGTATAATAATAATAGTATATATCTAGTTGTTTGTAAGTTTAAGTGGTGTTACCGGACTACGTGCCATTTTTTGTACTGTCAACAGGTGTCACTTTCAAAAGATGCTACTCTGGTCTGGCAAGGGAGTGGCCCGGCTCCTCTCTGAGCTCTGTGATTCAGTTCTGAGGCAGGCCTGATGGAGGCTGGAACTTTGTTCAACTAGTCAGAATAAACACATGTTAATTTGCATCAGACTTTTAATTGACCTGAACGGACTTGAAGGTGGTATATATGCTTCGTGTACAAGTAAACATTACCATTTTTCCACATATTATTATCATAATACTTCAGTGTTAAAATTAACGATAGTTAACAACTAAGAGGATTTTTGGTATCAATATTAAGGTACAGAAATATTTAGGCCATTACAACAGAAGCAATAAAAGATAGTTGTTTTAAGACCATGCATTCATTCTGATGACCATGATGGAATTTCAGGAATGCCACACTCTCCTGTTATCTTAAGGCGATGACAGGTATCTCAGACAATCACTGAATGAGCAACTGTGAGTGCCTTTATTCACCTTCAGAATAAAATGCCAGAAGGGTTACAAGATTTTGAGGCCACTCTGTACTGGGAAATAAATAAGTTTACGGTTAATTTATAAAAGGGCTGTCAGTACCATCGTCCAAAACAAATTATGAAAATGAGGGGGGGCAAGAGGTTTTTCTACGGTTTCTTGTGTGTTATAAGTATAATTCTCAATAATAATGTTTATTAAAAAAAAACTTCGCAAGAGAAAATCTATAAATTTAATCATGTAACAGCTATAAACATATATGTCTATCTGTCTGCCTGTCTATCTATTTATCTATTTTTCTTAATATCTAGATACAGAAATATACATATGCGGGATCTTAAAAGGGTAATAACTGCAGCTTTAAGGAGATAAAACTTAAGTTTCTAGTTCACATATGTCATGCATTTCACATAAGTTAGATGCTGTGAAGTCATGCCACAGCTAGTACATATGTATTATATACATATTTACTTACAGCACATAGATTAACTTCTTTAAGGCAGAGTTTGTCAACATGGAGATGATGAGAGTGTCTTTGTTTTTGAAAAAATGACCAAACTTTTTACGAAAAGATCAGAAGTCAGAGCAGAACCTAGATCATAGATAAATGCGTTTACGAGCATACTGATGTGTCAAGAACACAGTATTGAAGACTCTTGAAGCTACTGTTCATACGTCTGCTTCCTGTTTCATGCAAACACATCGGAAGAGTAAAAATGCCCAGGGATCAGCAACGAGGCCCTTTTATGTCTCAATAGGCCTTAATTAAGAATTTGCACTAACGTTGTCTCTAGATGGTGCCACCTCTAGTGTTAGGTGATGGCAGATTTGGATTCTCCATGTCAAATTACCTATTACGGGATCCCTTTTATGTCTCTAAAGGCCTCCTTTTAACAAATCCGCCATTAATGGACTTTTAAAAAAGCTCATTTCGTTGGTTTTCTTACGTGTTGTCTGGGTGAGTGGCATTATGAAAATCTTATACTCGTATATGTCCAATCTACAACCATGTAAAATTAAGTATGCCATGGTTGAAAAACTTTTTTTTATTAAAACACTGCACGAAAACATCTAAACTGAATGGAAACCCTTGTTAATAAGATTACCATTTCTACCGTTTCTATTGTTGCTGGTTCGCTTGTGCTGAGGGATAAATGGTGACCTCCAACAGTGTAAAACGGTTGTATACCTCCTGGTTTAGGGTGCATGACAATGAAGGTCCTTCATGTGTTGCTGCTCCAATAAACTGTTGGGGAGACTAGAGGCTGTTGTGAAGAGTGAAAGCCATTGACGTTTTGCTCTCACGGGACACGACTGCAAAAGCTTGACTGAGTAGATATTCAGAGCCCGTGTTCCAACCATACCATTCACTGATCATGCGGTAAATATAAAAGTTGAATTTGCCATGAAGGCTTCGTGAGGTATAAATTGTCTGCCACACTCCTGGTCAAATCCGAACTTAAAGATACCAGAGCCTCCTGATGTGCTGCTACTCCCTGCAACACTTGGACAGTTGCTGTAGGAATTGGAAGCCGTTGGTATTCTGTCACCCAAGATACATTTAGTGAAGTTCATTTGGGCGCGTTTTCATTCAGTCTGCCAACAACGGAACCAACAGTGAAATCACAAATGGAAACTCAGTCGAAACAGGAGGCTCGATGAAAAGCGGTCATTTACTGAACTATAAAACTTCTGTGCGGCTTCTAGTTTATAATGAGGCTGAACGACGTTGAAAGCTGTAGATGTGCTGCAATCCCAACATACGACTGGAGAGGCTTGAAGACTGTAGTAATGATTCTGGGCCAGTGTTCCTTCCCTCAGCCAGCGTCGGATCCGTCGGATCAAGCGGTAGACGGTAGAGAGACTGGACCCTGTCTCAAGTGTAATCTCCATCGCCGAGTGACCTAACAGCCATAGCCAGATGATCAGCTTGTGATTCGCCATCACTGTTTTCGCCCTGCTCTCTCGTCTTTCCATCTCCTCTGTGTCTGTGTTAATCAAGGTGTACAATTGTAGCTGTAAGAACATAATCATTATAGTGTAAACGTTGTGCCAATTGTAGTAACAACTATTGTAATCACGTCTTTTTTTACTGCATTATTAATGGTTCACCTCCATCTAATTTCATGCACCGTCAAAGTCATAATTTAGGATATTATATTTCGTGACAGATTAAACTTTATCAGCATCTACTAGGGACACTTATTTTTTTTTTCATATAATACTGGGTGGGGCACCATGTAATCAATAAAGAGCTAAAAGGTGAATGTTTTTATATTTGGCTGAAAATGAATATGAAGATGAAGAAATGGGGTGTTAGAATGTGATTCTCCAGCTTTCCAATACCGAATCCTACAGTGCTCTAGCAGGAGCATACGGGTCCCTGAGACAGGCTATTCAGTCCAGATATTCTATGGCTTCAGTCCAAAATTATATTTCCTAGTTGATTCATGCTAATGCTAGAAGATATATATTTTTTTAATTAGAAAATATTTCCTTGTTGTTGAGGAGATAACAAGGCTATATCTGATTTCCTCAGTTTCAAAAGTCTCTCCAGAGCTGAATAAATTAGCCATGAAATTGCAAGAATGGAATGAAGAAGATATCCCTGCCCTGAGTGGATTATGGTCACTCGTCCTTACCCCCTCCTACTCTTCTTCTGACCAACTGTGTCATCCTCTTGATACTCATTTATTGCTTCAGTTCACTCCAGTCCAGGAACAACATTACTGCCTCTGCCATGGCATGAGACTACTATTAAAGTTCTAGCATAACGATAATTAACAGCACTGTTTGATATCGATGTCAGTGACACATTAATTTGAAGTACCGTACTAATAGCGTTATATTGTTCCGCTAGTCTAAATTTCTCTTCTTAACAGTGAACTGTTAGAGTTTTCTTTCTGAAAGATTTACAAAAGATAGTTTAAGTGGGTATGTAATTATGAAAGATTCGACTAAATGTAATGGTACTTACTGCACACCTTCCAAATTTGAGGCTTCTCCTGAACAATATTGGAACAGAGAGAGAGAGAGAATGAATTGCAACGTCATTCTACACGTAATGCGCTTCTTGACTGTGTAAGAGTAAGCAACCTTCTCTCCTCGAATATGGTGAATCAGCACTCTCTGGTACAATAATGATTTCACAAACATGTGAAATACTCTTTGACATGGACAGTAATCTCTGTCAGTCATAAATACGTACTTCAAAATGTGTTTTTCCCAGAAAAATAATATATCTGTGAAAACAGTGCTAAGAGAAGAGTTTGAAAAATCTAAACTATACGCGACTATATCTGAAGTATTCACATACTCTTTCAGTCATGGCCAAGATGCTGTCAGAATCCTTGATATACATAAGTTTTATTTTATTTTAGATTGTTAATGAGTACCAGGTGGGATCTGTAATAATACCACCGAGTAGGTAAGCCGCAGACTTCGATAGAACACAAAATCATGACAAGAAAATAAGAAGGCGGCATCATGGCAACCCTCGCAGTCAACTAGGCAGCCATGGTCACTTAGTGCAGGGACTTTGTATGGCACATGGCTGGAATGGATTATTTGTCAAATACTGTGCACGGTCTTTGTTCAGTTTCAATGTGTTTTAGTGCAATTTAACAAACAAAATATTTTGCCGACAATGAAAGATTAGATTGAACAAGGGCCACCTGTTGTTACAAGGGATGATACAAAACAATGTATCATTACAGTGCTGATAAGTTTAATAAAGATTTTTCTAAGCTCATCAATGAGAGATGTTTGCTATGATGAATAATATAATCTTGCCGACAGAACGAATACAAGGTGAATGATGCCTAATGACTGGGATAATTCAGTGGAAATTCATATTATTTGAAAGCATCCATTTTTAAACAGTTATTGAAAGATTGCCGTATTCTCAATGAAGGAGCTGGTTCTCTAGCACTTCTTTGTTGCTATTGTTTTTTGGGATGAGGATCATCTGAATATTAACCCAGTAGACTTCAAGGTTATGCTGTACAAGTTGTCCCTCTCTTGCAGGCCACCATCATATGCTTTGGAGATGGGACTTTTATTTAAGGGACTATTATTTAACCAGGTAGATAGTCGCCCGGTTACACTGATGCCACCACATGAAGGCGTCCATCTCCAGCCCCAACGCCTTTCTCCTATCACATTTGCATATGCAAAGTGTTTATAACTTATGCAAATACTGTCGCTACGAGAGAAACAGCAACTTACAAGATAATGCTGTATGTAACGTACGAAATTGAAGGTTATAGAAAGCCACTTGAGCCCATGAAAACACGGTCTCTTCAGTACGATAATTTTTTGTATCATACTCCTACCATCGCCAAACTTTTCCAGCTAGAGGAAGGAGATATTTTCTTTATCAACCTTTTTACTACTAGGGTGCTCTCTTAAACTTAATAAAATAATCTGATAGCATCAGAATTATAACATTTAGAATGTTCTATCACTGAAATAATCAAGATACTATTAACCAAAATTTTTGATAATTCTTCCACCTCTGGTCTACCCTCATTTGGTAGCTACTGCCCGGTTATACAAGCGTCCCTTGGCCCCCTGTCGTGACCTTGAAAGAGGATGGTAGAATGCACGAGAAGGGCAGCTTCAGTCTTCACTCTACCAGGTTCACGTCTCGGACATCCTGGGGCACCTTCACTGTATGTCATATCCCTGGCACGGAATAAAAGCGTGTGTCCGCACAATAAAATCGTCCACCAGCAGTATGAACAAAATATCCTTTAATAAATGGATACAACGAAACTGCTTCTACCCTCTTCACCTTAAGATTCTTTCTCCGCAACGAAAATAAAGGTTGACTGCCATTTTCATTCTTTATTTCCTTATAAAATATTGTATAGTTATCCCTTTCATGCAGTTCAATGTTATTCTTGCTACTTCCTAACAGTTTTAGTCAACTTAGGCGAGACACTTCGAACTGGAGTGGTTAAATATAACCATTTTCAAACCCTTCAGTACAAGAGGTCTCCCTTAAATTTATCTGTACTACGGTTTGTGGTAGGTAGTCGCATTCACGATTTACTCACTCGAATGCAACCTTCAAGTGACTACATTGAGTGACACGCCAAAGATTTTCTGTAACCCAGGAAGTCACTTATTACGTTGGGTGGTAACCGTATAAACAAATGAACGCCTGGTGATCCAGTGGAATAAGGCCCTCATAATGGATGAGGTCAGTAAGGGTTTCCATCTGACGAATTGTTGGGGGCTATTGTAGAAACAATGCTACTCAGGAGAGGCGAGGCTGATCACCCTTGCCTTAAATGACGGTACCGAGTTGCTTAGGCCCAGACTTCTACGCTTCCAATATGGCAAAAGAGGACAGAATGATTACTAGTCATGTCGGTAACCAGAACAAAAGATGTACTCAGAAAAAAAAAAAAAAAAAATTATCGCACACCTCACCGCCCGTATCATTGTGAGACATAGACGAAGCATTGTGATGCATGGAGCACCCTGTGATTATAAGTGTAAATATTATCCTTGGTAATTATTGGGACTCGAAGTGGCACAGAAGTTCACATTTTGGATGCTGTGTTTTTTTTAAGGCACTAGGTTAATAGATTCAGATGTGTCCTACAAGTCTTGGTCATTTTCACATACATCGTACCTCAGGTGTCGATACTTTGTAGCTGACTGTATGTCGTCGGGTGGAGGTCGATAAAGACATTGCCAACTAGATCTGCCCCCAGATTTAATATATTCTCTTGGCCCATGGCCCACCTTTCCACAAAATGTAATTGAAATTCATTGAGAACTTTGGAGATGTGTGAACAAACAAAAAAATTCCTGGATCAGGATGATCCGGATCACAACCAAAATATAATGGGTTGTTCCTAGGGCCATGCACTACCTCTCCAAAAAATTTCAGCGAAATCAGTTCATAACCTTTTGAGCAATCCTTGTAACAGACAGACAATCAAAAATGACATGAACAAACCAACACGGGCAAAATCATAATCTCCTTGGCGGATATAAGACAGACTGTATTAGGGTCGTATTCCTGTAGTGCCAGTAAGTTAGGTTAAGATGTAATATAAGTGTAACTTACATGTAAGATAGTTATAATTTAGTAATTAAGAACAATTTAGTATAAGTGTTAATAATTATAATCTAGTATAAGTGTGCTATAAGTATCATATGAGTGATTTTTGTATCGTAGAGATAAGTTAGAAGTGAACATCTATGTACTATGTAGTTCGCATTAAGTATTTTATCAGCCGACCACACTCCCTCCCCCTCTTTAAATAGGTGGTAGCGGAGTTTGATGAACATTTAAATTGGCTTAATCGTCATAACCTCTTACTTAAGTAAATTCAAAGATATCGTTCGGTCTCAGTTCATTATAGTATTAGAAATGCAAATTGAGAAAGTGCCAGAAGGGGAGAAAGAGTCCATAATATTCTATATATTTAGTTACCTCGAAATATCGATCGTTGTACATTCCCACGCTTGGTTAACTAATAAAATAGCATCCGAACATCATTACGAAGGCTTGATATTAATTGATGTGATCATTCTCAATGCTACTCAAATTTTCTCCATCATTGTGTAATCTTGGTGAGATGCGATAAGCTCTAAAGAAGTCAATTCCCAAATGAGTGTTGCGAGACATGCTTGTTAACGTGAAAGCTGTAACACCCTCGAATGCAATCGGACTGAGGTATCCGAGGTTATATAAGGCGTGGGCGAGTATATGACTGTGTGACTCATTCAACCGCCTTTGATTCACAGATTTTAACATCAAGTCGTAATCTGCCAAACGCGTCACCACACTTAGGCTGGTAGTATTAAACAACCTCTTCCCCTTCTCGTGAGGCATCTTCGTGAAGAGGCTCTTCCCAGTTTGGAACCTTTAAACCCTGACCGAACAGCCTCTTCCCAGAAGGAGACTACGGAAGGGTTGGTATGCTGCGGAGTTTTTTTTTTTTTTATGCGAGGAAGAACCAAAGGCCATGAGCCCGCAGTAACAGTTCCCTCCAAGAGAAAAACAAAATACAATAGAGAGCCAAATTCAAGATCCGATCATTTTGAGATGCCCGGACACACTGCGTTTGAAAGACTGGAGATCATAGGCAGCAGGAAATACAGACAGAGGGAGACAGTTCCAGAGCTGACCTGTTGCATAAATGAAAGACTGGGAGTAACGGTTAACTCTTGCATTAGAGAGTTGGACAGAAAAGGGATGAGAGTTTGCTGCCAGACGGGTGCTATGCGCCCGTCGTAGAGGTGGAGGAATGCAAGCAGACAGTTCAGAGGAGCAGTGACCATTAAAGTAGCGATAGAAAAGAGATAAAGATGCAACAGTGCGGCGAAGAGACAGAGTTGAAGGTAGTCAGTAAGAGAAGGAGAGTTAATGAGACGAAAAGCCTTTGACTCCACCCTATTGAGAAGAGCTGTATGTGGGGAGCCTCCCCACACATGAGAGTTGTACTCCACACAGGGGCGGATAAAACCCCTGTATAGAGTCAACAATTGTGCAGGGGTAAAGAAAGAGCGGAGTCGGCTTAGCACACCCAATCTCTTGGAAGCAGATTTTACAAGAGATGTAATATGATCTTTCCAAGATAAGTCCCGAGTAAATGAAACCCCAAGCATGTTCAAGGATGATGCAGGATTAAGCTGAATATTATTAAACATTAGTGGGTATAACTGTGGAAGATTTTGTCGGGTTGATAGGTGTAAGAACTGAGTCTTAGATGCATTAAAGACAATCATATTATTTTTACCCCAGTCAGAGATACGAGCCAAGTCAGACATTAGGTGTGTCATAGCCTCATCCCTTGTTTGTTGAAGTAACTGTTGAGATGGACGTTGCGGGAACCGAATGGAAAGGTGAAGGGTGGAGTCATCAGCATATGAGTGGATAGGGTTAGATGTACAGCTTAGAAGATCATTGATTATTAAAAGGAAGAGAGCTGGTGATAGGACAGAGCCCTGAGGAACACCACTGTTGATAGATCTAGGAGAAGAACAATGGCCGTCTACAACAGCGGCTATAGAACGACCAGAAAGGAAGCTAGCGATGAAGGCACAGATAGAAGGATAGAAACCATAGGAGGGCGTTTTGGAAATTAAAGATTTATGCCAGACTGGATCGAAAGCCTTTGAGATGTCAAGTGCGATGGCAAAGCTTTCGCCAAAGTCCCGAAAGGAGGACGACCAGGAGTCTGAAAGGTAGGTGAGAAGATCGCCAGTGGAGCGTCCCTGACGGAACCCATACTGACGATCGGAAAGAAGGTTGTGATAGGAAAGATGCCTTAAAATTTTTCTATTCTGATTTAAAATAAAAAGTGATAGATATACACTAAGTATACGTCAGTACCTTACAAAATTACGGTTCTAAGATAATTGTAATGGGTAAGTTTTCACTAAATACACCAAGGTATCGGGGACAGTTTTAAAATACATCAGTTTATTAACCACATTAAAAAATGAATTTAATAGTGTACGGTAATTCCGAAGTAATAAAGATAATTTTGAAGAGCCGATATGATAACTCCCATCCGAAAGTGTGGCACAACTGCATCACAGCTCACAGACTCCCAGCCAAGGTAATATGGAGGGTGAACTCCCTTCAAAAACAATGCACATTTGCGTGCAACCGCACGTGGTCCCATTCTCTCGACTCCCACATCCAGAACAGAAAACGGAGTAATGGTAATGTTCGTCTGGGATAACTGTACTAAAGCCACATCTATGGCTATTACGGTAATCATAATGTACACACTAATAATCCTCACGACCATATTTGTAGGCCAGCTTGTGTATCCATGATGTATGTATGGGAGAGTGAATTATAATATACGGGGGTTTTAAGTATAATATGACGTAAAAGTTCATGTAGGGCACGTGTATGAACTGAGGACAAGAAATATATACATAAACATTATATTGGCATGCAGTGGCGGATTATATGATAAGGCTTTAAATTTGGAGTTCCAATAGGCCTCATTCATCCAAACTGTAAATGTCGGTTCATGTTAAATACCTGGTGCACTAATGTAGGCAGTTGTATATAACTTACCAGAGGTTCAAGTCACACATTAATTATCTAACCAAACAGATTTGACGAACATGTGAAATGATGTTGTGTACACAAAACAATCAGCCTAATATATCGATAGGAGTATGATACTCAATATATATTATATGGAACAGGTTGCTGGTGAATTATTTAAATGTAATCTTAATCAAACATATTATAGCCTAGTATATTTGACATGTAATTATCTGTGGTATGCATTACAGAAACAGTTACAAAGGGAATGCATTACCACAAAATATAAAGTATTTCAACGGACCATAGAACATTATCACAAATTTACAATATATACATTAGACAAACCATTGATACAGCATAATAGGGCAGAAGTCATATGACTACTGAGATTATGTGTCTTCATTTCGTTATAAGGATATAAAGATACCATATTTTACATTACCTTAACCCCTAGGCGCCGGTCCACGTCATATGACGTGTTGGTAGAAGCCTATGGTCCACGTCACATGACGTTTAAATTTTTCACGGGCATGTTTGAACTTAGTAGAGTGTCTTATGGACTCAGAGTATTGTCCAGGCATGGCTGGTGCACGGGGTAATGCTGCCTGGCCGGGGGGGGGGGAGGGCAGCCCAGCAGTGAGGAGGGCTCTGGTGGAGGGTGGTGGGAGGCTGGCATAGGGAGAGTGTGGCATTGGAACCAGCTGATTCTGGTTCAGGGTTGGGGTAGGGGTCAGGAGGGGTGGGGTGGGGTGGGGTGGTGGGGAAGGCTACTAGGGGGCCCTGAGGGGTGTGGGGGAGAGTGTATGGGTGCTTGAGTACACTTGTACTGACCACAGCTGGACTTTAGAGAGTATCATACTGTCAAGAGTTACTACAAAAAGAGGGAAATAATGTGTAAATAACAGTGAATAAATAAACAGACATATAATTGTTAGAAAAAAAGTATCATGGAAAACATAAAATAAGCCAATCTTTGTTAGTTACTTTCTTGCGTTTTTTTGTTATTTTAGTTGTCATATTCGGCATTGTGAATTAGTGAAACATACACACTCAACACTTATTTAGGCATCAGGTAATCATCCCTCTTCTCTCCACTAATACCGCCAACACAGCACCATGACCTTGAACATGCTCAGCCCAGCTGCCACACACCAGCTCCCTCTCACCACACCACCACCTCCAACTCGCCAACAGATGATAAGTGCGCATGCTTTTTATGTGTTTTTTGTCATTTGTGATTGGTTTGTACTGAAAAAAATGAATATCTGGGGGAAAACCGATTGTCCTGAAAACAACCTGGTACTGGGACGTGGATAGCTAAACCCATGCCCGGCGCCTAGTGGATAATAAAATACGCTAACAATCGTCACCTAATTCTATTAACCATAAAAAGGCAGTCAACATTTTATACATTACATAAAATGGCAATATCGTTGCATTAGTGACAATGATAGTATGGCATATGGAACTACAAATGTTTGCAATTACACAAGCACATTTTGCACAAATGATGTACATTACACATTATATAGTATGTCCTGTGGCATAGCATACGTGTGTGGTCTTCATCATTACTAATTTTAGGGGTGGGGGAACACCGGTCCCCAAAGGTAATTACATAAATACTTGTAGCTATGTGCACTGCAACTTCTGCAATAGAAGGTACAGTATCTACATACATAACATAACAACATAACATAACAAGACCATTATGAAACATCGTATGAGGCGCCATATGACGTAGAAGTCTGCTTCACTGCAGATGACACACGTGACGGTGGCACCATCTAGCACTGCCCGTCCTAACTAAACGGTGGCCAGTTAGGTCTTTATGGCTGCACACTGGGTCGACGGGAGTTCACCCTCCATATTACTACCAAGGTAAAGACAATATAAAGTAGTTTCACATCGGGGGGGGCGGGGAGAAAAACGTGTCTCGGTCTGCGCATGACATCACAGATAATCCAGACTGAGGGTCTCCGCTTGATAGTGAGGCCAGTCGCTTACCTACTGTACCTGCCCTGTGATATGAGCACCCTGGCCTATATGGATTACTTTTATTGCATTCTAAATTGCATGCAGAGCAATGAAAAGGTTAATGCTATTTTTTGGAGATACAAAATATGTCTTCAAGATGAACTATCTGTTTTCAGAGAATATAGAAATGTCGTATACAGGGTCATACAGACACAGATCTGACGTCACAGATGCCTGTAGGCTAGCTGATTATGAGAAAAACAACTGAAAATATTGACAGAGATCACTGGTTGAGAGTATAGCAACACTAAACACCTACAAGTTGATCCAGAAATCGTCAGTTTACATTGGTATACCATTACATTCGTTTTCTTTCACGCTCCCATTCTCTCTCTTTCTCCCATATTAACCTTGACGTCACACTCTCTGCGTGAGCAGGGAACGGTGAATCTACCTCTCAATATTCTATTTATCTTGATTACTATCCTCCTTAGTCCCAGCGTTCTGCAGCCGTCAGTTGGCTTGGGGCAGTGGTAGGGAGCAGTTGCGTCTACCCTCAGTCTCTTCTCATTCTTGCGGGAAGCCCAGACGTGCGGCATTAGAAAGCATGCCAGTTTAAATATGGAATAATTTCCGAAGCTAAAGAGGTTAAAATTAGCCCTAAAAGTTTGCCGTTATCAAAGAAAATTTAAGATTATAAAGTTTTATAAAAGGATGAGTGACAATTGAAGTAAATTATCCAACCACGGTGTACACCTACATCTGCATGTTGCTCTATAAACATGATTGGATTTACTTCAAATGTCACTCATCATTTTATAAAACTTTATAATCAACTTTAATTTTCTTTGATAATGGTAAACTTTTAAAGGTAACTTTGACTTTTTCAGCTTTGTAAATTATTCCATATTTAAACTGGCTGCTTGTATTGCAAGCAGTTTACAAATTTAAATATATATGTGTTAAAATAAGAAGAGCTGCAAATTTATCATGCTCCTCAGTGTTGCATTAACGTTTCTTGGCTCCAGCCAGCAGAGCTGAGTGAACTGGGTATACTTGTCACACTTGCATTATCCCTTTACTTCCCGTTTTCTTTCTATGAGATACCTTGTGACGTCATCATGCTGCACCTGAGATGACTGTATGTTACTTATACTGTGCCTGGGCTGGCCACTGGGTACCGATGATTTTCGGATCTACGGCCATTGAAGGGTTTCAACCCCCAAACCAGTCCAGGGCCTTGGACCAATTTGATGAAAATAATGGGCTTCCAGGGTTTATAGATATCTGCTTTCTGAGTTTTTTTTTTTTTTTTTTTTTCAGAACGATTGGCACAAAATTGCGACCTACAGGGAGCAAACAAACAAGCAAACAAACAGACAGGCAGAGACAGATGAAACTGCCATAGGCCGAGTGCTTGCCGGATGGACTCGTGTGTGTCTGACGTTAGAATTGTCACCCTCTATCAGTCTATAAAATTTCATAAAGATCCAGTGAGAATTGATGGAGATATGAATTTTTGAAAATCAATCTGCCTTGTGTTAGAGAAAGGGATTCAACCCGCTACCCAGCCCAGGGCATTTGTTCGAATTTGATGAATAACAATTGGCTTGCAGGGTTTATAGATATCTGTCTTCCGATTTTTTTTTTTTTTCCAGGACCACTGCTGAAAATTGTGACCTGTTGAGTGCAGACAAAAAGACAGTCAGTCAGACAGACAGACAGGCAAATGAAACTGCCATAGGCAGAACACTTGCCGGATGGACCCGATCGTGTCTGCTTAGTTTTCACCGGCGTTTAGGCAGTCATTTGGCGAAAAAATTTGCGTTTCATTGCGAAGCACAGGATGGGTTTAGGAAGTTAAAAATTGTATTGGCAGGGGCACCAGATGTTTCTCTTCAATTTGGTAAGGGAAAAAAAAAAATGTATTTTCGGTAACTGAAAAAATGGTGCCACGGCCGGCCACTGGGTCTGACGATTTCCGGTCCCACGGCCACTGAGGAGTTACAGTCCCCCACCCAACCCAGGGCCCGTGACCGATTTTGGTGAAAACAATGGGCTTCCAGAGTGTATGGATATCTATCTTCTGATTTTTTTTTTTTTTTTTTCAGAACGATTGGCGCAAAATTGCGACCTGTAGAGAGCAGACAGACAGACGGAGAAACATACGGAAGTGACCAACATACTTGCCGAATCTTTTGGTTGCGGCAAAAATAATAATGGTTCATTGCAATGTAGCCAATGTTATTGGTTTGGTACATGAACCCGCTTAGCCCAAGGACGTCTTCTTCCAAATATTATTGTTGCCTTCAAATGATTTTATTCCATAATGAGGACAGTTTAGATCATCCGTCCGTATTCTCGTCAGTTACGTTAGCTTCCTAGCATTTCTTCTTCCGTGGTTCAGTTTTTGATACAGCTGGTAAACATCAGTATTCATGTTATTAATACTGAAAATTATGGCATTTGTATGATTTATATGGCACAGAAGAGGATACTAAGGAGTCATAAGCAAAATGAATCTAGGAGGAGGTGTTAGGGAGCTTCCTTAACCGACGAGAATACGCACCTTGAAAAGTTACATTACCGCCCTTAATAATTCCGCTAGAGGTCCGTTTTAACCCATCAGTCCTCTGACCATTTTATTCAACCCAGGGGATATCTCTTTTTGTGAAGGAGTTGATGTTTTGTCGGCCAAGGCTCATCTGAACGTGAACCCGCTGGACTGTAGAGTTACCCTTCTGCACTTCACCATCCACCTTTGAGGGATAGGGAAGGAGGTGAGGGAGGTTTGTATAGCCACGTAGCGGAGCTGGCTTGGTTATATCGGTGCCACCACGTGAAGGTGTTCCTTTCCAGCACCAAAGAGGTGATGGAGGGTATAAATAACCCCTCCCGTTGTAAAAGTCTCTCCTAGGCTTAATAAAATTACTTTGAAATAGCACGAACAAAATTAAAAAGTTCTTACCCAGCTTATGGGGTTAAGCGGAATCAAATCGTTAGAAGGTAACAAGACTATAGTAAGAAAGACGTGCTGAGCCTGAAGGGGTAAACACATTAAAGTTTGATGCTCGTGTCTCTGTTTTCACTCACTGTTCCTATTAACCCCTTTAGCACGATACCGTCTCTTGAAATTCACTTTTACTGACAGACGATTTTATTCGGCTTAGAGGAACCCAGAAGTATTGAAGGGGTTACGGAAGCTGTATCCAACCTTTCAGTTTGAAAATGTTATAACAGGTTCAATACAGTCACTCACTCCATTCTTAGGTTGGAAAAGAAGAGTTCTGAAAGATGAAGAAGAAGAGAAAATGGAAGAAGAAGAAAAAAGAAGAGGAGGAGGAAGAGGAGAAGAAGAAGAAGACGAAGATAATGACGAAGAAGTTGACGACGACGACGAATGATAATAATAACAACAACAACAACAACAAGGACAAGAAGAAAAAGAAAAACGAAGAAGAAAAGAACAAAAGACGAAGAAGATAAATAAGTACAAGAAAATGATAATGAAAGTGATAATTGTAATGACTGTCAGAAGAAAAATAGAGAAATTAGTGCTTAGGCCCTCATTCTTCAGTCCTGTGATGTATTATTAAAAAATAAATCTGGTTGTCTCCAAACGAATTTATTTACCTTAGGATAGAATGGATCAGATTTTAAACAGCCTTTAATAACCCATCCTTTACAAGTTTTTCCTTTTTTTCAAGGTGAATGAAGCAAAAACATTTGGGGGACGAATGGTAATTGCCCACCTGAATAAATTGTTGACCAAGGTATTAGCTACTTCCAAAAAAATGTGAAAGAAATTCTCAAAACTGTACAGATTTCAGTCACCGCCCTTCACAAAAAGTCAATCCATGTATAAAAAAATATGGCGGCTGACATTCGTCCATCTTTGATCAAATCCTCACCAAAAGTAATGGACTTCTGCACATCCACATTGTTGCTATTTCCTGAAGGTTTGCTGAAAGTTCGTCCACTACTTTTCAAGATATTTTGGCAATACACACACACACACACACACACACACACACACACACACACACACACACACACACACACACACACACACACACAGTCCGTCAGAAACTATATCGCCTCGCGTTGGTAAATGCTGGAGATAATAAAATGGTAAAGGAATTTTAGGATTATGAAAATGTCGTCTTCAAGTGATATAAATATATATATATATATATATATATATATATATATATATATATATATATATATATATATATATATATATATATATATATATATATATATTTCAATCTTCAAATCTTGAATCCGAGTGACGTCCTTTCTATTATATTCTTTCTGCCTGCAGGCGATTTTATGAAACATATGAAAGGCGTCTCGTACGGAAGGGGGTTATTAAGGATGTAAGTAACCTTTGCAGTTCGAAAAGTGTATCCTAAGCCGAACAAAATCGTCAGCAGACATGAAGAGCAAAACAACAGTACGTCACCTGGATTAAGTCGGAAAGCATTACTTTTACATGATTTCGATGACGTCTTTACCATCATATTCTTGTAACCTCCAGACAATTTTACTTCACTTGAAAGGTCTCTCGTACTGGAGATGTTGATGAGGGCAGCATCTAACTCTTCTGGATCTAAAAATATGTCCTTTGCAATATATAATCGCATAAGTTCGAAGCACGCACTAAAATACCGGATCCTAGCGACAAGTTTTTATATTATGGTTCTTTCACCTTAACATGGCCCATATTTTCGTCCTTCAGCTGCTTATTTCACGAGTTCATTGACAGAAAATACAATGGTGCGGTTATTCAGAAAAGGACAATGACACCGTTTTACATCATTCAGAAAAAGAGGAATGTATGGTTCTATATTATTCAGGGGAAAAAAAAAATGGTACAGTTCCACACTATGCAGAAAAAGACAACGGTACGGTTTTATGTTATTCAGAAAGACAACGGTACGGTCCAACAGTATTCAGAAAAGAGACAGCGGTGCGGGTATACAACTTTTCCATAGCACTAGCATTATATTCTAAGGTTCACCTTTTGTTACGGCTCAGCAGTGAAGATGGAGATATGGCATTTTTGGGCCATGTTCAAATAACTAGTATATATGTTTTGGCAGCGAGCGATCTCAGTTCTTCTACCTTTATATAATTTTCCTGCATATATTGGGCTTACTTTCACTGAGAAAGTCTTCTAGCACCTACATCTTAGTTATTTAATTTGTATATTTCAAGTAAATAATGTCCGCCTTTTTAAACATTTATGCAATGACCATGGCTGATATGAAAGTAACAAGAAAGTGACTATCAAAGAGCTTTGCTGAAATACACTAGTAAGACACACCATAGTTGCTAGGAAACTCTAGCTCCTATTCCTTAGCTAATAATTTTGCCTATGTCAAGTTAATGAAAATGTCCTGTTGGAATCTAGTAACATTTTCAGGTTCTTATTTCTCTTTCAAATGAATATTATCCGATGTTCTGTAAATGATAAAATGCTAGAGGTGTCGTGACAAATAGGTTAATGGCAGATTCGCTTTTCACCTGATTTTGGCCCAGATTTTCATCTTTTAGCATCATATTTCACACAACACAGTGTCACAAAGACAATCCTATAGTTCTTTTTCCTGCCCATATCACTGATTCGTGACTAGCATGTTATTCCAGTTGTAATCTGTTGTTTTAGCTCAGCATTCAATATAGTGAACTGGCAGTTTTAGGTCCAGTTAGAGTAAAAAAAATTATAGTAATAACATTTCTAACTGGATGAGTAACATTTCTAACTGGATGAGTAAATCGCCTGACGTTAGCTTGAATAGAATGCAACAGAAGTTCTGCAACTGGGCTGTTGATTTTTATTTTCTAATAATGACATGGCTTATATAGGAAAATATATAATGAGGAAGTAAATGTTACCATCATTACTACTATAAGGCATTCATGTACTTTGTTCGTAATATTTGTAGATTCTGTCAATTGTCCTGTGAAAAGTTCTGGAGATGTACACCTTCATTATTGGGCGGCTTAACTGCTTGACCATAAAGTGGTCCCTTAACTACTTTCATATCACCCGAAAGGAGGTTGGTGGACTGCAGAGGAAGGACGACACAATGCTGCAGTCCACCAGGTACACGTTTTTGATGAGCCTAGAATCTGAACAGCACCATCAACAGTAACAACAACAGCAACAACATCAACACATTCTGACGTCCACCTATGAGTGAAGGAGTTAATGAAGGCTATACCCAATCCCTCCAATAAAGCCTGTCCGAAGCTGAGGAAAATCGTCTGGCAGCAGCAAAGAATCTAATGCTATTGACGTCCACGGGTTCTTCAACCTGTCATGCCCAGAAGTAAAGTTGAAGGGAAGAAGATGCTCGGGGGCATGTTTAACCTGAAGAGGAAATGGGCACTAGTCTAGGATTGAGATGGGTGGATGAAGTGGGGAGGCATGTGACTGAGGATGCTATAGGTTGGACAGAGGGCAGCCTTATTCGGGAGTATGGGTGGCATGTAGGCGACTTGTTTGTGATCACTCCTTCAACTATTTTAGGCGTCTAGCAATGGATACACAAATGAATTATCTAGGAATTATTATCACAAGAAGTTTCATCAGAATAAAATACCTTTTTTCAGTCAGTGAATAATTTGCACAAATGTCCTTTCATTTTTTTTTTATAGTTACTTTGTTAGTAATTTGAGTACAGTTAATCAGATTTTTTTGTAAATTTTCTCATTTACTAAGTGTATAACTAAAACGTAGTGGTGGTGGTAGTAGTAGTAGTAGTTGTTCCCTAGGCAGTATGCCCGAACAGCCCCGGGTCCCTTAGGAAGGCCATGGCCGAGACCGGGCTTTCCCACAGAGCTCTCGAAGAGTGTATGTTATGTTGTTGGCATAGGTGATTGTGTGCAGTGCAGTCTTCCATTATGTGCCTAATAGTATGAGGTGCTGCGTTGCATCCTGGACAGGCATCAGCGACGGAGTCATCCAGCCTCTTCTGGTAGCTTAAGAGGGCTGGAAGGTGCCCACATCTCAGCCTGGCCAGGTGGACTCTGTCCACACGAGGGAGATAGGATTCAGAAGGGTGGATGTCAGGAGGCTGTGCATGCAGCTGTGTATTATCTTTAAGTGACTGAATGGAGCGGCGAGTGATCTGAGTGTGGATATGCTTCTGGAAGCTGGTCTGAGGTGGGCGAGGGGGAGAGATGACAGTATCTGTGTATGGTATCGTGTGCTGGGTATTGTTTTGATGTTCCTTGGTGTGGGTGGATGTGCTGCCATGTATTATAGTGAATGTTGTGGGTTTGTGGAGGCTGCAGCAAGAAACTGGGTGCATCTCATGTCTAGGTGATCCTTGACTTTAAGGACTTTGGTTTCTTGATGTAGGTGGTCTGTGGGCGTAGTAGCTGTGCAGCCCGTGATTATTTTTACGGCCTTGTTCTGTATGGTCTATAGAGTTTTGTAGTGTGTTTTGGTGAGGTTAGGAGCCCAGGCAGGGCTTGCATAATTCAGCACTGAACGTATGTATTGTTTGTATACTGTGGTGGTGGTTTCTTTGTTGTGTCCGAATGTTGTATGGGCAAGTGACCTCAAGGCATTGAGTCTTGGTGTTATTTTATTTTTAATGTTTGTAATGTGTTGTAGGTGGTGGCGCTAACCATCCACTTACTCGATGTAGTGCCGCTCTCGGGTGTTTGCCTTTTCCTCTTCTCTGTCCTTCTTTCCTTCCTTCCTCTTCTGTCTTTCCTTCATTCTTTC
This sequence comes from Coenobita brevimanus, assembly GCF_032717465.1. Classification (NCBI taxonomy): domain Eukaryota; kingdom Metazoa; phylum Arthropoda; class Malacostraca; order Decapoda; family Coenobitidae; genus Coenobita; species Coenobita brevimanus. The sequence goes on from NC_137009.1 coordinate 12,136,166, forward strand.
CTCTTTCTTCTGCCTACGGGTGACTTTACACTCTCTCTTCTTTTTTTCCTTCATTCTTTCCTTTGCTACAGGTGACTCTACAGTGAGTGACAAGCCAAACGGTTTCCTGTACACCAGGAAACCATTTACTAATCTGGGTGGTAGCATATAAGCAAAGTAAGGTGTCTGGTGGTTCAGTGTGCAATTACGACGCTCCAGTCGGATTGAGCCGGTGAAGGTTTATATCCAAGAGGTTGAGCTTTATTGCTCACGTAATGCCACTCAGGGATGAGTGAGGCTGGTCACTCTCATCTTAAATATCAGGATCAATCTGCCTAGCCCCGGGCTCCTACGCTTCTCATGGGGCAACTTAAGATTGGATGATGGATGAATGGATGACTAAAATATTGTTTATTGAACTTTTAGTGTCCACAGATGTTTGGTCATTAAGGTGAATGTGGTCACATACTCAACAGCTACTGCAAAATCCGACTTGCTCAAATGGTCTAACGTCTTTAGTCTGATACTAGCCCGATTAAGTATTTCGTTTTGGTTTCTCCTCGCTACCTGCAGACGATTTTCTGTTCATGTTAAGTTACAGTTTTCGAACTGGAGGGGACAGCAAAAGCCTTTAATAACTCGATCCCTGCAAGCTGTCCCCCCTAAGATGCATAGAAAACCTTGAGATACCCCCCACCCCCCAAAAAAAAAAAATCGAAATATGGTTAACGTAGAGTATTATTTGTCAGAGAATGAATGGCGTATATTTCCATGGTGTGGATACTGAGTGGACGGGTAACTATTTTGTGAAGTGTTTTGTCACTTTATCACTTACTTTTCAAATGATTTCTGATATAATTATGAGAGATATTACTCATTACATCTTTGTTGGCAGAGGACACAGCGACGTGGAGGCGAATTGTTTGTGGCCACCTCCTATGGGATTAAGGCTTCTGGCAATACATGGATAGATTGATAGATAAATACCCTCTACAATTTATAATTTCTGATTTCAAGTATTTATTTCTTCACTGCATGTGCCTAAAGGTCAAATATAAGAACAAATAAAACATTTAATTCAATGAATAGATGGTAACTGTCACAGTTTGATGAGTTTCACGAAGTTGTTTATTATCGATGTGAACCACTTTATATGCAGGGTGGCCCGGGAATGATGGGCATACTCATTACTTTAGAAAGTGATACATGAGTGAACTCTGGAGTAAAAAAAAACAAAATGTAATATAAACATAGGTCCAAATCTCATCAGGACTACAATTACTGATAATCTTATGGGTAAAAATGGTCTGCATAATTCACCCATAAAGGTATCAGTAATTGTAGTCCTGTAACGGTTGAGATTCGGACCCATGTTGATATTGCATTTTCTGCCTATAATTCCCTGATCTATCATTTCCCATACTTTTGCCCACTCCTGTATATCTCCTGGGGCAGCAATAAGATAATGCTATAACACTTGTGGCAGTGACGGGGCCTACATATCTATACTCACAAGAACAGCAGGTGTAGGTGTGGTGGCCAAGGCGTGGGTGTGGCCTCAACTGATTCTCCCCACGTCCCTTCCAGCTTATATAGTAGCTGACCCTGACTCACCCTTCCTGACGTGACGCACGGAACCTGTAATTGGTTAACATTCTCTCCTCTCTCTCTCTCTCTCTCTCTCTCTCTCTCTCTCTCTCTCTCTCTCTCTCTCTCTCATTATGATAACTTGTAATGATCTGGCATGTAAGGTCTCAACAAAATGTGGATATAATTCATAGGAGTGAGCATCGCACTAGCAGATGCATCTCCGTACATACAGATGTAAAACTTTAAAGCTTCAAACTGCAGAATAAGGACATAATTATTCCATTCCATGGCAGTCCATTGTACACAGGTCCATTGTGTCACTGAGATATGGAATGTGGATTTAAAACATTTTTTTCATTTACTAAAAAAAAAATGATAGTTTGAAAATGTACTTACGATTTTAAGATTTGTTGGTTAGTAATTCCAACAAATGTACAATTCTGAACATTAAAAAGGGGACAGGGTAGTCTGCCATCAGAAGGCAGGTTAATTGCATACGTCCATCCACAAATCTCCTTCCTTAACCCCACCAACGCACGGATTTGTAAGTGTGATGGACAGATGATCTGAAATTTCACACACTCTCCCGTCTTGCCGCATGTAAGTTTATTCTGCTGTTAGGTGTGTTATTACATGTATAGATCCACCTTCAGTTCAGTGAGTTGCAAGTATATTGAGTTTTAAGCAGATTTCAATAGAATCACGCCAGAGTATGGAGTTTGGTTCTAAATATTTATTCAAAGTCCCGTGAACGGTATACTAAAATCTAAGTACCTATGACAAGTTATATGATTAATAGCCTGTTAAGTCCCTCTCCTGCCTTGTCATCTAGGGAGCCACATTATCCATCCACCCACTCATACACCTACCAGCCCATCAACCAACTCACTTAACCCATCCAACACTCACTCTCCCCTGACACCCGTACGACCCACCCAGGGCATCGATCTCAGCCATCCACCCTGCCCACCAACGTGTGTCCCCCACCAAATTAACTGTCAGAAATTTTTAAACACTTCTTTATCTGACAAGTGTTAATCTAAAAACAACAAATATTAATTAAATAATCGAAGTCTCTTAGGAAATTAAGATATAAATTAATACTCTGACTCACCAGTAATTATCTCCTTATATCCTAACTAGTTCCCCCAGATTTAGCCAAATCATCAAGGTTACTTTGCTAGACAGAATCGGAATAACAGATAACGACGGACCTGAGGTCTTGGTCGGTTTGCCTGGGGCTTCCAAGCGACCTTAAGTGCATATTTTACAGCTTGCAGCTTGAACGAACTTTTGGAACAGAGTGGTAGAAATGGCGAGTCTCTTCTCCCTCATAGGATTAGAGATGCCAACTATTTATTAATTACAATTGGCTAAATACAATTAAATTACTTCATGAAATATACAAGGCAAATCTAATGTAATTTAACCTGAGTTTTAATTAAACTAAAGCCAAATATTCCCTTTAGATATGTAAGTATGTATTAAATCTTCACCTGTTTTTCACGTGAGGGCACATCATCCCACCACGCAGGCGCAGTTAGCTCATTGAAAAATTCCTAAGTTTTTACATGTATTTACAATGTGGTTGTCCACAAGGGTTAAATGCAGTGGCTTTCAATTTATTAATAATAAAAATTATTAAACAGAACGTAATCTCTGGGTTATAAATCCGTTTGAATTATTCGTTACTGCTCTCCGGTTTTTCCTCTGTTTTCAACAGGGACAACTATTATAAAAGGTAAAGAGTGCACCCACTCCGAAGGAAAATATTTCCCACAGTTTTGTGGCCAGGCAAAAAATGATACGCTGTATCATGTAATGTGACCCTTAGCCAGGAGTTCTCTCCATAGGTCTTGAGAACCCAGTGCTGTTGCCCTTCTAGGTCACGCATCTTGACCCAATTGCGCTTCACCATCCACTGTCTCCAGGGGTAGCCGTTAACTCAAGGGGCACCAGTTTATCAATAGTTTTTATACTGGTATGTCCCCTACATTTAATTTTTACAAGTCTCAGCACCCCCTCCGAATCTGGATGTGTGGAGATCACTTTAGCTAATGGCCACTGGGCTCTTGGTCGTTCTGTTTTTACTAAGACCACATCTCCCATGTTTAAAACTGACTTGTTGCTGGCAGCCTGAACCTCATAAAATCTTTCTCTTAGGCTCAAAAGATATTCTTCGCTCCAATGTCTATTTCAGGTGTAAAATACTTTTTTCAAACGTTGATATTCATCATGCAGATATTGTCTATCTATCTATTGCCAGACGCCTCAATCCCGTTTGGGGTGGCCACAAACAATTCTCCTCTACGTCGCCCTGTCCTCTGCCATTTCACTGCCCTGCTCCCAACTCACACCCCCCTCTCTCATATACCTCTCTACCCCATCCCTTCATCTCATCCTCGGCCTCCCCCTCCCTCTTCCACCCTCCACCTCACTCACATACACTCTCTTCGTCAGTCTCTCATCCTCCATCCTCTCCACATGGCCAAACCACCTCAGTGTGTTCCTCATAAAGCTTCTATCACATCCACATCGACACCACAACACTCCTTTATATCCTCATTCGTCAGCCTGTCTCTCCATGTGACTCCACAGGCTCCTCTTAAATAACTCATTTCCACTGCTCTCACTCTTGACTTGTGTCCTTCCAACAACGTCCAAGCTTCACTTCCATACGTTAGAGTTGGTATCACAATACTGTCATGTAGTAACTTTTTCACTTCCATGCTCATTTCCCTGTTTCTTATCACTGCTTTCAAAGAACAGCAACCTTTCTTCCCTGCTGTACCCTTTCAAGCACTTCACCCTCCAAACCTCCATCCTTACTCATCACACTACCCAAGTACTTAAACGTACTCACATTTTCCAATTCCTCACCATCCAACCTCGCTGTACATTCACTGACTTCACCTCTCTCAAAGACCATCACTTTACTCTTCCCTACATTCACCTTTAGATTCCGTTTCTTACACACTCTCCCAAACTCATCCACCAAGCCTTGCAGCTCCCCTTCGTCTTCACTCAACAACACAGTATCATCTGCAAACAGCAGTACAGGGAGTTTCCAAACACTATCCTCTCTCACCAGGGCCACTCCAACATCCACTACCCTACCTTGTACCTCTTTTATTACCCCATCCATGTACACATTGAACAACCATGGAGACATGACACATCCCTGTTTCAACACAACCTTCAAAGAGAAAAATTCACTTAGTTCACCATCCACACGCACTGCAGCCTTAGCACCATCATATATACTCTTCACAGCATTCAACAACTTCCCATCTACTCCATATATTCTTAATACTTTCCACAATCCTTGTCTATCCACCCTGTCATATGCTTTCTCCAAATCCATGAAAGCCGCATACAACTTCTTTCCCTTCTCTAGAAACTTTTCCACTAAAGATCTAAGAATGAATATCTGATCTACACAACCGCTTCCCTTCCTAAAGCCTCCCTGTTCTTCTCCAACTAATTCCTAATTAGTATTTTCTATTGTAGGATCATCTACTTCTTCCTGGATATCCACACAAGGCACTGGATGGAGCTTTCTGCCAAATAGCATATGAGCTGGTGTCAATGCCTCAGCTGAAACACTAGTGTCATCCAGATATGTTAAAGGTCTGTCATTAATCCTAGCCCCAATTTCAGTTATCACTGTTCTCAGTTCTTCTCTATTGATCTTAATTCTGTGTAAGGTTTTCCTAAGGCAGTTCTTCACAATACCATTCATTCGTTCTGTTAATCCATGTTGCCATGGTGCTGTTGGAGCTATGAACTGCCAGGTACAATTTCAGATTCCTAGCACTGGGTTAACCTTTGGGTCATTCATTATATTTAAAAGTAGAGATGATGCTCCAACGGAATTGATTCCATTCTCGCTTATTAATTTACTTGGACAAGACCTTCTAGCGGTAAATCTTCTAAATACGTTCAAGAATGTCTCTGAACTTAAATCTTCTGCCATTTCTAGATGGACTGCCCTTGTGTAGGTGCAAGTAAACAAACATATATATACCTTGTGGAGAGTTCCCTTACCCGTAACAGTTATAGCCCCTGTATAATCAACTCCAGTTACATTGAAGGGCCGAAATACATTTACTCTATTCTTTGATAAAGCAGATGACTCTGGATAGTTATATGGTTGCTGTTCATACCTCCTACATATAATGCAACTTTTGAGATATTTCCTTACGACCTGTTACCCTTAGGGATTCAATACCTTTCTCGGATTCGGGACAAAATCTGCAGCACACCATGAAAAGTTAACTTATGGGCTTCCTTAACAATTAACTATACAAAATAATCATTCTTGGGTAGTAATATCATTTGTCTAGTTTGAAGAGACAAGTCAGTCTTTACTATTCTGCCACGGCATCTGATTAGACCCTTTCCATCTACGAATAATCCTAAATCTCTTATCAGCTTATTACTGCTGCCAGTGCCTACAAAAAAGGTCAGAAATATCTCTGTAATATTACCTTTGAAACATTTTCAGCCAATATTCCTTGGGATCAAACCTCAAATCCCACTTTCCTATTCCAAAATTTAATAACTAATATAGTAGTGTTAAGAATTTGTCTTATTGATGAAAATCTATTACTGTCAATCACTACTACAGGATCTAAGTTTGCAACACTAACCTCAGCAATACTATAGTGTTTCTGTTCAGGCGATTCCTTAGTAAGTAATCATTTAGGACCAATAAACCACAAGTCGTCAGTGGTCAGTCTCCTTACTGTCAAGCCTCTCGAGAGCAGATCAGCTGGGTTTTGCTTGTAGGATACATGCATAAATTTAAATTTGGAAGACAGTTTTTTTATAGTCTTCACTCTGTTGCCGAGGAAAGGGATTTTACTGTCCTCCTTCCCTATCCAGTAAAGACAAATCACACCCTCAGTCAATATATAAATATCCTCAAACTGAGTATCAAGAGTAGTGGTTATATACCTGGCCAATTTAGTTCCTACTTCTATGGAAGCCAGTTCCATTTGAGGTAGGGTTCTTCCTTTTATTGGTGCAACTCTGGCTTTGGACATAATAATCTTACTATCCTCTCCTGTTGCACAGTAAGCTACTGTTCCATATGCCTTTTGAGAAGCATCACAAAATATATGTAAATGTGACTTCTTTTTACTGTTTATCTTCCTGAGAATACATATGCTTGATGTATTTTCAAATTCCTTACTAATCTGTTCCCATTGTTCAACATACGTCTCACCCAACTTAGTATTCCTAGTCTAACTTTTCTCGCCAAGCCTCTTGCACTAAACATTTGCCCCTAATAACTATAGGACTGACCAATCCTAATGGGTCAAATAACATGGAGACCTGACTTAACAAGGACCTCTTGGTGAGAGTGACATCAGAGAACTTAACTGGCTTCAAACTTATTTCATCAGCCTTTGTATCCCAGTTAAGACCCACCGCATTTTGAGATTTGAGAATGTCAGTATTTGGATAATCCTCTTGTATTTTATTCCTCAAAAGATGTGAATTTGTATTTCAGCTCTGTAACACATTCGGAATTGGCTACTTCACAAGCCTTCAATGCTTCCGTCTCTGTATCAGCACCACCTGATAAATTATCCGTATAAAAAGCCTGCCCAATTTCTGGGCATTTGGCACTTCCAAAACGATGCTTTAAAGTGTAACAAAGTAGGAAAGGACTAGCACAAGAGCCAAAGAGCACCGGTCGGAAACAGTAGGATTTCAATGGACTATCCTCATTTTGAGGGTATTGAGGCAAGAGGAATTTTGTAAATTTCCTATCCTCTCTCAGTCCTATTCTGAGAAAAGCCTTACTAATGTCTGCTGTATAAGCATAAGGTTTCTCTCTAAATCTTAGTAACACATTCCCTAACTTCTCTGAAAACTATCCATATGGGAGTAGTTACTGAATCGTTGCTTACAGCATCATGTGGTAAATAATGTCCCTCCTTATGTTTAACAGGGAATTCTACCTCTTCTATAAATTTATTCTTCAACTGATCTTTTATAATATTATCATATATGGTTAGATGTTCTGGTTTGTCTTCCAACTTTCTTAGAAGAGAATTTAACTGAGCCATAGCTGCTTGGTAATTTGTTGGTAACTCCGAATGGTTTAGTTTCCATGGTAATCCTACCCAATATTGTCCATCTCTAAATTCCTCAGACTGGTTATACAAATTCAAAGTTATTTTATCTTCAGGGGTTAGTTCCTCAGAGTGTATTCCTATACTGTCTAGGTCTCACAATTTGTGTACAGGTTCAGTTTTTTCATCCAGCAAGTCATTTATCTGAGTAGGGTCTAATTCTGCACCTATTCTAGCTACAATCAATGACTGTGTGGGGGTAACAAAGACTGAGTCTACCAGTTTGGCCTCTCATTTAGTTTGCTTTGGAAAAGGCAAACTGACCCATAATGAGGTTACCTCCTGGACTCTTGAACAACTGTACTTTATTCTTCTTGAAAGTCCTATGTAGGAATCTTCCACAGTAGGCTAATCTGAACCAATTATCATTTTTATTGGACCCACAGTATCTGATTTCCCATTCTGTTTAGCCAACCTTAACCCTGAGCTCTGTAGATGATCAGAGGTTTCCTTCAGTCCTTTTATACATATACTTGTTTCCATATTATCCAGTACAGCTGCTGTTATACGGCATTTATATCTGTGAAGGTGTATTACAGGTCAAACTACATCAAAGGACTGAGCTTCCTTAGTAGTTAAAAACCCTGTAATGGCTAGATTTACTTTAACGATAATAGGTAACTTTAATTTCTTCACAATGTCTGCAGAAATGAAGGTTTTCTGTGAACCCGTATCAAAAAGAGTACATGCTAATGGGTTTCTATTTTCTCTCATTACCTTCACATCTATAGTTGGAACTGCAGCTGTCATTACTCTTGGAGTATTCGCTTTCACAATTGTCATATTGACACTTGCAGTTTTAGGAACCTCATGCTTCATCATCCTTGGGCACAAAGCACTGTGATGATTTTCTTTTTCACATTTGAAACAAAGACTTAGTTTAACCTTGCAGTCCGCGGAAGTGTCTTCGGAATTCATGCAAATCATACAACACCCCAATTCCTGAGGCCTCACTGTTCTAGACGCGTAATCAGGATAATGGTGACAAGATGCATTGGAATGTTGTTCACCACAAAACACACAGACTTTCCTGTCCTTTACCATTGAAATTTTTACCTCCTTAATTTCATCAGCTTGTCTATTCCTTGCCCTTCATGCCTTATCCTCATAGTTTAAGAAGCTAAGGAAGGTACCTATCTCTTCTTTAGGCACAGACTTAGGCGCCCCTGACTTAGGTTTTCCAGCCAGTTGGTTAGTGGTTCTTTTCCTTCTTTCAGCCTTCTTTTTAATTTCAGCAGGCTTTACTGTTCCTTGCAAATGTTAACGGAGTTGCATTAAGTCTTCCTCAATCTCATCGCAGGAGATCATCCTTCTGGTACCTGCCATACAAGGCATCCTTGGTTCTAGGTAGAAGCTTTAAGGACATAATTCTAGAAAGCATCCAATCTGCTGCTTTAACATCTTCGTAAGTTTTTAAAGCCGAAAATTTTGCAAGGAATCAAAATCATGTTTAGGCATGGGTAACTCAATTAGAGCCTTCAGGTGGGAAATAAGGCTTCCGTTATTTCGGTAAATAAGGTGATGGAAAATACAATTGTTGTTGTCTGTGGTAAGAAAATTTGTAGAGAAATGAAACCAGTTATTTTTTAATGGAAGAAAAAGAAACTAAAGGCCAGGACCCCTCAAAATTTTTCCCTTCAAGAAAAAACAAAAACAAGGTATTTTCTTTGATTTTCCATGGAATGATTATTGATTCCATGGCCTGAAGCCATCAGAGTGTGCCTCGCGCATTACGGGGGTTATTCTCTCGGGCATGGTAGCATACATTCCCTTCTCAAATCCTTTGACTAATGCAAGAAAGCCTTGGCTTAATCACGCTTGCTCTAATGCTGTACACAACAAGGAGAGGGCCTATAAAAGGTACTTAAGCCAACCCACCCCTGAATCACATCTTGTTTATGTTTCTGCCCGGAATCGTGCTAAGTCTGTTCTTCACTCTGCTAAAAATAATTTCATCCATACTAAATACGCTCAACTCTCCAACTCGAACTCTTCCTGCTCCTTCTGGCACCTTGCCAAAAACCTTTCTAACAACTTTACCTCATCATCCGTCCCTCCCCCGCTGCAGGGGGTCACCTTGACGTGGTGGCGCGGCTTGAAGCGTGGTTGGCGGTGCCACCTACTTTGGAGGCATGCCTACCTTTGTAGGGTTCGGTATTTGTCGGTCTCGTGGACCAAGCACTCCCTACATCACTGGTGGAGGAGGGCTGCTGGTGATGTTAGTCCATGCCCATTGCCATCTAGGGCGAGACTGTCGCCTCCCCACGTGTTTGCCGTGCGTGGGGTCCCGTAATGCTGGGAGACGGGAGTCCTGGAGGTTGAGCAATGCTGCACGCTGCACCCTGCAGCTAGCAATACACCTCTTTGGTCCCTTATTCTGGCTAGACGGGTGGCCTGGTTGGGCCCGACTAGGTCAATCGGCTGGTCATTCGTTGGCTAGGGTCAAGTGGGCACTGGGGGGCCTGGTGGCTCCTATCGTCCTGGAGTCACCCTTGCCTAGTTCCCCCAGTGGTTACCTGCGTATATTCCTCCGTTACCCCTGGGATCGTTAGTGGTACTGGCCCTGACATATGACCTCCCCCTGTTGGGCTCCGTGGTGGGTGGTGGGGTGGGGGAATGAAGGTTTTTGTATGTATTATGGATTATTTACTTGTTCCTCCTCCTGCACCTTTTAACAAGTTCTTGGTCGTATGTAGTCCTGCTGGGGTAGACCTCCGGAAATGTGACATTTTCCGGACCCATCGAGAACTGGTCACTGCTTGTGGCGCGACCCCTAAAGTTGTTCCACAAGCTGATGGCAGTTTGTTGGTAGAGGTGTCTGACCCTTCTCAGAGTGCGACTATTCTATCTTTCGCAGAGCTTTCTGGTCAGCCAGTTACATGCACCCCCCATGCTTCATTGAATCATTCTCGTGGCATTGTCTATGCTAAGGAACTATTGACTTATGATGAGGCACGCCTTGTTGAAGAGTTGTCTGTCCAGAATGTAATAAAGATTGAGAGGATTAAGAAGAAGATAAATGGTGACCTTGTGCCAACTCCATCCTTGATTGTGACCTTTGATTCCTTAAGCCTCCCTGCTGTTCTTAATGCTGCATGGTACCGGTACAAAGTTAGGCCATCTGTCCCTATGCCTCGTAGATGTTTCCACTGTCAGCGTTTCGGTCATATTGGCCAGACTTGTAGGCGCCTTGCACTAGGTCTTCCAGCAGTCTGTGCGTTATGTAGTTTAGATATTCATGAGGGTGTGGAATGCCCTGGCCCTGTAACTTGTGTCAATTGTGGTGGAAAGCATGCTGCTTCATCTAAATCTTGTGATCGTTACAAAATGGAACACGAAATTTTGTCTCTCAGAGCCTCCGAGAGGCTGAGTTTTACCGAAGCTAAGACACGTGTCCTGTCTATGTATGTCCGCCCTGGTGTGTCCTTTGCTTCTATTCTTTCTCGGTCAAAACCTGTTGTGCGCAGTCATTGAGCCCCTGCTCCACTTTCTGACCCTACTCCTCATAACTTGTCTGATACCAGACGTCCTACTACCTCTCCTTGTGGTCTCTCAGAAAGTCCAGTACCTTTGCAGTCTGCATCTCGTCTGGCGCCTGTTTCTGTACCGGCTGCAACTACTGTACCAGCAGCTACCCCTGTACCGGCTGCTACTCCTGTACTGGCTGCTATTCCTGTCCCGGCTGCTACTACTCTACCAACTGATACTCCTGTTCTGACTAATAATCCTGTATCAGTTGCTCCTTCTGTAATGGCTTCTGCTCCTGTACTATCTGCTTGCTCTGATACTAATGTTCAGTCTACTCCACAGTGTGCCTCTACAGTTCTAGTGCATCCCCAAGTTCTGGCATGGAGATGGAGATCGCATCTGCCAACCTCAAAAGGGTGAGGAGTGAGGAGTCTTTGGGTGATTCCCCTCCACCTAAGGTTTAAACTTCTGTGCCACATGCGGACTCTGAGGGGGCTCTTCGCTCGGCAACCCAGGCAGTGGTGGCACCTAAGTCGGTGGGTGTTCTTGACGATCTTTCTAAGATCCTAGTCCCTGCTTCTTGCTCAGGTGTGTCGGAGTCTGGGCCTTTGGATACTCAAAGGGCTCGGTCACTGGTTCCCTCTGATCAGTCACCCGGCAGCCAGGCCTTGGTAGATTCGGTTGGGGAAGGTCTGGTTGGCCCCAAGGTGCCAGTCAGGCTCCCACGCAGGGGTTTGGCCGGAACAAGTGGGTCTTCCAGGACAGTCGTTGTGTCTCGGGCTCATTCTGACGATGGACGGGACCGGTCTCGAGGTAAGGGCCCTTCCATCCATGGAAACTCTAAATCTTCATTGTCTTCTCGTTTGGTAAGGCAGAGCTGCACACCTAGGAAGAAGGGCTTTCACACCCTTCCCAGTGAGGTTGCTACATAGCCTAGATATTTCTCATTTCATATTATTTATTAGTACTCGCTATTGCTCAATCAGTACCAATTTATCTCCAATGGACTTGTAGAGGTGCCATGGCGAATTGGGAGGAATTGCAGTTATTACTCTCTTCTCTGAGCCCGCTCTGTGTCTGTCTTCAGGAGACAATGATGGGGGATAAACAGTTCCCTTCTATTAGGGGGTATGAGGTCTTCCATGCGTCTCCTCCTGGCAGTCACAGAGGTGGATGTGCAATTTTGTGCCGTTCTGATGTCCCCTTTATTTCCTTTGAGATACAGTCTCCCTTCCAAGTTCTAGCAGTACAGATGCACGTTGGGAGGTGCTATACCATCTGTTGTCTGTACCTTCCACCTTCCATCCCTGTTACGCGTGCTGATCTGGAAACCCTTATCAGCCAACTTTCACCCCCTTTTCTTCTCCTTGGTGACCTTATTGGCCGCCATCCTTTGTGGAGTGACTCACTTTCAAATCCCCGGGGTGATCTTCTTGCTTCTTTGGTTGGGGAATTAGATTTGGTTGTCCTCAACGATGGGAGGTCGACCCATTTCCATGTTCAGACTGGCACGTACTCTGTCATTGACCTCACCATCTCCTCCTCTGATTGTGCCCTTGATTTTTCTTAGGTGGTTTTGGATGATCTGCATGGCAGTGACCATTATCCTGTGTTGGTCCAGACTACTCGCTCTGTTCCTGCAGCCCGTATGCCACGCTGGTGTTTGGATAGGGCTGATTGGTCTCTCTTTGAGGAACTATGTGTATTTGCCAACAGGGTTACTGAATTTTTAACTGTCGACGATGCTGAACATTCTTTTACTAAGACCATTTTCTCAGCAGGGGTTCATTCCATCCCACGGACTTCTGGTGTTTTTTCCCGGAGACCTGTGCCATGGTGGAATGACGACTGCTCTATAGCAAAGAGAGCTTACAAAGTGGCTGCCCGTCGGTATTTTGCCAATCGTGATGTTGTTTTCCTAAAAATCCAGTTTCGCAATGCACGTGCTCACTACAGATGGGTCACGAAGAATGCTCATCGAAACTCGTGGAGGTCGAATGTTTCTACAGTTACATCCTCTACTCCAATGCCTAGTGTGTGGAAAAAGGTGCGCAAGATTTCTGGTAGGTTCACGCCCCCCCTTTCCACTGGTGTTGCGACTTCATGGAAACCTAGTGTCTGCACCTGATGCAGTAGCCTCTGCTCTTGCAGAACAGTTTTGCGCTGTCTCAAAAAAGGATCCTTCTAGGCCATATGTTAGCTTTCGTAGGAATCAGGAGAGGCTTGGTCTTGACTTTAGCTCTCGTGGCGGAGAGCCATATAATTTAGACTTTAGTCTCTGAGAGCTGCGTGCTGCCCTCTCGGAGTGTGGTGACACTGCTCCTGGACCTGACAACATTCCATACGCTATGCTACTTCATCTGCCGACTGATTCAATTCAATTCTTATTGGACCTTTTTAACAGGGCTTGGAGTGAGGGCTCTATGCCCAAGAGTTGGAAGTTGGCTGTTGTCCTTCCCATTCCAAAGCCTGGTAAGGACCATTCTCATATCTCCAACTATCGCCCTATTAGTTTGACATCATGCGTGTGCAAACTGTTTGAAAAGATGGTCAATGTCAGGTTTATGTGGTTTCTGGAGAAGGGTGGTTTTCTCTCTCCTTCGCAGAGTGGCTTCCGGAAATTACGGTGCACTACCGACAACCTTATCAGACTTGAGGCATCAATCTGTGAAGCTTTTGCCTCTAAGCAACATCTTGTGGCTGTGTTCTTTGACCTTGAGAAGGCTTATGACACTGCCTGGCGCCATGGCATCCTCCAACAACTTCATGCCTTTGGTTTACGTGGTCGTCTGCCAGTGTTGCTTAGAGACTTCTTGACTGATCATGTGTTCCGGGTCAGTGTGGGTTCTACCCTTTCTGCGCCACTGTGCCAGGAGGAAGGTGTCCCACAGGGGAGTGTCTTAAGTGTTTCCCTATTTGCGGTGGCCATCAATGATATTCTCGACACTGTTTCTACCAGGGTCTCCTCATCCCTTTATGTGGATGATTTAGCTATATGGTTTTCGGGCTCCCTCATGTCTGCTATTGAGCAGCGTATGCAACTTGCCTTGGACAAGATCTCTGCTTGGGCCACTTCCAAGGGTTTTCGGTTTTCCCCTTCTAAGACTGTGGCTATGCACTTCTGTAGGATGAGAGGGGTACACCCAGACCCTGATCTCCAGCTCTGTGGCAGGAGACTCCGTTGTGTGGAAGAGACGAAATTCTTGGGCCTGACGTTTGACTGTTGTTTGACTTGGGTCTCACACTTGGCAGGTCTTAAAGCATCATGTATAAAGGCTCTCAATCTTTTGAGCATTCTGTCCCATACCTCTTGGGGTGCTAATCGGAGGATGCTCTTGCATTTGTTTCAGGTTTTTGTAGCCTCCAGGATGTCATATGGCTGCGAGATCTACTCGTCTGCCACAGAGGCCAGACTAAAAACCCTAGATGCTGTCTATCATTCTGGTCTTCGCCTTGCAACTAGGGCTTTTCAGTCATCTCCAATTCCCAGCTTGTTGGTGGAAGCTGGTGTGCCTCCCTTAGATCTACTGCGTCAGTCTGTTGCAGCATGGTGCTAGCTCTGAATTTGTCGCCTTCCAGACTCACTTGTCTGTAAGTGTGTGATGCAACAGTCTTGTTTTTTGTATTATAGTAGACATCCTCGCATGCCTCGTCTGTTTGGCTATAGGGTTTGGGATATCATGGAGGAGTTTGGTTTGTTGACAGTACCTGTCAGTCCTGTTCGGATCCCGAGGGTTGCTCCATGGATCTTGCCCAAGGTGACCTACTGCAGGATTTTTGCAGACTCCAAGGATTCTGTTGCTCCTCAGTGTCTTTCACAGTTATTTTTAGAACATTCTTCTAGTCATGGTGGATCTGTGCCTGTGTATACTGAAGGCTCTAGATCCACCTCTGGTGTAGGTTTTGGAGTGGTATTTCCCAATTTTAGCCATGGAGGTAGTCTTCCTTTGGCTGCCACAGTTTTTACTGCAGAGTTATCAGCTATAGTTTTAGCCCTGAAGTTGGTGTTTGTTCACCATGGCAATCATTTTACTATTTTTAGCGACTCTCAAGGGGCACTTTTGGCCCTGGACTCTTTTAACTCTTCCCATCCTATAGTTTTAGCTATTTTGGAGTGGCTGTTCCTCATTCGTCGTCGAGGGAAGAGAGTGGATTTCTGCTGGGTTCTGGCACATGTTGGTGTCATAGGTAATGAAAGGGTAGATGCACTTGCTAAGGGCAGCTTTACAACCTGTACGTGCTCCTTGCCCTTTACCTGCTACTGATTTATGCACTTCAGTGTTGTCTGCTGTTCGTGATTGTTGGCAGTTATGGTGGGATAGCGTTCCTGTCAGCAAGCTAAAGGAAGTCACCAAGTTCGTCTCTCAGAGAGTTTGTTTTACAATACCTCGTAAGTTAGAAACTGTTCTGGCTCGTCTTCGCATTGGACATACCAAGCTCACACATGAGTTCGTCATGTGTGGAGGTGTGCAGCCTTTCTGTGATGACTGTTTGGTTCCCCTTACAGTCAGGCATTTGCTGGTTGAGTGTCCCAGTTTGGGAGACTTACGTCGGAGGCTGCTATTGAGGCACCGAGGGGAGGGTGGTGCTTACTGTCTCTCTTTGATGCTTGGGAGAGAACCTGGTACCCCTGGGGCCGATTTGTTTTTATTTCTGAGGGAGGCTGGCCTCCTTCACCTTTTATGATTCCACTGTTTTTACTTTGATGTTTAGTTTTTAATATGGAGTTTTACTTTTTAATGTTGTTTATATTTCTACTGCTTGTATTTTTGCTTATACGGCACCATATGACCATGTTGTTGCGGTGCCATGCATTTTATCAATCAATCAATCATCCGTCCCTCGTCTTTTCTACTCTGATGGTTCTGTAGCTATTTCTTCTACTGATAAAGCAGATCACTTCACTCAGACTTTCTCCCCCACTTCCACCTTAGACGATGCCAATGCTGTTCTTCCATCACTTCCTCCTTCTGACTTCTTCATGGCTGATATTAAAATTTCTCCAGGTGATGTACTTACTGCCATCACTGGCCTCATTACTAACAAGGCATATAGGCCTGATGGGGTCCGTCCTGTTGTCCTCAAGAACTGTGCTTCTATGCTTATACCCTGCCTAGGTAAACACTTTCGCCTTTGTTTATCAACTTGTACCTTTCCTTCCTGCTGGAAGTTTGCTCTCATTCAGCCAGTCCCAAAGAAGGGTGACCATTCCCAACCCTCTAACTACCGCCCAATTGCTTTAACATCCTGTATCTCAAAAGTTTTCGAGTCCATTCTTAACCGAAAATTGTTAAAGCATCTTTCCTATTAGAACTTTCTGATCGTCAGTAGGGGTTCCGTCAAGGATGCTCCACTGGCGATCTTCTCACTTGCCTTTCATACTCCCGGTCATCCTCCTTTCGGGACTTTGGCAAAAGCTTTGCCATTGCACTTGACATCTCAGAGGCTTTCGATCGAGTCTGGCATAAATCTTTAATTTCCAAACTGCCCTCTTACGGTTTCTATCCTTCTATCTGTGCCGTCATTTATAGCTTCCTTTCTGGTCGTTCTATAGCTGCTGTTGTAGACGTCCACCATTCTTCTCCTAGATCTATCAACAGTGGTGTTCCTCAGGTTTCTGTCCTATCACCAACTCTCTTCCTTTTATTCATCAGTGGCCTTGTAAACTGTACATCTAATCCTATCCACTTAAATGCTGATGATTCCACCCTTCACCTTTCCATTCGGTTCCTGCAACGTCCATCTCAGCAGTTACTTCAACAAACAAGGAATGAGGCTATGGCACACCACATCAAGGCACAGATGGATAGTGACTGTAAGGAGACCGTCTGGAAATTAAGGATTTATGCCAGACTCGATCGAAAGCCTTTGAGCTGCCAAGTGCAATGGCAAAGCTTTCGCCAAAGTCCGAAAGTAGGATTACCAGGAGTCTGAAAGGAAGGTGAGAAAATTGCCAGTGGAACGTCCCTAGCGGAACCAATACTGACGATCAGAAAGAAGCTTGTGATAGCAAAGGTACGTTATTTTTATTTTTCTGTTAAGAAAAGACTCAAAAACTTTTGAAGTACAGGATGTTAAAGCAACTGGGCGATAGTCAGAGGGCTGGGAATGGTCACCCTTCTTGGAGACAGGCTGAATGGGAAAAAACTCAAGCAAAAAGGAAAGGTACTGTCGCCCTAAGAAGTGAGGGCAGAATATCCAGAAGATTTTGGTCAGCAATAATGCACATACTCTCCCTTATATCTTTAACCCGCGCCGTCCTGAGGACGTACTTCCACGTCCTCACGTTTTGTCACAGCTAATCCCGAGGACGTACTTCAACGTCCTGCAATTGCAAGGTTCATAATTTCCACAATTTTCAATTTTCGCGAGTCATTTTTGGTATGTATACACGGAACACCTTCCTCAACAAGATGCCAGGCAGGGACAATGCCTTACCCAGCATGACCTCCTCCCCCCCCCTGCATGCCCTTTTCTCAGCAATTCACCTGTTATCAGTGACCTGGCCAGTATAGCCATGTCATGCCACGGTACGAAATTCAGGGCCAGAGTGATTCCCCAATCAATGACAATGTGGAGGACAAACTTTACATAGCATTAGAGGAAGAAACAGTTAGAAATGATGATCAGGTAATGTGGCAAAAAAAGGTCAGGTATTAGTGAGTGAAACAATGCTTATAATGCCTATATTACTGCTTGAAAACCAATATACTCTTGTACTACATATAAATTCGTAACAGTAAATAAATAAATACCGTTTATGAGTGGTGTGAAATAGTTATCCTCCCATAGAACTCGTTTTCTTTGGTGCCAGCCTGATAGAAAACCCAGTAAAGTAAGGAGGCCCTCCTACCTGTAATGAGTATTTTAAACCTCAGGTGAGCGATTTCTCTATAAATTTTCGATGTTTCTCACCAAAAGCGAAAGTTTTAGCAAAAAAAAAAAAAGGGTCGAAAAATGGTCGGGATTGGGGGGTACCAGTGGTCAAAAAGTGGTCGGGACGGGGCGGGTTAAAAGGTGAAACCTATTATGTAAAACTGTTACTGAAAACAATAAGTAAATAATAGGAAATATTCAACGGATCTAATTGAAATTGCAGAACTGTTGCTCAGGGACAGTCAGGAATAATTTGTGTAGTTCAAATCTAGTATGGTAACACGCAATATTTTTTAATAGCTTAAGACTGAGAAGAAAATTGTTTCAATAAACAGTTAAAATTAGTAATTATTATTTATGAAATATTTACGTTACAGTACTGTGGAATAAATGAAAGTCATTTATCTCCGCGTCTGTTGTCTCCATGGACGACGACAGAAATTGGGAAAGCAGCTTAGGTTAGTAGGCTATTTTAAATGGCTCGATCAACCAGCACGAAAGGATACAATTTTTACTCAAAGACAGGCAGTTATTACACTACATTTGTCCAATTTTCTATTACGAAAATTCTCTGGAAGATTTAATATAAGCCGAAGGATTACCAGTGAATTAAATAAAGAACCTCGAAAATTTTACGTAAGTCGGAGCTCTTTGGAGCGTGCCAACTTGCCATAGCCTACTGTAACATCCACAGTGCATACACGATTAGCAAGAGTTATAAAATGCAGAGGCTCATAAACAAATCACTGAGTTCAGAACTTCCAAATCAGCTTTTTCAGTTAATCAGGACACGGCGGTTTGTTTAAGAAGAAAGACATTACAGAATAAAAGATAGAGCAAAAAGAATGTGCTTTTGCATTGCACAAGTTTAGAAACTCATGTTTTGGTTCTCTCTATTGCCTAGTGTAAGAAAAAACAGTTAAAGCTGTCATACCTCCTTACGACTTAAAATAATTTTTGCATCAATTGGGAATAAAGTAGCTAAATACAATTATTATAAGCGAGGGGATGACAAGGAATAAAAGGGAGAATGGTCTTGCTTCCACCTCAGGTTGGGTATCATTAGCCTGTTACGAAAAATTTCACTGTTATTGTATCATCACCACAGCATTTGAAAATATGGTAGTTTATTGCAGTCACAAGAGTATTCCTAACTGGTCGTTGAAACTAAAGCATCTGTATTTGAAATCCTGGGAAGTAAATATATCAGGAACACCGGGTTATACTAAGCACCGCACGCAGAGTGATACATTACACATTCATTCAAATCGGGAAACGTATGTATGTGTTAACTTCGAATATATCCCTGCCACATTATATTCATTTTACATAATTCTTAGAACGATATATATTTTATTTGATATGACGTGATGAAGGCATAGAATTTTTACCATATATTGTTCACTAAGTTTTCATGAAACCTCTGATACTGCAGAGTGACCGAAGCAATTTGAAATTCTGCCATCACTTCTTGGGACTACTGTACAAGTTGACAAATAGGTGAGAGTTTACTTAGGCAGCACAGTTCTTGAGGACAACAGGAGGGACCCCATCAGGCACATATGCCTTATTGATACTGAGGCCAGTGATAGCAGAAAATACATCAACTGAAGAAATTTTAATGTCAACAGTGAGGAAGTCAGAGGGGCGAAGTGACGGAGGAACAGCACCTTAATCGTCTAAGGCGGAACTGAAGAAGAAAGTCTGAGCGAAGAGTTCTGCTTATCAGTAGAAGAAATAGCTACAGACCATCATAGCGTAAAAGAGGAGGGACGGATGATGAGGTAGAGGTGTTAGAAAGGTTTTTGATAAGGTGCCAGAAGGAGCGGGAGGAATTTGACTTGGAGAGTTCAGAGCATTTAGCACGAATGAAATTATTATTAGCAATGCAAAGAACAGACATAGCACGAGTTCGGAGAATAAAACGTAAAAGAGATGAGATTCAGGGTTGGGTTGGTTCCTGTACCTTTTGTAGGCTTTCTCCTTGTTGTAAACAGCATAAGAACAAGCATCATTAAACCAATTTTATTTTAGTTAGTCACAAGATATGGGAAAAGATATTGAAACTCTTAGGGAAATGAAACGAGCTATTTCGGCTGCATAATGTAGTGGAGCAAGGAGCCTTGGGTTATCGGAGTTAAGAGAATCGGCAGTGAAATTAAACAAGTTATTTGTGATTAGTAAACTTGTGGGGAAAAGAGACTTGGGCTATTCGAGATAATTAAGTGGTAGGGATCTGAAACTAGGGCTGTGTAGGGTTGTTTAGTTAAAAAATCTTTAAATTAAAATGGGAAACCATCCACTATTATATACAGACTTGATATCGAGTATGTATGATAAAACCTGGTTCTTTATATTTCAGGCGTCTATTATTCACTCTTAGCGGGAAAAAAAAAGTCTGGCTGGCATTACGTGGAACAAAACACTGTGGTTGTTCTGATCATGGGTGGGATAATGGTGTCAGCATTATCATTCTCAAACTTCTTATGAGAATTACCTACCATTAAAAGGAGTTGTTCCGCTACCATAAGTATATACGAGTGCATTTTAGTGACTTTTCCTCACCCATTCCATCTCTCCTTCCCTCGAATACTCTAGCATCTGTCATACTTGCTCCTATTTTCTCTTTCATACCTCCTGTCAATAGACGAAAAAGAAAAAATAGGCTAATGCCTGTTGACTGCAGGTTAGCAGTAAATATGCTTAAGTCCTACTCTACACTTAACAATTGAATATACATCCAGGTACCCATCCGTGCTGAAATGGGATTCTCATTTTTTTTTTCTTTTTTAAGATTGCTTCCCTGTAGTAACTTTGATCAGTTTGTGAAGGAAGTAGAGGCATGGTAAGATTCATAACTTTACCTAGTTTATCCATTTAAAACATATATAGGGTGATTCAGTACTCTGAGGTCTTAGAACAGCCCCAATAAGTACGTTATTCAAGAACGTTTTTTTTTTACTTTCAAACTTCATTTAATGTCAATCGTATACTGCATTTGAGAAATATCCGCATATGATCTTAAAGAGACAAGCCAGAAATTATATGTTTCTTCCAACAGCGCGACGTGACTGGGCATCAGTTGGGTAACCGCCTTGATTATGTGATCATGCCATATTCTATAAATGACCCCATAAACATATTTACAGTGATTACCTCGCCCGGACGGAATCCGATGAGGTATTTCTTTTGGTTGAGTTTGTTTCTTTGTTTGTTTTCTTTCTTTGTTAGCAACATTATGGAAAAACGGCTGACTGAAATTACACAAAGCCTTCATCATAAAAGGACACTGGTCCCAAAAGTGATTAAATATTGGACGTAATCGAGTGACCTTGAATGGTAAATATCAAGGTCACTGGTTTTCAGAGGGCGATAACCTGAAACCGGTTGAAGATAGAGATATTTACTATTTGAACATAGAGGAATGCATAATATGGGCTTTCATTAGGCACCTTGAAAGGTCAGACTTAGGGTCACGGATATTCAGGGAGCTATAAATCGATACTGGTTGACGATAGAGATATTTACTATTATCAGTATATAGGAAGACCCAAATGGGTTTTTAATTGGTACCATGACCTTTGTAAGTGACCCTGAAAGGTCAAACTCAAGGTCACGTATATTCAGGGGGCTATAACTCGAAACTCGTTGAAGATAGAGATATTTATTATTATCAAGATATAGGAAGTCTCATATGGGCTTTCATTTGGCACCATGACCTTTGACACTGAGTTACCTTAAAAGGTCTAACACAAGATCACGGGTTTTCAGAAGGCATAACCTGAAAATATTTGCATCATTACCTTTGACTTTAATTGTGTACTGACACTAAATGACAGTTCATATTCACTATTTAACAGCAATAAAATAACTGGTGTTGGGCGAGGTTTGCTGTGCCTGGCACCACTTGTTTTACTACCGGTATGATTTTGCTTTTGACTAACGTTGGGTTTTCACATCCTGTATTAAAACACAAGCCACGCACGACTGATTTGCTAAAAGAATACTCACTGGTAAGAATGTAGACATTTCATTGGATAAATTGCACCCTAAATCTGCTACTTTGGAAAAACAGGTTCAACTGTGTTAAATCATTGAAGAAAACCACTCTAAAAGCTTGATGTAAATGTCGGTAAACTGTAACGACTTGAAAACATAAGTTCCTGTACCAATATTCTCTTCACACAATTTTCAAATTTCGCATGTGATTTTTGGTACGTTTACACAGGACACCTTCCTCTACAAGATGCCAGGCAGGGTCAATGCCTTACCCCGCATGACCTCCCCCCCCCCGCACGCCATTGTATCGGCAATTCACCTGTTACCGGTGACTTGGCCAGTAAAGACATGTCATGCCACGGTACGAAATTCAAAGCCAGAGTGATTCCCCAATCGATGACAATGTGGAGGACAAAGTTTATAGCATTAGGGGAAGAAACAGTCAAAAATGATGATCAGGTAATGTCACCAAAAATGGTCAGGTATGTTGATGTGTTTGGTGAGTGAAACAATGCTTATATTGCCTATATTACTGTGTGAAAACCATTATACTCTCACACTACATATAAATTTGTACCAAAAATATAAATAAATAAATAAATACTGTTTATGAGTGGTGTGGAATGGTTACCCTCCAACTCGTTTTCTTTGGAGCCAGCCTGATAGAAAGCACAGTAAGGTAAGGGGTACTGCTACCTGTATCCAGTATTGTAAACCTCAGGTGAGCGATTTCTCTATGAATTTTCGATGTTTCTCACCAAAAGTGGAGGTTTGAGCCAAAATTTTTTTTTCCAAAATTGGTTGGGATTGGTGGGGGGGCAGTGGTGGAAAATCGGTCGGGACGGGGCGGGTTAAATCAAAAAATAGGGCAGAAACGTGTGTTCCCATCAAATTATAGAACGCGTGGTATAATCGCACAAGCTCATAGCATTTTCTTCTAGCATGCTATGATGTTCTGATGTTTATTGCTGAGGCTCGAATGATTCTCGCCTATATAACTGGTGCATGAGTTTGGTTCAAGAGAATACTATTTTTCTATTGGAGATGATTTTTCACACTAACTTTGCAATATCCTCCATACTTGCATTTATGTTAACAATGTATCAGCTAATAACTGTGAAGTATTTGACAGCCATCTCTGATTGACTTTTTTTTTTTGTCACAACCAATCGTATTAATTCTTTCGACATGGTGCCATTGAGAATCCATTTCATATTAATTGAGCCTCAGCAGTGGCACCTGTTCTGAGAACAATAAAGGCTGGCCCCTCTTCAAAGAGAGGAAGGCAGTAATTTGTAGTACTGTGACCATTAGAAGACAAGAGCTGGATCTTTCTAACTGAGCATTCCATTTGTGGGCCATTACACCAATAAGGTGAGCAAATTAAACATTTCCACCTGCAGCTGGGTGAGAATTATGTATATGTTTTTTTCCAGGTTAATATTCATTATGTACCTGCAGCTTAGGTTGGGTAAGGATCCAATTTTTTTATTTTTCTGGTTAATATTTACTTCACACCTGCTGGTTAGGTTAGGTAAGGATGCAGGTTTGGTTAACCCCAGGGTAGGTTGAGTTTGGTCAAGTTAGTAACTTACACTAATTGGCTATGCACGATTCGTCTGTTCAGGTAATACTTGGCCACTCTTTACTGTAGGAATCATTTCGTGCACACACTAAACTAATTATTAAAGTATCATGCACCATATCTGATAAAGAGCTTGGCAGATATATTGAAAAATAAAATGGAAGTGGATATGGTACCTCACCTTTGTTTTGATCTCGTTGCAAATTAACTATCTCCGGAGGTGGTAAAGTGTTTAAAAACGAAAAAAATATTAAACGCTTATATTTTCTTTACGTGATATCATTATCATTAAATTAAAATTCCCATCACGCACACCAAATGGTCCTTCAGATTCTGCATATTTATATTCGCACAAGGCTGCAATATTATAACGAAGGGGCATGTGAAGGGGTGCTATGAGACATCCCGCAGATTCCAGTACTACGTTGCGGTAATCCTCTCCCTTTCACCGGGGGACGCTTTCCCCTTCATGCGTTAAGACTACCAAAAGCTGCGGATAAGGCAAGGTGAATGCCTTTCCATAGTTTACGACTACGGCTGTTAGGCTCTCTAGTAGAGATTGTATGTAGGGTGACAAGTGCTTGTGTGATTGTAGTGCTGGAGTGGGTTTGGATATGTGTATAGTCTGTGAACCGAGTGTAATTGGCCCATGAAAGCTAACTGGGTGCAAGCATAATTTATAGTACACGACACTGGTTCAACCACACGTCCACCAAATCAGTACGTGACCGTTAGAACTCTCCCAAAGTTTATTTCCCTGGCAGGGCGCGAACCCTCGTTCTCCCGTGTACGAAAACGCATATATATATATATATATATATATATATATATATATATATATATATATATGTATATATATATATATATATATATATATATATATATATATATATATATATATATATATATATCATCATAGCCGTTGAGGTCCACTGCAGGACCGGCCTATCCCTACCGAAGCAGGGACGATACAGCCAATGTATCTCTACCTAGTGGCTTAGGCTTTCTGGTAGAGACTGTATGTAGGGTGAGAAGTGCTTGTGAGTGTGATTGCGGTGTTGTAGTGGCTTTGGATGTGTGTAGTCTGTGAACCAAGTGTAATCGGCCCGCCTTAAGCCGATTGGATGTAACCATACTAGTATGCGACACTGGTTCAACCACAGCACCCCTTGTGTCCGCCAAAGTAGCAAGTGGCTTGGTGAACGCTTCCCAAAGTTTTTACAACTCTGGCGGGAGGCGAACCCCCGCTCACCAGCGTGCGAAACACACACTCTACCATTATACCACAGAGGCTCCATATATATATATATATATATATATATGCTGATGTGCTATATATATATATATATAGCACATCAGCAATGGACCCATGGCACAGTAATTTCCATAAAGACAAATAAGGATGGAGATGACACCCACCAGCATTTTCTTTCGATATATTTCTCCGAATGTTCGGACACTTCACGTGGCCATCTTCAGGGTATATACATGGGATCCTACCAAAGAGCAATACTACAACAGCTATGGATCTAAAGTTCACCACTTTCTATATATATGTCTCACACATTAAAATGAAGAACATGAACAAAAATTATTAACTCAAACCAAACCTACCAAACCTTTAATCATCGTACAGTATAAAAAAAGAAAAGAAAACTACAGCAAAAATGCACACATGAGGCGCTGAGTTCATTGCCGGGCTAAGCGCCAAAACTACAAAACGCCAGAAAATGCGTTTAAAGTCTGGCAACTTTAAATCTTTGATATCTCGTTAACTGCTTGTGTTTTTTTTATGTGTTTTTTTTTTTTTAAATGTAGCTTATGGTATTTCCTTTATTGCAATAACCTCTATTTTGCGCTATCTGTCATTAGTCATGATGATATTGTGTGAAGAAGGATAATTTTGCCCCCCATTGCCTGACCGATTGGCTAAGAAAATATTTTGATCCCACTAATAACTACAGAAATACATCATAAGAGGCCAATAATATATTAGCATAATGTCCCAGGAGTGTCATACTGTGAAATAAAATCAGTTCTATGACGTAAGTATTATTATTTTCACAATAATAGCAGTTTAAAGGTCGGAAACTATGTGCGTGTTTTACTCGGAGTTTTTAACCACCAGTAAACACGAGCCACATCACAAACATCAAGAAAAACATAATAAATTATTATATTGCTGATAATAATAAAAAAGTAAGACAGCATTCAATGTATGAGGACATTAACAGAAAACCCCCGTAACCTGGATGATAAAAAAAAAGAACCCATAACCTGAATAAAAAAAAAAAACGGTTACGAGTGCCAGTAACTTCACAAACACAATGGCAATAATAATAATAGTAATAGTGGTTAAAAAAAAATCTAATAATAATGAGCAAGCACCCACAAGGCAGGTGAGAGAACAATACTGTCCCTTCTCTCTGCTCCACTGCTGCTGGTGGGAGTAGTGTCAGGCAACAGCTTAGTGGCTAGCTGCAGTGCAACCTGACTATCTGATTGGCCAGCTTCAAAGGGGGTAAGGAAAGTGACTGGGATACAGCCCGGTAATGCTCTCACATTCACTTCAACATCACAGGGAGTCAACATAAGGAACACAGGACAGGCTTAACTTATAGGAAAAGTGATCATACAACTGGCGGAATTCTGGACCCAGTCACGTGCCTTGAGCACTAGTGCGGAACCAGAAGGATTTTATTGCTGTGTGGCACGACAGCGCAACACACATGTCTACTTAACCAGGATTATGATCCCTTTGTAGGTTCTTTCTCAGCACTTTTTTACTTCTAGCGTATAAAGGGATGGTTTAGCTACTTGCTGGTGCATGTAGGTGCTTGGCAGCTATTTTGGCGCTTAGCCCGGTACTGAATTCAGTGCCTCACATAAGATTAATACACAAAAGCAATGGACAAAAAATAAACCTTACCAATCGGTAGCAAAACCCCCCAAACACTAAGCTGACTAAACTAGAGTCCTATACTGAATAGAGCTCATAAGGAACTGGTACAACTGCGTCAAATGACAGGTCAGACATAGACAACGGAACAAAGAGTAATGAACACTGAAACAAAACAGAAACCCTATCAAACCACTAAGCATTGTTTACAAGATTTAATTCAGGAACCAGCTTATGTGTTCATTTTTGCTGTAGTTTTCTTTATTTATATTATACGAATATTAAAGGTTTGGTAGGTTTGGTTTGAGTTACTTTATAATTTTTGTTAATGTTCTTCATTTTAATAATGTGTGAGACATAAATGTAGAAAATGGTGAACTTTAGATCCATAGCTGTTGTAGTATAACGAGTATTGCTCTTTGAATGTACCCTGATGATGGCCACGTGAAGTGTCCGAAAATTCGGAGAATTTTATCGAAAGAAAATGCTGGCGGGTGTCATCTCCATCCTTATTTGTTTTTTATATATATATATATACAAAGGCCTCCCCCAACCTTCTCCACTAATTCCATGACTGAGCCAATCTTTGACACGTTTTGCTTGCAAATATCTCTATTTCATATTTTCGTCTCCTGTATGGCCTTTTTCTGCTACGCTTAGAATCTTTTGGTGCCCAGTTAGTCAGCCTCTTGTTCCATGGGTTATCCCTTATTCTTGCTACATGGCCTACCCACCTCCATTTCTGTTCTTTTATAACTTCTATAATATCTTTGACTTTAGTCTGCTCTCTCACCCAAGTTGATCTTTTCCTGTCTCTTAAAGATATTCCCAACATTGATCTTTCCATTGCTCTCTAAGAACGGAGTAATTTATTTTCCATCGATTTTGTCATTCTTCATGGCTCACAACTATACGCACCAGCTGAAATTATACATTCGTTATATACTTTTCGTTTCATACAAACTGGTAAGCTACTTTCCATAATGTCTATGTTTACCGAAAGTTTTCCATTCAATTGTAATGCGACTTTTTATTTTGCTATCGTAATCTTTCATTAATTTTAGTAAATGCCCTAAGTAACTGAACTCCTCGACTTGTTCAAGAATTTCCCTACTTAGTCTCATGATGCTCATAGGTGTCTGTGTATTAAACATTTCTTTAGTTCTACTCCGGTTCAAATTCAGCCCTACTATGAGACTTTCTCTGTTCAGGTCGTTTGACATTTCTTTCAATGTCTCTTCTGTTTCTGAGATTAGGACAAATATCATCTACAAATCTTAAATGGTTTACCATTAATCCATTTATGTTTATTTCTTTGTTTTCCCAGTCTAACTTTCTGAAATTACTTTCTAGGCATGCTGTAAATAATTTTGGTGAAATTGTATCTCCCTGACACACGCCCTTCTCAATCTTAATTTTTTCCGGGTCCTTATGTAAATTAAATGTAGAAGTTCCCTCTTTATATATGTTTTCCAGCAGTTGTACAATGTTCTCATATATATATATATATATATATATATATATATATATATATATATATATATATATATATATATATATATATATATATATAAAGTAAGGTCCAGTCAGTCTAAATATATTTTATAAGTACTTCTCACATGATTATTATTAATCTGAATAATGTTCCCTCAGCCAAACACTCAGAATTCCACATGAGTTTCTCTTCACACTACCTGTGCAGCTTACCTGGCAGGCCCCGTTCTGATGCTTCGAAATGCATCGTTAGATGCACAGAGAAAAGTGTAGTTCCAGTTTCGATCGACACAGGAACACAAAGAATTTCCTACTTCTTGCAAATTAAACAAAGTTTCGCAAATTCTTAGCAACTATAACGTACATGACGACCAAAGACTGAACAAGGGACATGCTACGCATTTCAGCGTGAGTGTGAGGTGTGCACATGATGACATGAAAGAGAGAGAGAGAGAGAGATTTTCCTGGTGCTTGAGGATCCAAAACTGGACATATGTGGACTGACTGTACATTAATGGTGAGGTGAGAGCGTGAGAGGATGGGAGTATGGATTGGGTATATGTGCAGCAGTAGGTGAGGATGAAAGGGGAATGGAGTGTGTATGTATTGTTGTGTGCAACAGATGGATGGAGAATATAAAAGAGTATGGATCAGTTAGCTCAAGGACTGTGTGGGTAAGACTGAAAGTTGGAACGCAAGCCTGGGCGATTGTGTGTGTATGTGCGCCAGCGGAACACCGTGCAAGTACTGTAGAGTGAAAGAAGAGTTCTGGGCAAATGTGGAAGAGTGCATGGAAAAGTCTGATAAGAGTGGGTGTTTTTGACTGAAGACATGAATGGTAAAGTAGGGAATGTGAAGGTGGATGGAGATGTTGGTGAGTGAGGTGTGCCTGCATTAGTGGGTGAGAGTGGTTGTGCTATATTGGACATTTGTGCAAGGAAGGGATTTTTAATAGTCATTATCCTCTTTAGGCCCAAAATGATCTACAGGTATTTGTGACGCGTGATGAGAAGGATGGGTGGTGAAGGTAATGAACCTAAGACAATGATGATGTGTGTGTGGATGAGAGAATGAGAGGGTATGTACTGGGTGCAAGAGCATACCGAGGTTGGGGGAGTGGACTTTCTGAACACCACTTGGCCATGGTGAAAGTCAAGGTACAAATGCGATGGATGAATAAGATGAGAGTAAGGAGATGGAAGTAATCTGTACAATGAGGGTACAAAAGTTGCAAGAGTATATATAAAAAAGAAAACGCAGAATATGAGAGAAATGGAGGAGTGATTGCATATATATCATCTGGAGTAGATGGAGGAGGTGGGACGTGTGTGCCATATATTCGCGAAAGGACTGTGCACCACGTGAGGTGTAGTGTGGGGGTTAAGAGAAGGGGAAAGGGGATGCAAGGAACAGCATGGTGGAATGCAGAGGTGAGACAAGTTGTGGTAGAAAAGAAGAAAACATATAGTGAAACATATAAAGAATGAATGGGACGCATAGGCATGGAGGAAGTAAAGTGACGGAATTGAGAATTATATGTACTGTACAATAGAGAAGAAGAGAGGTGAAAAGATTAAGAGGAACTAAGAATAGAGTGGATGAGGAATTTGGAATGAATTTGAGTGTAAAGTGGTGGGAATGAAAAAAAAAAATGTTCTGGAGTTAGGTAAAGAGTTAGACAGGGTGATAGAAAATCTAGTAGGGAGTGAATGACAAAAATGGTAGATTGAGAGTAGTGAAGGGAGAAAAAGTGAGCAGATGGAGAAAACACTTTAAGGAGTTGTTAAAATAAGAGAATGGGAGAAGGAGGGAGATGAGAAACGAGGAAGAGATAAGTGGCATGAAAGTAGTCGAAGCAATGAAAGTCACAATGGGAAAAACCCCAGAGACTGATATAATGTGTGGTGAAATGTTAAAGCACAAGGTAAAGATAGTAATAGAATGGATATAGAAGATGTGTCGATTGGTCTGGGAGGAAGGTAGACTCTCGGAGGATTGGAAATCGGTTATAATTATTCCCCCGTACAAAGAAGAATGGGAAAAAGCGGTGTGTGTTAATCACAGGGGCATTTGTCTTCTTAGTGTAATGGGAAAAGTGTACAGAAAGATGCTTATTAATGGAGTTGGGGAAATAACAAAGGAGTTAGTTGAAGAAGAACATGGAGGTTTTAGATTAAATATTCATCCTACGGTCTTTAGTTGAAAAGTTTCCATAGAAAGGAAAGGAGTTGCATGCGGTCTTCATGAATTAGAGAATCAAATTGACATAATGGATAGACAAGGAATGTGGAAAATATTACTAATTTATGGAATAAATCGGTAGTAAATGAATGCCGTAAAGAGTATGTATGAGGGCGCTCATACATTGTTGAATTGCTGATTGTTGAATTGCTGAACAGTGGATTAACTAAGACGTGTTATGTCTGCATGGTTGTTCAGCCTGTATATGGGTGGGGTTATAAAAGAGACACAAGGTGGGGCAGTGAATGTTGGCGCGGGCTTAATGAGAGAGGGAAGTGTTTGGTAACTTCCTGTTCTCTTGTCTGCAGATGATACAGTTTTGTTAAGTGTAGACGAAGGGAAGCTTCAAGGCTTGGTGAATATATTTGATAGAGTGTGTAGGAAACTGGACCTGAAGATGAATGTAGGGAAGAGTGATGTTGTGGTTTTCGAGAGAAAAGAAATCACTGAGTCCACAAAGAGGTTAGATGGTGACGATATGGAAAATATAAACAGTGCATTTATGTACCTGGGTCGTGTGATGTGTAAGGTTAGAAGTCTAGAGGATAAAGTGCTTGAAGTGATTCAACAGGGAAGAGAAGTTGATAGTTGTTTGAAGCTGTGAAAAGAAATAGGGAAGTGACCATGGAAGTAAAAAAGTCCCTGAATGATAGTATTATAATACCAACTCTAGCATATGAGAGCTAAGCTTGGACAATGTTAGTAGGAAACAAATCAAGAATAACAGTAGTGGAAAATGGGTATCTAAGAGAAGCATGTGAATTTACATGGAGAGAAAGACTGACAAATGAGGAATTCAAGGAGCGTTATGGTGTGGACGTGGATGTGATAGAAAGCGTTAGTAAAAATACAGTGAGGTGGTTTGGTCATGTGCAGAGAATGGTGAGCGAAAGACTAAAGAGGAGAGCATATATGAGTGAGGTGGAGGGGGGGGGAGAGGGAGGGGGATGGAGGGAAAGAGAGATGGAGTGAAGAGGTATGTGGGACAGGGGTACGGCTCTATATCCTTTCCATTGCACTGGCATTATATTCAGATTTTCATTTCTTGTTACGGCTCAACATTCAAGATCGAGAGATGACAATTATAAGCCACGGTGAAACACAGTTTATATTATTATCAGTGATGACACATAATTTCCTTTTAATCTTACATAATTTTCCTACATACCTTAGCCGTATTTTCACTGATATAGGAAGCCTTTTAGCACCACTTCCTTAGTGATTAAATTTCTATACTTTAATGAAATAAAATCTATGTATTTGTATATCTATGCTAATATCATGGCTCGTACGAAAGCAACAAGATATTGACTATTAATGAGCTACATGCAGAAATAAACTAGTAATAGATAGATGCTTGGAAGGCTGTAGCACCTCTTGTTTCGCGAATTAGTTTGCCTATGTCAATTTAACGAAAGCATCATCTAACTGTCTCGTAACATTTTCAGACTCCTATGTCCGTCAATTTCAATTGAATAGTATCTGGGGTTATTTAAATGGTAATAATAGAGGTTTCCTAAGACAAGGTTAATGGTACTATTATCTTTTCACCATAACATGGCCCAGATTTGGATCTTTTGCAACTTATTTCACGTATCACAACAGAACACAAAGACAATCCTACAGTTCTACATCCTGTCCATATCACTGCTTCCGGACTAGCATGTTATTGCAGTGGTAATCTGTTGTTATAGTTCGGCATTCAAGATGGAGAAGTGGCAATTTTAGGCCCGGAAATAGGACAACTAGAAAAATTTATCTATTGCCAGACGCCGTAATCCCTTATACGGGGTGGCCACAAACAAATCGCCTCCACGTCACCCTGTCCCCCACCATTTCACTGCCCTGCTCCCAATTCACCCCCCCTCTCTCATATAGAAAAATAATATTTCATTTATTAGTAACTCCTACGAAATAAAATCGCCTGAGGTTAGCTTGAATTAAATTTAAGAGAAGTTCCGCAGCTCGCAGGGTATTTTCTTAGATAATATTAACATTGCAGATAATTATTAGGGATATAGAAAAGGAATAATAAAATAACTAATACCTTCTTTACTAATATAACGCATTCATGTACTTTGTTCGTAATATCTACAGATTATATCAATTATCCTGTGAAAGGTTATGGAAATGTACGCTTTCATCATTGGGCGGCTTAACTGCCTGGTCATAAAATCGTTCCTCAACCACCTCCTGATTCCCCGAAAGGAGGATGTTGGACTGCAGGGGAAGGACGACATAATACCACAGTCCACAGGTTCACGTTCCAGATGAGCCTATAGCCACAAAAACATCGTTACCATCAACAACAGCGACGACAACAGTAGTAACATCATCCTTTAAAGGCCTCCTATGAGTGGATTTAATGAAGACTATAGCCAGTCCTCCAATAAAGCCTATCCCAAGCTGAGGACAATTGTCTGGCAGCTGCAAGAATCTAATGCAATTGACGCCCACGGGTTCTTCAACCTGTCATGCCAGAAGTGAAGTTGAAGGAAATGTTCGGGGGCATGTTTAACTGAAGAGGAAATGGTCACTCGTCTAGGAATTAGATGGGCGGATGACGTGGGGAGGCATGTGATGTAGGATGGTGTAGGCTGGAGCGAGGGCAGCCTGATTAGGAGGTACTGGGTGGCATGCAAGCGACTTGTTTGTAGTCAAGCCATCCGCGATTAAGGTGTCTGCTTTGCATAGCCAGGGATAGTGTGAGAATTGTTATCACATGAAGTTTCATCAGAATCAATTACCTTTTTTCAGGTGTGTCTGATATGCACAAAGTTTTATTTATTTGTTGATGATTACTTCCAAATATGTTGACCAAGTAGATTTTGTTGTCAATTTTCTCATTTACAATGGTGATATCTAACAAATGTTTACTAAATTTTTGTGTCCTCAGATGTTGGTCAGTAAGTTGAATATGGTCACATACCCAACAGCCACTGCAAAATCCGACTTGCTGTAATGGTCTATCTTCTTTAGTCTTATACGTATTAAATTATTTCGCCCGATTAAGTATTCTGTTTTGGTTTTCTCATTGCGATCTCCAGACGATCTTCTATTCACGTAAAGTTAGAATTTTCGAACTGTAAGGGACAGATTAGCCTTCATTAACTACTTCACTGCAAGCTGTCTCCCCTAAGCTGCAAAAAAATTGAGAGATACTGTACCAGGATTTAAAAGGAAAAACTATATAAAGATAAAGTAGAGAACTAGATGAAGGAGAATGAATTACTTATATTCCCAGTATGTGGGTACTGCGTGTATCGGTATGCATTTTATAAAGATTTTTGCCACATTATCACTAGTCTTAGTCTTCAAAGGAATTCTGAAATGTTTTGAGAGGTATTACTATATCTTTGTCTGACAGGGGACACAGCTACGTGGAGACGATTGCTTGTGGCCATCTCACTGGAGTAAAGCTTTTGGCAATAAATAGATAAATTACTCTCCAAAATTTATGACCTGAAGTAAATCTTTTTAGAGTATATACCTAAAGGTCAAAATTAGAAGCAAATAATACATTTAATTCAAATAAATAAAAGGTAACTGTCACTGTTTGAAGAGTTTCACGAAGTCGTTTGTTATCAGTGGGAACCATTTATATACAGGGTGGCCCGGGAGTGATGGGTGTATTCGGAAGTTTAGGTAATGATAAGTTAATTCTGGCTTTTAAAAAATCTATGAACATAGGACCAAACCTCAACAGTTACAGGACTACAGTTACTGATGATCTTATGGGTTAAATGGTCTGCATAATTCACACATAAAGGTATCAGTAATTGTAGACCTAATATTTGGACCCATGTTGCTATTGCATTTTCTACCTCTAATTCCCTGATCTATCATTTCCCATACTTTTGGCCACTCCTGTATATCTCCTGGGGCAGCAATAAGATAATGCTATAACACTTGTGGCAGTGACGGGGGCCATACACATCTATACTTACAAGAACAGCAGGTGTAGGTGTGGTGGCCAAGGCGTGGGTGTGGCCTCAACTGATTCTCCCCATGCCCCTTCCAGCTTATATATGAGGCGACCCTGACTCCCCCTTCCTGACGTGACGCACGGAACCTGTAATTGGTTAACATTCTCTCTCTCTCTCTCTCTCTCTCTCTCTCTCCACTGCTTCCCATATGTGACTTTAGTTTCAATCTTTTTTGTTTCTTCCCCCAATGGATATATTTTCTCTCATTCGTCCTGTCTCCAAACGATGTAATTTGCGTAGCAGATACCTTCTTAATTAGAGGAGTTAAAGATAAACACCTTCATTAATCCCTTCACTACAAAGGATACCCCGCGTAGTGGAAAAAAAAATCCTGGAAGCATCGATAATGAAATTAAATTATATTATGGCAGTGAACTGGAAAATGGTAATATTGACTTAGATATTTATATATATATATTTTTATTCATTCATTTATTTATCATTTTGGTTTTTGTATATCAATGGCAAAAGCTAGGAGATTACTTTGCCCTTTCCGTAACCAGGTTTAATAACACAGTCTTTGGGTTTACAATTATGGTAATATTGTGACATTTACTTAAACACAGTCATTTTGTGGATAAAAAAAAAAAAACATGCCAAAGAAAATATGAAACCGTTTCCAAATAAAATCGATCTTTAAATGTTGTATCTCTTCCAACTGACACACACTAATTTTAACACTGCTAAACTTGGAGGTATGTTTTCATCACACAGGACTGTTCCTGTAGTTTATGCTGGTCTTAGTTTTCACAGTGGCTATTGTAGAGTTCATTACAGTTCCAGCTTCCTTCCTTAGTAAGCGTACACTTGTGACTAATAGTTTTGGTTTACCCTCTAATCTTACTCCAGGCTGGAGGAAAAGTATAACCTGAGATTCAGATCTCAGACGTGTAGTTCAGTGATACAGACGTAGTTCCGAGGCTTCACTAGACTCTGCCAGAAACAGTTCCTGTTATCATTTTTTTTCTATGTGGCCGACTAAGGAAAGATTTCATAGCCTGTTCCCAAGGCCCAGTAGTCCATTTACATACTGTACATCTCCACATATCACGACTTCGGCTCTAACACCCACCGTCCATATTAAATACAAACTAGGGCTGCCTCGTACAAGACAGGTGTATTGTTATTAGCACGACATACGTACGACATGTTGGCGGGTTTTCTGGTATATCAGTAAAGTCTTCTTTATGAAAATTACATTCTTATACTGTTCCTTTCCCCAGCAAAGATTCGAACCTGAGCCCATTAGGACTGTAGGTCATCTTTCTACCGATTCAGCCACCGCGTTCCCATTACTTGCTTGATCTAGAGAAATTTCGAAGAGCCAACAACAGGTCACGTTCGGTGGGCAACCCTGACAGCAGATTCCTGTCCGTCTACGGCTGGGAAGAGGACCGGGGAGAAAAAGTTAGTATTTACGGCGTTACTGTACCATTCACCGTCACTCTTGCACTTAGATTTAACTATAGTTCCTCCACCTTACTCTACGGAGGTTTTCTTATTTTGCAACTTAAGTCCCATACATCAATAGCAGAATATGGCAAAACTAGGAGTCCTCATCATTTCACTAACATTGACAGCGACCAGCACAATATTCTAATATTAATATCTTTTTATACGTAACTGGGCATTCAATATAGAGTTAATTTTGGTCAAATTGAAATGAACAGAGTATACTTCCATGTACACAATGGAGGTAAAAGGTAACACGTTTCCCTCACTCGTGGCAGTAATAATACCGTCCATGTATAGTGCTGGAGAGCGGCGCCTTCACGTAGTGACACCGATATAACCGGGCGGCTCTGGCATACAAATGTTCCCCACCTCTCTCCTTATCCTCTGGAAGGTGGATGGGAGACCATACAAGAAGGCCAGTTTCAGTCTGCAGTGCACTGTGATTGCAACAACTCCAAGAAAACTGTGTGTGTGTGTG
Organism: Coenobita brevimanus; assembly: GCF_032717465.1. NCBI lineage: Eukaryota > Metazoa > Arthropoda > Malacostraca > Decapoda > Coenobitidae > Coenobita > Coenobita brevimanus. The sequence goes on from NC_137009.1 coordinate 12,172,362, forward strand.
GGGGGTTGGTGTGTGTTATTTAGAGGTTTTATAAATGAACCAAACAAATCATATTAAACTTTATTAGTATTTATATGAAAGTTTTCAGTTCAATGGAAAGCAGCATTGGCATAAGGCTCCAGAAAGAACAACAGCAGGGCAGCCCAGCAGCCCAGCAGCTGGATGAAGAATAGACCCTGGAGGTAACATAGGCTCAGCATATCCTGTAAGACAGACAAGAGAATGGAGGTGGATTTCCACAAGGAAACATGTCCCTAACACTGATGATCCTGCGAGTCACTCTCAGATGAACGGACTCGTCTGGCACCGGCTGAAATTGAATACCAAAGCTGTCCCTACTACAAGAGGGCCAATGGTTGTGGTATTAAAGTTTTCTTAAAGCACACACTCCTTCCTATCTCCACGCGATTTTAGTTAGCTTAGAAGAAAGGTTTCATTTGGATGGTTTAGATATTGCCTTTTCACTACTACAGGAATTTCCTAAGCAAATAAAATTATCTGAAAACTGAAACACTAACACGAGTATTAAACAGACGTGCAGAGGTTAAAGATCAGTACAATGGTGTTATTTGCCATCTACAAACGATTTGATTTAGTATAGGAAATACTTTTTCGAACTAGATCACGGAGATAGAACTCTTTCTCATTAACAAGACTCTACAGTGGTGAAAAACGTCGTCTGGAGAGATAACGAAGTTGTAAAAATTAATCAAAGAGTAGGATGAAAAAGGCCCCTGCTCGTAACTTAAGTTCACCACAGCCTGTAAAGAACTTGAGGTAAATATCAGCACACTTACAAGTTACTAATATCTGCAGCCAAAGCATAATATTGATATTCTTTTCTTGCTATATACTGACACGGGTGTCTATTTTAAGATAAACTTTTCGAACAAGAGGATTATTTTAGTTTATTCAGGAGAGTCATTTTGGAATGGAGGGATTAGATACACCCTTCCCAACTACGGTGCTCTCAGAACCAAAATAAAATCATATGGAGCGGACAGACAAAATGGTCCGAGGTAGTGACTGGATGAATGCGTCTTAAAGGAAGGGAACAGTAATACTGTATAGATAAAAATCCATTAAGTTGCTTAGGGATGCAATGGCTGGAGGTAACTTTTGTTGATGTCTTCCCTCCCAAGATATGGCGTCAGCCTGTAAATCGTCTGACAGACAGAAAGCTAGACAAACATATAAATAGACAGACAGACAGACAGATAACTTATAGAAAGAGATATACAGAGTGAAAGAGGAGTATAGTGAACGTAAGATAAAGCTTCAAAAGTTGCATAAGGAGAGACTAGCCTAAAGATTTCTACTTTTGTTCGTCTTTCAGTATATGTATATATATATATATATATATATATATATATATATATATATATATATATATATATATATATATATATATATATATATACACACACACACACACACACTGTATATATAACTATATACCTAGGCTGCTACCCCCAAAGAAAGGGGAGTAGCCAAGACAGGACGACACACTCCCAATTTACTCACCCCCCCCCCACACACATATTTATTTGTATCTTAGTCTCACGTGGAGAATAGACAGATTTTCACCGCACCACACCGCACGAGGGTCAACTGAGAAGTGCAACAAACGACAACCTCAGTAAGGCCCGACGGTAGAGCTGGAGTATCCCTGCCACATCATAATAGATCCATCCCCTTACACCCACCTGACCTGAGCAGCTGATCAGACCAAATGCGGGAGAATATCGCCTCAGGACCACGTCACCATATATTCATTCACAATTTCTCTCCAGTCATTCCTATCACAGGCAGCCACTCTTCCTTGCTCTACAGACAATTCGATTGAATCTAAGGCTCACTTCACCCTGTTCATCCATCCTATTCGTGGTCTTTCTCTAAACCTTACATCTCTCACATCCGATCCAGTTATCTTTTTCACCAATCATTCTTCTCCCATTCTCTCCATATTCCCAAACCATCGCAACACTCTCTGCTCAACTCGATCAGCCATCTCCCTCATAACTCCAGTTCTTCTCACTTCATTTCTCACTCGATCCATACGCGTCAGTCCACACATACTCCTCAGACACTTCATTTCCATTACATTCAAACTTTTCCTCTCTGCTACACCCATATTCCATGCTTCAGCCCCATATAATGCAGTCGGTACCATTACACCCTCATACAGCCTTCACTTTTCATCCATTCTAAGCGAACGACATATACTGAAACACCTTTTTCATTCCTCCCACCACCTTTCCCACTTCAATTTTACATCTATTCTTCCATCCACATCACCATGTCACCCTAAATACTTAAAACATTCTACCTCCACAAGCAACTCACCATGCAATTTTACATTCATTCTCCTACCATACCAACCTCGTAGACTTCATCACCTTTCTCTTCTTCTCATTTACTGTCAATTTCCTCCTTTTACACACCCTTCCAAATTCCTCTACGAACTGTCCCCTCCTCTCCTCCGAATCGGTCCCCAGTGCGGTATCATCCTCAAACAGCAGCTGATTCAGATTCCACTCTATATCATATATATACATATATATATATATATATATATATATATATATATATATATATATATATATATATATATATATATTGCCAGACGCCTCAATCCCGTTTGGGGTGACCTCAAACAAATCGCCTTCAAGTCTCCCTGTCCCCCCGCCATTTCACTGCCCTGCTCCGAACTCACACCCCCTCTCTCATATACCTCTCCACCCCATCCCTCCATCTCATCTTCGGCCTCCCCCTCCCTCTTCCCCCCTCCACCTCACTCACATACACTCTCTTCGTCAGTCTTTCACCCTTCATTCTCTCCACATGGCCAAACCACCTCAGTGTGTTCCTCATAACGCTTCCTATCACATCCACATCAACACCACAACGCTACTTTATATCCTCATTCGTCAGCCTGTCTCTCCATGTGACTCCACAGGCTCCTCTTAAATAACTCATTTCCACGGCTCTCACTCTTGACTTGAGTCCTTCCAACAACGTCCAAGCTTCACTTCCATACGTTAGAGTTGGTATCACAATACCGTCATGTAGTAACTTTTTCACTTCCATGCTCACTTCCCTGTTTCTTATCACTGCTTTCAAAGAACCAGCAACCTTTCTTCCCTGCTGTACCCTTTCAAGCACTTCACCCTCCAAACCTCCATCCTTACTCATCACACTACCCACGTACTTAAACGTACTCACATTTTCCAAATCCTCACCATCCAACCTCGCTGTAAATTCGCTGACTTCACCTCTCTCAAAGATCATCACTTTACTCTTCCCTACATTCACCTTTAGATTCTGTTTCTTACACACTCTCCCAAACTCATCCACCAAGCCTTGCAGCTCCCCTTCGTCTTCACTCAACAACACAGTATCATCTGCAAACAACAGTACAGGGAGTTTCCAAACACTATCCTCTCTCACCAGGGCCACTCCAACATCCACTACCCTACCTTGTACCTCTTTTATTACCCCATCCATGTACAGATTGAACAACCATGGAGACATGACACATCCCTGTTACAACCCAACATTCAAAGAGAAAAATTCACTTAGTTCACAATCCACACGCACTGCACCCTTCGCACCATCATACATACTCTTCACAGCATTCAACAACTTCCCATCTACTCCATATATTCTTAACACTTTCCACAATCCTTGTCTATCCACCCTGTCATATGCTTTCTCCAAATCCATGAAAGCCGTATACAACTTCTTTCCCTTCTCTAGAAACTTTTCCACTAAAGATCTAAGAATGAATATATGATCTACACAACCTCTTCCCTCCCGAAAGCCTCCCTGTTCTTCTCCAACTAATTTCTCTGTTCTTTCTCTAACTCTGTCAATAAGTATCCTACCATACACTTTTCCTATTATACTAAGAAGACAAATGCCCCTATGATTACCACACACTTCTTTTTCCCCTTTTCCTTTGTAAAAGGGAATAATTATACCTGACTTCCAATCCTCCGGGACTCTACCTTCCTCCCAGGCCAATCTGCACATCTTCCACATCCATTCTACTACTATCTCTCCCCCATGCTTCAGCATTTCACCACACACTCCATCAATTCCTGGGGCTTTCCCCGATTTACTTTCTTCCACAATTTCTATCCTACTGATTTCTTCCTGTCTTCTCACCTCCCTTCTTCTCCCAGCCATTCCCCAGCCACTTATACTCGCATTACTTCCATCCTCTATGTTCAACAATTCCTTAAAGTGTTCTCTCCATCTGCTCACTTTTTCTCCCTTCTCCACTAGTAATCTACCATTTTTTTTCTTTCACTCCCCTGCTAACTTCATTTCCACCTTGTCTTACTCTTTTCACCCACAGTACACGAATTCAGAGTACGTGATCCTCCTCGTACGTGATGATTTTTTTTTTTTTCGAATTTTATTGCATTTTTCATTAGTTGGCGAATTGAACTCCTTGTAAGCAGGACGGGCAGCGAAGAGTGGCCCAAATCCCGGGTTACCCCAAGTACTGGGTACGCGACATTGCCCACCCAAGAAGCGATAACGCTTGCCTACGCTCCACCCACCATGAGCAGGAGATAGCAGCAGAAAAGGCAGCAACACCAGTGATGAAGAGTGAAGATTTGACCATGATGGAGATCAGCAGCGTATTATGTGCCCTTGATAAATTCAAAGAAGAATTCAAGGACATCAAACGCTCTCAGTTGCGAGTGGATGTCTTCACTGGACAGAACCTTCTGCTACTACACTGACAAGCACAACCAGGAAGTAAACAGACGGAAGCAAACACTCATCACCCATTTCGTGTGGCTTGAAGAAAGTGAGGAATCACTCCCTTCAGCATCAGAAGAGCCATATCCTGAGGAGGATCAAGAGGATGATGCGATGTCTTCGGTGTCAGAAATAGACTTTGAAGGGTTTAAGAACGAAGTGAGTGCATTACGTAGTGAAAGTGTGGAAAGTGCTGGTGACGAGAGTGGTGAGGAAGGTGGTGTGGTGTGTGATGCAGGAGATGCACGCTAGGCGCCTCATCCTGCCTCGGATCCTCTTCTTATATCCATCAAGCCTGTTATCCTCTTGGGTTAAGGTGAGCAGCCATATTCTTGTTGGTTTAGCTATGCCACATCCTTGTTGATTTATCTAGTAAAGCCATAACCTTGTTGATTTACTTTAATTTAGGTAATATGTCTTAGACAGTTTCCCTTTATAGTACAATACTTAGGTCTGAAAGGCGTCTCAAGGGTCACTCACGAAGGAGGGTGCCACCCATATGTAATTTTTCCCACAAGTTTATGTATTCACAGTATGCGAATTCCTAGTATATATATATATATATATATATATATATATATATATATATATATATATATATATATATATATATATATATATATATATATATATTTGGTGATAGGTGGGGGCACTCACCATCCACTAACTCGATGTAGTGCTGCTTTGGGTGTCCGCCCTTTTCTCCTATCCATCCTTCCTATTCTGCGTTTCTTTCCTTCACTTTCCTCTTTCTTCTGGTTATGGCTGACTTTATTCTCCCTCTTCTGTCTTTCTTTCCTTCGTTCTTTCCCCTTCCTTCTGCCAGTGGGTAGCTCTACACTGAGTAACAAGCCAAATGGTTTCCTGTACACCAAGAAACCAATTATTTTTCGGGGTGGTAACCATATAACCAAATTATGGCACCTGGTGCTTATAGGGTAATTAAGGTGCTCCAATCGGATTGAGCTTGTATAGGTTTATATCCAAGGGGTGGTTGGGGTTTATTGGTCACATAATGCTACTCAGGGATGAGTGAGGCCGGTCACTCTCATCTTAAAATGTCAGGACCAACTTGCCTAGTCCCGGGTTCCTACGTTCCTCATGCGGCGACGTAGTACTGGATAATTGATGGACACACACACACACACACACACACACACACACACACACACACACACACACACACACACACACACACAGAATAGATAAACGGATAGATAGAGAGACAAACAAAAAATCTGGTGAGAGAGACGAAGAATAGAATGTGTATTGCTAGAAAAATGCAAAATTATAGATAACGTGAGGTATACACAATGACTACATCACCCGCGCCCTGTAACTGGTTTAAGGGCCTGGACACACTTGCCCCCGAACATGTGATCGACAAAACTAAACGAAGCACCGGGATAGAGCTGATTCAATATTCGAGGCTCAACTCGTTTCCTCTTGACGATCACATGTTAGGGGGCAAGTGTGTCCGGACCCTTAGGAACAAAATTTGACTTTGCTCCGTGGCCTTGACCTTCGATCGATTGCTCTATAAAAATCGAATTCCTTTAATCTTGCCTTACCCTTAACTTTTCCGCCAAATTTGGTTCAAAACTTGTCAGACCTGTTTGAGTGATAATTGTCCAATGACCTTGTCCTTTAAGTAATTATTCTCAAATTTAACTTTCTTCATCCTGTGCTGACAGTCAGACCTTTTATCAAGTTTGGTTTAAATTGAAAGTATTTGTGCTATAGGGTCGAGTATTGATGTTGCCCAAAGACCTTGATCTTTTACCGATTGTTCTGAAAATCTGATCCCTTTGTCCTGTCCCTTTCTCTGAACCTTTCCATCGAGTGTGGTCTAAATCCGATTTTAAGGATATTTAAGTTGACCTGCCAAGCAACCTCAGTCTTTGACCTATTGTTCTCAAAAACAATAGGCCAACCCCGTGTCTGACTCTCAAGTATGTTACCAAGTTTGATACTTATCACATCAAAGTTGTTTAATATAATTAAAACAAACACAGACATGAACATAGGTTGAACTAAGACCGTGCCCTTGTAACCTTGAAACTGTTCTCAAAATATTATTCTTCCCTAGTTTGTCATTTCAGAAAGACCGGTCTAAATCAGATAAGAACGGATTAATTTGACCTTTCCATTTGACCTTGACCTTGGATCTCACCGTGTGACCTTGACCTTTGACCGATTTTTTGTCAAAACTGAATCCATTTATCATTGCCCTGCCTTGAATCCATCCACATAGTATGGTCTAAATAGTTTATATTGACCTTGTCGTGTGACCTTGACCTTTGCTGTATTGTCGTTGGAAGTGATAGGTCAGTCCACTGATTGCCCTAAACACTTACACCAAGTTTGGACCCAATCACACCAAATATGTTTTAGTCATTCAGTTCACACAATGACACACATAGGTAAAAAGAAAATGATTTCGCCTGGTATTCTTGATCTTTGTTCACGACACTGAACCACATCATTCTTGTTTTACTTTCCATTCAGCCAAGTTTAATCTAAATCAGATCAAAATTACTTAAGTTAACTTTGAGTAGTCTAACCTTTTCACGTATTATTCTGAATACCAATTGTTAGTGAAGTCCTTGACTGACCCTCAACATTACACCAAGTTTGGAAAAACACTGATTACAACAGTTATAGTTATACTGCTAAGACACACACACACACACACACACACACACACACACACACACACACACACACACACACACACACACACACACACATTTATTGTTCTCCATCAGCATGCCATCCTTGTTATTGTGACTGTCTTGATGTAGTATATGGTGAAGTCGCCAGACCACTTGTCGATCAAGCTCGCCTGCACACACCATCATATTACAGCATCAAAGGTCCTTCTGTGTCCCGCACCCTGAATATGTTGACACGGTAAAAAAAAAAAATGAATAAAAGATGGAGGGTTCAATCTCTCTCTCTCTCTCTCTCTCTCTCTCTCTCTCTCTCTCTCTCTCTCTCTCTCTCTCTCTCTCTCTCTCTCTCTCGTGAATAAGGAATCATGGTTAATCCCTGGTAATAAACTTTTTATTGGAGAAGTATCGTGACAAATGTATGAAATATTTGAAAAACTGCGACAGCACAAAACTGGCGAGGGAGTTCCGACATACAGTATGTTAAAAATCAGATATGCATTACAGATCAATAAATCTGATGTTGTAGCATACAGATCTTTGTTGCAATTTTCACAGAAAGTAATAAACCCATTCTATTCGGAAGATTATACACACAGCACAAGTAATACAAGGAAAAAAATAACATTGTTCTTCAAAATAGAATCAGTCACAGAACACAGTGTTAATTTGGGAGATTTTAATATTCCGAAAATTGGCTGGAAAAATTCTTGATCAGACAAAGAAGGGAGCAGGTTGTTAGAATTGGTAGACTAAGCATTTTAAAGTCAGTCATTGAATACACCAATACGATTTAATGATACCAGAAAACGAAATTATTCTTCTAGAATGATTGTTAAGAAGTAGGAATGGTAAAAGAGCACAGATAAGAGATGAAAAAAGCACAGAAACAAGAAAGCATTCAGGATGGGAGGAGATTTGGACATCTATACCTACTGCTACATTCCACATTTTAGCAACAGACTTGTGGCTGGTGGAATGCAGTACTGGATATAGGTCTTCAAATCTCCTCCCCTCCTGAATGCTCTCTTGTTTCTGTCCTTTTATCATCTCTTATCTGTGCACTTTTGCCATTCCTACGTTGTAACAATCATGTTTGAAAAACTTCTTTGTTTCCTAATTTATTATTCTTTTTGAGGAAGAATAAGTATGCATGAAGCATGTTAGATTTCGATTGTTTCATGCTCTGCATACTGAAAGACTAAAACGACTGTACCTTCCCCTGGACACAATTGTTTTCGTACATTCTTTAACTGCAGGCGAGCTGTAGCTAACCAATATTGCGGAAAATGGCGTACTTTTTTTTTTTTTTTTTTATGCGAGGAAGAAGGAACCAAAGGCCATGAGCCCGCAGTAACAGTTCCCTCCAAGAGAAAAACAAAATACAATAGAGAGCCAAATTCAAGATCCGATCATTTTGAGATGCCTGGACACACTACGTTTGAAAGACTGGAGACCATAGGCAGCAGGAAACACAGACAGAGGGAGACAGTTCCAGAGCTGACCTGTTGCATAAATGAAAGACTGGGAGTAACGATTAACTCTTGCATTAGAGAGTTGGACAGAAAAGGGATGAGAGTTTGCTGCCAGACGGGTACTACGCGCCCGTCGTAGAGGTGGAGGAATGCAAGCAGACAGTTCAGAGGAGCAGTGACCATTAACGTAGCAATAGAAAAGAGATAAAGATGCAACAGTGCGGCGAAGAGACAGAGGTTGAAGGGAGTCAGTAAGAGGAGGAGAGTTAATGAGACGAAAAGCCTTTGACTCCACCCTATTGAGAAGAGCTGTATGTGGGGAGCCTCCCCACACATGAGAGTTGTACTCCACACAGGGGCGGATAAAACCCCTGTATAGAGTCAACAATTGTGCAGGGGTAAAGAAAGAGCGGAGTCGGCTTAGCACACCCAATCTCTTGGAAGCAGATTTTACAAGAGATGCAATATGATCTTTCCAAGATAAGTCCCGAGTAAATGAAACCCCAAGCATGTTCAAGGATGATGCAGGATTAAGCTAAATATTATTAAACATTAGTGGGTATACCTGTGGAAGATTTTGTCGGGTTGATAGGTGTAAGAACTGAGTCTTAGATGCATTAAAGACAACCATATTATTTTTACCCCAGTCAGAGATATGAGCCAAGTCAGACATTAGGTGTGCCATAGCCTCATCCCTTGTTTCTTGAAGTAACTGTTGAGATGGGCGTTGCGGGAACTGAATGGAAAGGTGAAGGGTGGAGTCATCAGCATATGAGTGGATAGGGTTAGATGTACAGCTTAGAAGATCATTGATGAATAAAAGGAAGAGAGTTGGTGATAGGACAGAGCCCTGAGGAACACCACTGTTGATAGATCTAGGAGAAGAACGATGGCCGTCTACAACAGCGGCTATACAACGATCAGAAAGGAAGCTAGCGATGAAGGCACAGATAGAAGGATAGAAACCGTAGGAGGGCAGTTTGGAAATTAAAGATTTATGCCAGACTCGATCGAAAGCCTTTCAGATGTCAAGTGCAATGGCAAAGCTTTCGCCAAAGTCCCGAAAGGAGGATGACCAGGAGTCTGAAAGGTAGCTGAGAAGATCGCCAGTGGAGCATCCCTGACGGAACCCATACTGACGATCGGAAAGAAGGTTGTGATAGGAAAGATGCCTTAAAATTTTTCTATTAAGAATTACCTCGTAAACTTTTCAAATACAGGACGTTAAAGCAATTGGACGATAGTTGGAGGGTTGGGAGTGGTCACCCTTCTTTGGGACTGGCTGAATAAGAGCAAACTTCCAGCAAGAAGGAAAGGTACAAGTTGACAGACAAAGGCGAAAGAGTTTGCCTAGGCAGGGTGTAGGCACAGAAGCACAGTTCTTGAGAACAACAGGAGGGACTCCATCAGGTCCATATGCCTTGTTAGTACTGAGGCCAGTGATGGCAGAAAATATATCAACTGAAGAAATTTTAATGTCAGCCATGAGGAAGTCAGAGGGGGGAAGTGATGGAGGAACAGCACCGGAATCGTCTAATGTGGAATTGGAGGAGAAAGTCTGTGCGAAGAGATCTGCTTTATCAGTAGAAGAAATAGCTACAGAACCATCAGAGTAGAAAAGAGGAGGGAAGGATGATGAGGTAAAGTTGTTAGAAAGATTTTTGGCAAGGTGCCAGAAGGAGCGGGAAGAATTCGAGTTGGAGAGTTGAGAGCATTTAGTATGGATGAAATTATTTTTAGTAGAGCGAAGGACAGACTTAGCACGATTCCGGGCAGAAACATAAAGATTATGTGATTCAGGGGTGGGTTGGCTCCGGTACCTTTTGTAGGCCTTCTCCTTGTTGCGGACAGCATTAGAACAAGCGTGATTAAACCAAGGCTTTCTTGCATTAGTCAAAGGATATGAGAAAGGAATGTATGCTTCCATGCCCGAGAGAATAACCTCCGTAATGCGCAAGGCACACTCAGATGGCTCACGGCCATGGAAGCAATAATCATTCCAGGGAAAATCAAAGAAGTACTGCCTGAGGGCCTCCCAGTCCGCAGCTCCAAAATGCCACAGACGACGTTTCCCTGGAGGGCCCACAGGCCGTACCGGAGTGATAGGACAGGTTAAGGTAATAAGGTTGTGATCGGAGGAGCCCAACGGAGAGAAAAGATTAACAGAGTAAGCAGAAGGATTAGTTGTGAGGAAGAGGTCAAGTATGTTGGAGCTCTCTCCAAGGCGGTCAGAGATACGGGTAGGATCCTGTACAAGCTGCTCTAGGTCATTAAGGACAGAAAAGATGTAGGCTTGTTCACCAGGTGGATCCGTGAAAGGAGAGGAGAGCCAAAGGTGGTGGTGAACATTGAAATCTCCAAGAATGGAGATTTCAGAGAAAGGAGAAATGGACAGAATGTGTTCCATCGTAGAAGTAAGATAGTCGAAGAATTTTTGATAGTCAGTAGAATTAGGGGATAAGTAAACAGCACAGATATATTTAGTCAGAGAATGACAGGAAAGCCGAAGCCAGAGTGTGGAGAATTCAGAAGAATCAAGTTCAGGAACACGAGAGCAAGATAAGTCGTTGCGTATGTATACACAACAGCCACCTTTGGCTTTGAAATGAGTATAGAGAAAGTAGGAGGATACAGAAAAGGGTTTGCTGTCAGTTGCCTCAGACAGCTGAGTCTCCGTTAGAAAAAGAAGGTGAGGCTTAGAGGAGGAGAGGTGATGCTCAACAGAGCGAAAGTTAGATGAAAGGCCGCGAATGTTGCAGAAATGTAGAAGTCAGACAGTGGTTCCAGGCACCTCGAGTCGTCACCGGGAGAGGGGCAGATGGCGGGGGCATTTATGGTCCCCCCCCCTGGGGACTCCGAGGCTGGGTGAATTGACGCCATTTTTGGTGAATTTTGAATAGGAAGTGTAGTGTGTACTGTTCATGTAGTTTGGTGAAGATAGTTAGAGAAATTTGTACTGGAGAGCATGCTGGCCTACTCTCTGTGTAACTGAGACACTGAAAAAGTTCAGCAAAGGGGGATGGTCAGGAACTAGTCCTGAGGGCTGATGAAACGGGAGCTCCAGCACTCCCTGTCATCAGCTTTCCATCCACCTCGGGAGTACTGCCCTGCTCGACTGGTGCTACAGTCTACTACAGATGACCGGGATTCGGTTTGCAGGCCCTAACTCGCGAACGTTAGTCTGAATGCTTTTCTAAACATGAAAAGAAACATCTACACCTGACAAGCAGCGTTTTGGCGTATAGTACGTCCGCGTACACCTTTTAGTTTTACAGTTATGACTGACGAAGAAAGAAAGATAGAACAAAATCTTCATTTCTGCAGATCGATTTTGCGACTCCTACGAAAGTCAGTAAGACTTTGCAAGTAGTTTTGCACTTGATTATTGAAGGTCTTTTAGTTCATAAGGTTAGAACTGGGATTTGCAACTGTTTTTGCATGAGTACTACAATACCCTATAGTACAGGATGCCAGTTTGAACCTGTGCCATTCGTACTTGCAGAGTGCTACTGCACTTCATGACACACAACCTTGCCGAAGCAACCAATGCTGATCTTTATATCTGTGTGACATTGATGAAAATTTTAGTAACAGCAATCAATATATTGTTATACCAGTATAGGCAGTAATATGTCATATGTAATAGTTATAGATATGTAATATTGATAGGCAATAGTATATATCTCATATCACAGTGTGCAGCATGTAGTGTCTGCTGGAGATATACACAATTTCTCACTAGGAATGTCAGTTTACATGATGTATTTCAACAATCCCGTTGCCCCAAACCATCAAGAATGTCTTAACACATAATATATCTCAAACAAACTCATTTTAATTCAGACGATACAAGAATTTCATTATAGGAGCAGTTTAATCTATCTGAGCCAGTTATCTGACTTCTTGTAAACTACCCATGGAAGCCTACCGCACACTACATCCACACTGAGCCTTATATATTCTCAGGTTTCGGATGGCATAGTCAGAGAGCCCAAGAAAATGATTGAGGGTTTAAGGCAGGAGATACGGTCAACTAGGATGTTTGCCGTCACATTACGTTACGCTGTCAATCACATTTCGATATAACTTTGTACAAACTCGGTAATCCAAGAGTGCCTATAACTCACCTCAACAACGTTTCAAGATAGAGAGGCAAGTGAGACAGAGCGGCACCTACCCTGCAACGACCTTTCCAATGTCTCACGTTATTATCAATAGCTGCCCACGTTAATTTCCATTTCCTGCGCTACGATTATCTGCAGGAGCTGCACTATCAACACTGGTGGCTGCGGCGATCGACAATACATCTACACTACACCTACAATTTCTCTTTATCTAATTAAATCCTCGGCTTTGTCTATCAACATTAGTGGCAAGCGATAAAGACAAAGCGCAAAATACAACACGATTACAACGGTATACAGCAGTGGCTGAATCAATACAGAGGCGGATTACAGTTCTAGAGGACCAGGTTTGAATCCTGGCTGGGGCAGTGAACAGTTTAAGGATTTGAATTTCATAGAAGTAGACTTTCTTGACCTACCAGAAGATCCGCCGACATGTAAAAGTAACCCCACTAATACAAGTACTCCAGTCCTGTATAAGACAGCCCTAGCATGTATTCAGTATGACTGGTGGGTGTTAGCACTGAAGTGGTGACGTGTGGAGGTGTAGGAGGACTACTGGGCCTCGGGATAGGCCACTAACCCCAAGAAAAAGGCCCTGAAGCCTTTGCCCAGAGACAAACACACAAAAATAGCTGTGAAGTGGTGAAATAACTCTACAAGCAACAATCATCACCGAAAACTACTCATCTACGATGCAACTCTACGATTTAGAAGAAACTACAAGACTTCAAGCAACTGTAACAAGTATCAGCAGCTTAAAGCAAAAAGTCCACAAGACAACTCTACAATCTTCTACAACCACCAGCAAGTAGTGGCAGTCTTCAGCAATCAAGTTAATCACAAAAAGAAAGAAGCAAGAATAAAGTAAGGAGGAAAAAGAGTACGAAACTAGAGTAAGCAAGGAAAATTAGTAAGAGGGAAGAGCGAGGGATCAACGGGTGTTTTGAAAAGCCAAGTTTAAGTTAACACAAAACAGCTGACCTCCAACACACCCTCTTCCATCACCACAAACTTCACCACCACAAAGACAAGAACTGTTGAGCCTTCAGTGATGAGATAGGAAGCAGTGACTTGTAGCAGTGTCATCATTTGCTAAGAGCAGTATTGCACGTCAGTCAATCCATGCCTGACACCATTATCACCACCACATTCACCACTCCTACTAGTTCATACCAGTGAGTTGAACATTTACCCGTTCCGAAACTGTATCATTTTAATAGCACCATATCATTTATACACAAACTTATGTATATTTACCAAACTTAATACATACACTAAATATAATTCGTTTACCAATAGTAAAGTGATATCAATACATAGCACTAGCAATAACTATGTATTGATATCACTTTACTATTGATATATATATATATATATATATATATATATATATATATATATATATATATATATATATATATATATATTTGTAGGAACCCCCTCCTCTGTTTTTTAGTTCCTAAAAAGTGACAGGCCAGAGAAAGGGATGGGGGATTGAGTTACCCCCGTACCCTGAAGACTGGGTCTATGAATGTGCATGGATGTAGCCTAGTACGATTGAGGCTAAAAGGGAAGAGATTGGAAGAATGTTTGTGAGAAGAAAGTTGGATGTGTTAGCTTTGAGTGAAACGAAGATGAAAGGGGAGGGTGAGTCTATGTTTGGAAGTGTGAATGGAAGATTGTCAGGTGTTGATAGAGGAAGGACAAGAGAAGGTGTGGCCTTGTTTGTGAGTCTGGAAGTACAGCGGTGTGTGATTGAATGGAAGGAGGTGTCATCAAGACTGATGTGGGTGAAAGCGAAATTTGAACGTGAGTTGTGGGTGTTTGGGAGTGCATATGGGCCTGGTAGTAAAAGGGATGAAGAAGAGTGGGAGTCTTTCTGGAATGACGTTGATGAGTGTCTGCAGAGTTTTGGAGCGAATGTGAATGTGGTAATGATCTGAATGCTGGAGTGGGAAATGTAGCAGTTTAACCCGCCCCGTCCCGTCGACTTATGGGTACGTTCCAACGTTTTGCATTTGCCAGTCCCGGCGACGTACCGGTACATCGTTCAATTGAAAAGTGCATAATTTCCACAATTGTCAAATTTCGCGCTTGATTTTCGGTACATATCCTTGCTTGACCTTCCCCTACCTGCCACCAGGCAGGGACACTCGGCGACCCCGCGCGACCCGCGCTAACCCACGGCTCGTCCACTCACCTGTTAGCAACGGTCCTGCTCAGATATGGCTACAAGAGGTCTCTCAGAGGTCGAAATTCAAGCCGCCCTGGATGCCTTTACAGGCAACAGTGATTCCCCACTGGATGATGAGGTTGTTGACAAAGATTATGTGCAGCCAGAGGAGGAGGAAACCACCAGCAGTGATGAAGAAGTCCCGTCCACCAGGAAGCAGCAGTACGTGACTTACCGTGCTGCTAGAGAGGGGCAGCCGGCCAAGAAACCACGTGCAACATCCTATGCCCAGCCCCAACGTGATGTGGAACCCGAATTTGATGACGAGGACGAGGACGAGGACGAGGACGGAGTCGAGGGACGTGCTGCCACGTGGTATGGATGTGAGATAATTACTCATCGTGGCTCTGAGCGCACACCATGTCGGACGAGCAGGTATGGGCCTAGTATTTTGTTTGGGGAGGTAGGAAGTGTCGTGGAGGGAGTGGGGAGTGAAAGGGAAAGTGCAGGGAGGAGTATGGAAAGTGAGAGTGGCGTGAGTGAGTCATTGCTCTCCCTAGGTAGTGTGAGGCGGCGGGGTGTATCATGTGGGCGAGTGCGGGTGCATTCTGTATCACGTGGGGTTGTGATGGAGGGGGATGGTGGGGAGGAACCACTCCCAAGCACGTCTTATGCTTCCCAATATCCCCAAACACGTGGGCGAGTTAGGGTGCATGAAAAATCACGTGGTGTTGTCATGGAGGGGGAAGGTGGGGAGGAACCACTCCCCAGCACGTCTTATGCTCACCAATATTCCCCAACTTCATCCCCACAGCCCCCTAATGTTCCTCAAGGCCATAAGGGTAAGCAAAAGGGAAAGGGTAAAGGCAGAGGGAAGAGGGGTGAGCGTGGGGAAGCCCTCCGCATTCCTTCTCCCCAACCTCCTCCACCAGCATCTCCTCCCCACCCAGACGAAGGCGGTGATGGGGATGATGGGGACGAGTGATTTGTGGAATGGAAATGGGAGGATGGGAGTGATTTTTCTCCCCTCATTCACCCCTTCACTGAGCAGGGGCACGCTGGCTGCATTGCTCCAGGAATTCACCGTAATTCCACCAGGTTGGATTTTTTCCACCTGTTTTTTAGTGAGGCATTCGTGGAGCAGATTGTTTACCAAACCAACCTTTTTGCAAGCACCCAGTGCCTTGAGAGTGAAAGATTGGGAACAAGGAGTAGGCATTCTATCATATATGATTACCCTGTCTCCCTTTCAGAAATGTTCCTATTTTTTGCCCTGGTCCTTTTGATGGGTATTATACGAAAAAATAGAATTCCGGCTGACTGGACAAGGGACTCTGTTATATTTGCACCAATATTTGGGCAAGTCATGAGCCGTAATCAGTTTCAACAAAATCTAAGTTGCCTCCATTTCTATGATGCTCATGATCTTGCAAATGCGAACGACACAGATAAGATGAGGCGAATTAGGTTGGTCTTTGATCACCTGAGGCAAACCTTTCGTTCATCATTTTATCCCTATAGAGACCTCGTCATAGACGAGAGTCTCGTGTTGTGGAGAGGCAATATTTCATTTAGGCAGTATATACCCAGCAAAAGGCACCGTTTTGGGTTCAAGATCTTTGTTACGTGCGACTGTAGGACTGGATACGTGCAAGACATAGTCTTGTACACCGGTGCACAGACAGACATAATAGAAGATCAGAGTATTGGACTGTCGGGAGCAGTGGTAAAGACAATGATAGAAGACTACCTTCATTGTGGTCACGTTCTCTACCTGGACAACTGGTACACTAGCCCTCTTCTCGCTCGTTATCTTCACATGCATGAAACAGGAATCTGTGGAACCGTGAAGGTGAACCGGCATCACATGGTCAAGGTAGGGCGGAAACTTGACAGGAATGAGGTTGTCTTCTTCAAAGCCAACAACATCCTTGCAACTGTGTGGAACCATAATAGAGAAGTAAGCCTCTTGTCAACGGTTCACCGCCCCTTGATGCACCGTACTGATTCCGTTGATTATTGGAGCGAGAACAGGCGTCACATTTGGAAACCTGAGTGTGTCATGGCCTATAACATAAACATGCGCCTGGTGGACCAGTCAGACTCCATGATATCGACGGTAGAGTGTGACAGGACCACGATGAAGTGGTATAAGAAACTGTTCTTTCACTTGCTAGACATCACTGCTCTGAATTGCCACCATCTTCACGCCATGACAACAGGAGTTCAAGAAACCTTTGAAGGGTTTGTGAGGGAGCTCACAAGAGAGATGTTTGCATGGTATTCTGTTGAAAGGCCCCAACATCGCACCCTCACTGCCTCTATTGCCCAAACTCCCCTGAGAATAACCGGCCGCCATTTCCCCACTCCTATCCCTCCCCAGCCAAACAGACCTAGGCCCCAACGCAGGTGTCACGTGTGTAGCAATTCCCGGGTGAGACTCACCACACAAAGGAAAAACACCCGCTATGAGTGCGTCGAGTGTGACGTGGGTCTCTGTATTCACCCATGTTTCAGTGAATATCACACCTTGATGCAATTCTAATATGGTGTGAATGCGATAGGACGCTGAAACTATGAAGTAAATGTGACAAACAGACGCTTATTGAAATTATCAGTCATGTTGATCTGAAAATATTAGTATAAAGTGCATACGGGTATAACATAAGTGCAAAAATTGTGTGTAAGTGTTTAAATATGCTGTAAGTGGAAATATACCTAGCGAGGGTTTTTTGATGCGATATTCTGTCGCTCAGTGCAATAAATAAGGCCCGTAAATATGTAAATATTATTATTGGAAATGCAAACGGGTATAATATAAGATCAAATTAATGTAAGTGCTGAAATATATTCTAAGTCAAAATATTACTAGCGTGTGTATAGAGGTGTGATATCCTGATGCTGAGTTGAATGAATAAGGCACGAAATTATGAAAATAAAAGTCAACATGTGGGAAAGTGTGTATTATATGTGAAGAATTTGTATGTAAGTGTTTGAGTATTATGTTGGTCGAAATATTCATTGCGAGGGTATTTTCATGCGATATTCTGACACTCACTTGAATAAATAATGCCAGTAACTATGTATAGTGCAGTATAGGGGTGTAAACGTGTGTAATGTAAGTGGGAAAGTATAATTGGAGTGAAAAAATAAAGTAGAAGATAAAACACGAGTGTTTGAGACTGTGCTTGCTACCTGAATATGCGCTAGCATTTCGCTAAATGCCCTCGTAATGAATGTAAATAATTGAAAACATTTACAGTGGTGGAGGAAAGGTTTTATGTAAAGGAAAAAATAATAGGAAAGTGATAAAAAATTGGGTATGTTGAAATACGAGTCATAGCGAGTGTGCTTAGTAAGCCGATGTGCGCTAAACTTATGCTGCATATCATCATAATGAATGAAAACATCTAAAAACATTTACAAACAGTAAAAATAGGTAAAATGTCAATGAAACATAAGTATACTAGTAGAAAAAATTATATGTTGACTGATACAAGAAACTTAGCATATAGCATGTTACCACTCGGACCTAACTCGCTATGCTCGCGCGATGGTACAATGCTTATTTTTCATATATATGTATCTGAAATTCATTATATTGCTACTCTTATTGTTTATTAGTTAAAATTCAATAAATATAGAGGTGTTGTTTGTTGTTTCTCCCAATATTTCCTACCATAGAAAACGTGAGCGCCTCACACATCAATGATAGAATACGATGCCTGGCGCGGGGGACCTCACCTGTTCCGACCACTTATAGACCACAGTAAGCCCTTTCTTGGTGATTTTCCTTTGTTCCTCAACCAAAGCGGAAGTTTTAGCCAAAATTTTTTTTTTCCAAAATAGCTCGGGACTGGGGGATGTCGGAGGTGCGGAAAACCTCGGGACGTGATGGGTTAAGGTGTAGTTGGTATGCATGGTGTGCCTGGAAGAAATGAAAATGGGGAACGAATGATAGGAATGTGTGCTGAGCGAAAGATGGTGATTGGAAATATGCTGTTCGAGAAGAAAGATATTTATAAGTATACATGGGTGAGACAGGAGGGTGGAATGGTTGTGGATAAAGCATTGATGGACTATGTGGTTGTATTTAGGAATGTGATAGGAAGATTGTTGGATGTGAGAGTTCTGAGAGGGGAGGGTGGAGGTATGTCTGACCACTACCTGGTGGAGGGAAAGTTAAGAGTAGGTAAGAGATAGATGAGAGCCAGGAGGGTTAGGAGTGGCAGGGAGGTTTTGAAAGTGAGTGAGTTGGATAAAAGAGAGAAAATGAAAGAGTTTCAGGAGAAAATGAAAGATGAGTGGAATGCAGTGAAAGATCAGGAAAATGGCAGTGTGGAGGAGGAATGGCAGTTGTTTAAGAGTGCTGTGGTGGGGCATGCAGAAGAGGTGCGTGGGGTGAGAGGTGTGGGTGGTGGTGTAAGAAAAGGAAGTGAATGGTGATGCGAGGAAGTAAGTATGGCTGTTGCTGAGAAGAGACGTGCATATGAAGTGTGGCTGCAGAGGAAGGATGAGGTGTCATATGAGAGGTATAAGGAAAAGAGGAATAGGGCGAGAAGGGCTGTGCATGATGCTAAAGTGGCAGCAGATGAGAGGTGGGGTAAGCAGCTGACTGAAAATTTTCAACAGAAGGAGGTTAAAAGGGTGCGAAAGGGAGAGTCTGGGAAGGAAGAGAGAGTAAAAGCAAAGGATGGAAGGATGTTAACTGAGATGGATGCAGTAAGGAAGAGATGGGCAGAGTATTTTGAAAGATTATTAAATGTAAGGAGGAAAGGGTGGCTGAGATTGTGGCGGATGGAAGGGTGCAAGAAATAAATATGTTGGGAGTGTTGAATGATTCTTTGACCACGAAGGAGGAAGTGGAAAAGGCAGTAAAGGAGATGGAAACAGGGAAAGCTGCAGGTATGGATGGGTGTGCTGTGGAATGCCTGAAAGGTGGTGGAGTGACTATTGTTGACTGGTTAGTAAGATTGTTGAATGTGTGCTTTGTGAAAAGTATGGTGCCAATTGACTGGGCAAGTGCTTGTGTGGTTCCGTTGTATAAAGGCAAGGGTGATAAGTATGAATGTACTAGCTTTAGGGGCATAAGTCTGTTGAGTGTTGTAGGTAAGGTTTATGACAGAGTGTTAATTATGAGAGTTAGAGAGGGTACAGAGGGAGTGATTGGTGATGAGCAGTGTGGCTTTAGGAGAGGGAGGGGATGCGTGGATCAGGTGTTCACTGTGAGACAAGTGTGTGAAAAGTATTTAGCGAAAGGCAAGGATGTGTTTTGGGCATTCATGGATTTAGAGAAAGCGTATGATAGAACTGATAGGAAGGCTTTGTGGACTGTTTTAAGATTGTATGGACTTGATGGTTGGTTACTAGAAGGGGTGAAAATTTTTTATGCAAATAGTAGAGCGTGTGTAAGAGTGGGAAATGCTGTGAGTGATTGGTTTCCCGTGAGAGTGGGGCTGCGACAGGGATGTGTGATGTCGCCTTGGTTGTTTAATATTTATATGGATGGTGTTGTAAGGGAGGTGAATGCAAGAGTTTTAGGTGGAGGTCTGAGTCTGGTGAATGTTCATGGTGGATTGTGGAATCTGAAGCAGCTGCTGTTTGCTGATGATACTGCACTGGTGGCTGATTCAGAGGAGAGATTGAAACAGTTGGTAGGGGAGTTTGGAAGGGTGTGTGAAAGGAGGAAACTGAAAGTAAATGAGAATAAGAGTAAAGTGATGAAGTGTACGAGGTTGGTAGATGGTAGGGGGATGAATACAGTTTTGAATGGTGAGTTGCTTGAGGAGGTAGAGTGTTTTAAATATTTAGGGTCACTTGTTGCTGTGTATGGAAGAATAGATGCAGAAGTGAAGTTTAGAATAAATGAAGTACGTAAGGTGCTGGAAGGAATAAAAAAAGTGTTTAGATGTCGTTTGCTTAGAATGGATGTAAAGAGAAGGCTGTATGAGGGTGTTGTGGTACCGACTGCATTATATGGGGCTGAAACATGGAATATAGGTGTATCAGAGAGGAAAAGTTTGAATGTAATGAAGATGAGGTGTCTGTGGAGTATGAGTGGGGTGATGCGTATGGATCAAGTGCGAAATGATGAAGTGCGAAGGAGAACTTGAGTTCTTCAGAGAAATTCCTGTATAAAAAAATACAGGTTCTCTCTTCGAGAACTTGAGTTGTTCGGGAGATGGCTGGTAGAGATGAGCAGAGGGTGTTGCGATGGTTTGGGCATATGGAGAGAAAGGATAATGAGTCATTGGTGAAAAAGATAACTAGATCTGATGTGAGAGGTGTAAGGCTGAGAGAGAGACCACGAATAGGATGGATGGACAGTATGAAGAGAGCACTGGATGCGAGAGGGATGTCTGTTGAGCAAGGAAGAGTGGCTGTGCATGACAGAAATAAATGGAGAGAAATTATGAATGAATAAATGATGAAGCAGCCCTGAGGGGATATTCTCACGCATTCGGTCTGATCAGCTAGTCATGTCAGGTGCGGGTAAGATGGGTCTATTATGATGTGGCAGGGGTAAACCAGCTCTGCCGTCGGGCCCTGCTACAGATGTCACTGACTGCACTGCGCAGTTGACTCTTGGGCGGTATGGTGCGGTGAGGTTCTGTCCCTTCTCCCCTTTGGGGCTAAGATGCGAATTAATGTGTTTGAATGGATGAGTAAATGGGGAGCGTGTCGTCCTGTCTCGGCTACCTCCCTTTCCTTAGGGGAAGCAGCCTAGGTTTATATATACATATATATATATATATATATATATATATATATATATATATATATATATATATGTATATATATAACTTTCATATCTCAGGATTTCCACTACACAATATATATATATATATATATATATATATATATATATATATATATATATATATATATATATATATTGTTACATAGCCTATGATTTCATCATCCTTTGTGTAATTCTAACGTACAGTGTGCTGCCTGTTTGATCACGAGCGTGTTCTACCTCACTCCCCCCTTCTACCGTTATAGTAAAGTCGTTCTTTCTGTTGTTCAGAGAGGGATTGTCAACTCCTTGTCCCCATGGCTTCGTTTGCGCATCCTTCTTACAAGTTGTATCAAGCCTCTGCTGGCCCCTATATAATGAGCTCTGTCTCTACATTAATGGCCACTTAGATCTGCTCCTCATTTTGTTCACATCTCTGTCCTCCCCTGTACAGTTGTTGTTGTTGTGAGTGCTCGGGAGGTCTCCAAGCATCTAACTGCTGTGCAATTTAAGTATGAGTGTTATTACATTTTGTTCTTCTACTGTATAGCATAAGGTGTTAATTTGTAGGCCTAGTGAGGTTCTTGTGGTTAATGTAAAGTTTGGATGTCAGTCATTATTAATAATATTTTGTATCTGTAATAATTTATCTTGCATTAACTGAGCATTACCCAGTGTATTTTCATTTTATCAGGGCTGACTTAGATAAATTTACTCTTGCTAATTTCGTATTAATAGAGGCTATTGCAGTTAACCATATATTTAACCTGTTTTTGCCATTACATTATCCTTATGAGTCCTGAATGTTTTGTTGTTAGTTTGAGCATTAAACTTTAACTTGTAATTTTACCTAACTCTTTTATTTTGAACCTGGACCTTTACGGGACAGTAGTGATTATTAGTATTCTCACTTAAAGTGCACATTATCTTTCTCTGTTCCGTAACATAAATTTGGCGACCTCATATCAGGATATTCAGGATATTATCATAAGGATATTGCTTGATATTTTGTGACTGTGATTTATTCATGATGTCTACTATTACTACGCTTGATGAAGCCAAAGATTTTTTGTCAAATGTGCAAACAGTGTGTGATGTAGAAAACAGAACAAAGAATGAACTTAAGCTTGTTGCTCAACAATTGGGAATTGCAGTTCACTGTCATCATTCTAAAGATCAAATTGTTGGCATGATTAATAAAAGCTTGTTTAATGTAACTCCTCCAAATATGGACGGTGGGTGTTAGCGCCGAAGTGGTGACATGTAGAGGTGTATGGTATGTAGGAGGACTGTTGGGCCTTGATTGCAGGCTGTGAAGCCTATGCCCAGAGTCGAACACATAAAAAAAAAAAAAAAATGAGCAAACGCAGATTGAATTAGCTAAGTTACAGCTAGCCCTGCAGGAAGCTCGTGTGAAGGAAGCTGAATTTCAAGCACGTGCTAAGGAGGCTGAGTCTCAGGCTAAGGAGGCGGAGTCTCATGCTAAGGAGGCTGAGTTTCAGGCTCATGCTAAGGAGGCTGAGTTTCAGGCTCGTGCTAAGGAGGCTGAGGCACAAGTTGAAATTGCTAGGATTCAGGCAGACCATGAGTATCGCATGAAACAAGGTGGAACTGGATCATCTAGCTCTGATGATTTTGATGTGGCTAAAAATGTTAAACTTGTCCCTCCTTTTAATGAATCTGATTTAACAAAGTATTTTCAGTTGTTTGAGAGGGTAGCTACAGGTTTTAATTGGCCCAAGGAGTATTGGCCAGTACTCCTTCAAACTGTTCTCACCGGTAAAGCTCAAGTGACTTTTGCATCTTTGCCTCAGGATCAATCTGATAATTATGATGTAGTTAAGAGCTTGATTCTTAAGGTCTATGAGCTTGTTCCTGAAGCTTATAGAGTAAAATTTAGGACAACTTACAAGCAAGATAAGCAATCCCATGTTGAGTATGCAAAAATCAAAGAAGATCTGTTAGAGCAGTGGTTAAATTCTAAGAATGTGAATTCTGATTTTGGTAAATTTAAGCAGGTGATTTTGCTGGAGGACTTCAAGAGGTGTATTTATAAAGATGTAAGCCTATATCTTGATGAGAAAAGAATAGATAATTTGTCTGATGCTGCAGTTTTAGCTGATGAATATGTTCTCACTCACAAGAGATATTCTAAAGAAAAAGGGAAAGCTGAGATTAAGTACGTTGCCTCTACTCAGAGTACAGGTAACAGGAAAGAGAATAAAGATGATGTTTCTCAGGAAGTAAATACCAGCTCCACCTCTAGATTTCAGAAAAGTAAATGTACTTATTGTAGTAAGCTTGGTCATACTACGGAGAAATGTTTCAGGAGACAGCGTGATGTGAACAAAAAGGAGTCTTTAAATATTCAGTCAATTGGTCTAGTGTCCACTCTTGAGAGTACCCAGAATTCTTTAACTGAGTTAACTGAACCTGCTTTGAAGGGTAAATTAAATTCTTATGATGGGGCTCCTCTTTTGAACAGTAACGTGGGTGACACTCTCAAGAGTTCATGTGCTAATTTCCTGTCTGATGGTTTTGTCAGTCCTCTGGACAATAATGACAGGAAATCAGTTAAAATATATCGTGACACAGGTGCTTGCCAATCCCTTATGCTGACCAGTGTTCTAGGCTCTAATGTTAATTCCTCTGATGAAACTGTAATCTTACAAGGTGTAGGGAATAATTACTTCTCTGTCCCTCTGTGCAGAGTGAATTCAGAGTCTGATTTTGTTAATGGTTCCGTTATGGTTGGGTTGGTTGAGACACTCCCAATGTCAGATGCAACTTTCTTACTTGGAAATGATATTGGTGGAAGTCAAGTGTGTCCAGCTCTTCAGTTGTCTAGTGAGCCAGTGGCTGCGGCCCAGGATTGTGATGTCCCTGATGTGTTCCCTGCATGTGCTGTCACTAGGGCTAAGTCTAAAGTTACTGGTAATTTAGAGGATAATGATGATGATGATGTTATCCTACCTGACACTTTTCTTGCTAATTTGGACCACTCACCAGATGAGGCAGTACCCCGTAGTGTTGATAATTTGTCTCGTCAAGAGATTGTGTGTGTATATGCGCCAACGCAAGATCGTGCTAGAAGAGTGAGAGAAGAGTTCTGGACAAATGTAGAAGTGTGCATGGAAAAGTTTGGAAGGAATGATAGAGTGTTTTTGATTGGTGATATCAATGGTAAAGTTGGGAATGTGAAGGTGGATGGAATAGTTGGTGAGTGGGTTGCGCCTGCTGAGATAGATGAGAATGGGAGTGCGTTAGTGGACATTTGTGCTAGGAGGGGGTTGGTGATAGCCAATACCCTCTTCAGGCATAAAATGATCCACAGGTATACATGGCGAGTGATGAGAAGGGTGGGTGGTGAATTGAGTGAAAGGAAGGCAATGATTGATTATGTGTGTGTGGATGAAAGGATGCGAAGATGTATATTGGATGCAAGAGTTTATAGAGGTTGGGGGAGTGGACTTTCTGACCACTACTTGGTGGTGGCCAGAGTTAAAGATTATGTGTGTGTGGATGAAAGGATGCGAAGATGTATATTGGATGCAAGAGTTTATAGAGGTTGGGGGAGTGGACTTTCTGACCACTACTTGGTGGTGGCCAGAGTTAAAGTTCAAGTAAGATGGAGGAATAGAAGAAGGGAAAGACGAGAGGAAGGAGTAGTTGCAAGGAGAGTGGAAAGGTTACAAGAGGATGAGAAAAAGGCAGAGTATAAGAGAGAAGTGGAGGAACGATTGGGCAAATATGAGTTGGAGCAGATGGGGGACGTGGAAGGTGTGTGTAGAATATTTACAGAAGAAATATGTGCAGCATGTGATGTGGTGTGTGGAAGGAAGAGAAGACGGAAAGGGGGTGCAAGGAACAGCGTGGTGGAATGAAGAGGTGAAACGGGCTGTGGCACAAAAGAAGAAAGCATACAATGAATGGATGAGAAATAGGGGCGTGGAAGAAGTTGAGAGGCGGAAGAGAGAGTTATATGTAGAAAGAAAGAGAGAGGTGAAAAGATTAGTAAGAGAGAGTAAGAAGAGAGTGGATGAGGAATTTGGAAGGAATTTGAGTGTAAAGTGGAGGGACTGTAAAAAAATGTTCTGGAAAGAGGTGAAAAGAGTAAGACAGGGTGGAAGTGAAGTTAGCAAAGGAGTGAAAGATAAAAATGGTAGATTACTAGTGGAGAAGGGAGAAAAAGTGAGCAGATGGAGAGAACATTTTAAGGAATTGTTGAACGTAGAGGATGGAAGTAATGCGAGTATAAGTGGTTGGGGAATGGCTGGAAGAAGGAGGGAGGTGAGAAGACAGGAAGAAATCAGTAGGATATAAGTTGTGGAAGCAATGAAGAAAGTTAAATCAGGGAAAGCCCCAGGAATTGATGGAGTGTGTGGTGAAATGCTGAAGCATGGGGGAGAGATAGTAGTAGAATGGATGTGGAAGATGTGCAGATTGGCCTGGGAGGAAGGTAGAGTCCCGGAGGATTGGAAGTCAGGTATAATTATTCCCTTGTACAAAGGAAAAGGGGAAAAAGAAGTGTGTGGTAATCATAGGGGCATTTGTCTTCTTAGTATAATACGAAAAGTATATGGTAGGATACTTATTGACAGAGTTAGAGAAAGAACAGAGAAATTAGTTGGAGAAGAACAGGGAGGCTTTAGGAAGGGAAGAGGTTGTGTAGATCAGATATTCATTCTCAGATCTTTAGTGGAAAAGTTTCTAGAGAAGGGAAAGAAGTTGTATGCGGCTTTCATGGATCTGGAGAAAGCATATGACAGGGTGGATAGACTAGGATTGTGGAAAGTGTTAAGAATATATGGAATAGATGGGAAGTTGTTGAATGCTGTGAAGAATATGTATGATGGTGCGAAGGCTGCAGTGCGTGTGGATGGTGAACTAAGTGAATTTTTCTCTTTGAAAGTTGGGTTGAAACGGGGATGTGTCATGTCTCCATGGTTGTTCAATCTGTACATGGATGGGGTAATAAAAGAGGTACAGGGTAGGGTAGTGGATGTTGGAGTGGCCCTGGTGAGAGAGGATAGTGTTTGGAAACTCCCTGTACTGTTGTTTGCAGATGATACCGTGTTGTTGAGTGAAGACGAAGGGGAGCTGCAAGGCTTGGTTGATGAGTTCGGGAGAGTGTGTAAGAAACGGAATCTAAAGGTGAATGTAGGGAAGAGTAAAGTGATGGTCTTTGAGAGAGGTGAAGTCAGTGAGTGTACAGCGAGGTTGGATGGTGAGGAATTGGAAAATGTGAGTACGTTTAAGTACTTGGGTAGTATGATGAGTAAGGATGGAGGTTTGGAGGGTGAAGTGCTTGAAAGGGTACAGCAGGGAAGAAAGGTTGCTGGGTCTTTGAAAGTATAGTGATAAGAAACAAGGAAATGAGCATGGAAGTGAAAAAGTTACTACATGACAGTATTGTGATACCAACTCTAACGTACGGAAGTGAAGCTTGGACGTTGTTGGAAGGACACAAGTCAAGAGTGAGAGCCGTGGAAATGAGTAATTTAAAAGGAGCCTGTGGAGTCACATGGAGAGACAGGCTGACGAATGAGGATATAAAGAAGCGTTGTGGTGTTGATGTGGATGTGATAGGAAGCGTTATGAGGAACACACTGAGGTGGTTTGGCCATGTGGAGAGGATGGAGGGTCAAAGACTGACGAAGAGAGTGTATGTGAGTGAGGTGGAGGGGGAAAGAGGGAGGGGGAGGCCGGGGATGAGATGGAGAGATGGGGTGGAGAGGTATATGAGAGAGGGGGGTGTGAGTTGGGAGCAGGGGAGTGAAATGGCGGGGGAAAGGGCGACTTGGAGGCGATTTGTTTGTGGCCACCCCAAACGGGATTGAGGCGTCTGGCAATAGATAGATAGATAGATAGAAGAGTTGGTCGAGTTGCAGGTTGCTGACCCTGAGTTGAAAGGTCTAGCTAACTCTGCTTACAGTGAAGAAGAGTCAGCCGGTGCTTCTACTTGTTATTATGTAAAGTCAGGAGTACTTATGAGGAAGTGGAGACCCCCAACAGCAGCAGCCGACTGTGAATGGGAGGTTGTACATCAAGTTGTCATCCCTCGTGTTTGTAGGCAGGATATCATTAGAGTGGCTCATGATTCCAGTTTGGCAGGACACCTTGGAGTGAGGAAGACTGTGGCACGCATTTTGAAACACTTCTACTGGCCAGGTATCTTCAGGGATGTTTCCTGGTATTGTAAGTCTTGTCACACCTGTCAAGTTGTGGGGAAGTGTAAACAGACCGAAAAGGTTGCACCTCTAGTTCCCATTCCTCCTTTTGTGGCGCCATTCACCCATGTGTTGTTGGATATTGTGGGCCCTCTTCCTAAGACTTCTTCAGGATTTTCTTATGTGTTGACCCTGATTGATATGGCTACTCGTTATCCTGAAGCCATTCCACTTAGAAATATCTCAGCAAAGAACGTGGTTAAGGAAATGCTAGGGTTCTTCACAAAGTTTGGTCTGCCCAAGGAGGTACAGTCAGACCGGGGAAGTAATTTCATGTCAAATGTTTTCAAGCAGTCTCTGAAAGAGTTGGGCATCACCCAGATCACGTCTTCAGCTTACCATCCTCAGACCCAGGGAGCGTTGGAGAGATATCATCAAACACTCAAATCGATGCTCAAGAAATACTGTTTGGAACATCAGAAAGACTGGGACAAAGGTCTTCCATTCGTTGTATTTGCCGCAAGAGAATCTCCAAATGAATCACTGGGCTTCTCACCTTTAGAACTACTGTTTGGCCATGAAGTAAGAGGACCCCTTAAGCTACTCAAGGAATGCTGGCTGTCGGAGGAAGATGACGTCAACCTGCTGGAGTATGTGATGAAGTTCAAAGAACGGCTGTCCACTGCTTTACAGCTGGCGAGAGAGAATTTAGGAGCTGCTCAGGAGAAGATGAAGACTTGGTATGATAAGAAGTCCAGGTTATGCCACTTTCAGCCAGGAGATCAGGTTTTGATTCTGCTACCAGTGCATGGGCAACCTCTTCAGGCCAAGTTTAGTGGTCCTTATTTCGTGGAGAAGAAACTCAGTGATGTCAACTATGTCATCGCCACACCAAATCGTAGAAAGAACAAGCAACTATGTCACATCAACATGCTAAAGTTATATCACAGGCGGGACGAAATTAATCCAGTCTGCACTGTAGCTGTTCCACCCGAGTCTGCAAGTGAAGCTCTCCCATGCAGCAAGAGCCTGAGTGATAGTTTGGGGAAGAATCCTGATATCATGAATGATCTCCAGACTAAGCTTTCTCATCTACCTCCCGAGGAAAGGCAGGAGTTTTCGGCATTACTGCAGGAGTACCCGCAAGTGTTCCGAGCCACTCCAGGAAGAACTACTGTGTTGATGCATGATGTCGATGTTGGAGATGCAAAGCCAATTAAACTGCCTCCTTACCGTGTGAACCCAGTGAAAGTTCCTCTCATCGAGAAGGAGCTTGCCTACCTGTTGGACCACAAGATGATTGAGCCATGTCAGAGCGAGTGGAGTTCTCCTGTCACTCTAGTCCCTAAGCCAGGTGGGTCACAGCGGCTTTGCATCGACTACAGACGTGTTAATCAGATAACCAAAACAGACACTTACCCTCTCCCTCGTGTGGAAGATTGCATAGACAAGATCGGAAAGGCTAGGTACATAAGTAAGCTTGATTTGTTAAAGGGATACTGGCAAGTACCTATGACTGAACGTGCTAGGGAGATCTCATGTTTTGTAACACTAGGAAAGACTTTTGCATGTTCGGTAATGCCATATGGTACGAAGAATGCACCAGCCACATTTCAGAAGCTCAAGAATGTTGTAACAGAGGGTTTGGCAGGGTGTGTTGTTTATATTGATGATGTATTAATCTTCAGTGACAACTGGAAAGATCACCTATGCCATGTCAGTAAATTTCTTGAGCGTTTGGTTCAGGCTAATCTTGTAGCTAATTTATCAAAGTGTGAGTTTGGTCAAGCTAAAGTTCAGTACCTTGGGTACGTAATTGGTGATGGACATGTTGCACCACCAGCAGCTAAGGTTCAGGTTATAAGTGATCTTCCCAGACCTAAAAGTAGGAAAGAGCTACAAAGATTTTTGGGAATGGTAGGTTATTACCGAAGATTTGTCCTTAACTTTTCAATTCTTGTATCACCACTTACAGACCTACTGAAAAAGGGAGTTAAATTTGTCTGGACCGATAACTGTGAATCCTCTTTCAACAAACTTAAAGCTATCCTATTAAGTCAGCCAGTGCTCGCTACTCCAAATTTTGCTAAGCCTTTTAAGATGGCTGTTGATGCAAGTGATACAGGAGCTGGGGCTGTTTTGCTGCAAGAGGATGATCAGGGTATTGAACACCCTGTATCTTATTACAGTAAGAAGTTCACTCCACCTCAAAAGAACTATTCAACTATTGAGAAAGAGCTTTTGGCCTTGATTTTGGGTTTACAGCATTTTTCATTTTATTTGTGTTCTGGTTTTGACCCCATAGTCATTTATACCGATCATAACCCACTGAATTTCCTTAGTAAGTTTAAAGATAAAAATCAGAGATTGACAAGATGGAGTCTACTTCTTCAGGAGTATTCATTAGACATACAACATGTCAAGGGGAAAGAAATTGTTATTGCAGATTGCTTATCTAGACTTTAGACAGATTGTTTTAGAGTAATAAGAAATATCCTTTGTAAATTTCTTTTTTCTTTGTGGGGAGGTGTTACATAGCCTATGATTTCATCATCCTTTGTGTAATTCTAACGTACAGTGTGCTGCCTGTTTGATCACGAGCGTGTTCTACCTCACTCCCCCCTTTTACCGTTATAGTAGAGTAAGTCGTTCTTTCTGTTATTCAGAGCGGGATTGTCAACTCTTTGTCCCCATGGCTTCATTTGTGCGTCCTTCTTACAAGTTGTATCAAGCTCTGCTGGCCCCTATATAATGAGCTCAGTCTCTACATTAATGGCCACTTAGATCTGCTCCTCATTTTGTTCACATCTCTGTCCTCCCCTGTACAGTTGTTGTTGTTGTGAGTGCTCGGGAGGTCTCCAGCCATCTAACTGCTGTGCAATTTAAGTATGAGTGTTATTACATTTTGTTCTTGTACTGTATAGCATAAGGTGTTAATTTGAAGGCCTAGTGAGGTTTTTGTGGTTAATGTAAAGTTTGGATGTCAGTCATTATTAATAATATTTTGTATCTGTAATAATTTATCTTGCATTAACTGAGCATTACCCAGTGTATTTTCATTTTATCAGGGCTGACTTAGATAAATTTACTCTTGCTAATTTCGTGTTAATAGAGGCTATTGCAGTTAACCATATATTTAACCTGTTTTTGCCATTACATTATCCTTATGAGTCCTGAATGTTTTGTTGTTAGTTTGAGCATTAAACTTTAACTTGTAATTTTACCTAACTCTTTTATTTTGAACCTGGACCTTTACGGGACAGTAGTGATTATTAGTATTCTCACTTAAAGTGTACATTATCTTTCTCTGTTCCGTAACAATATATATATATATATATATATATATATATATATATATATATATATATATATATATATATATCCTTAAATCAACATATAATACATACTTCTCAACATCTAGTAAGACCAGAGAATTTAAATAAGAGAGTTCACAGATTAGGATACACATATCCTTCATATTACAAGTGCAAAGGAAATCCAGAGAAAAAAAAAAATTGTCAACTCAAATGAAGCTAGCAATAGTGTACTACCTTCTGCACATAATCAGTGCACTAATTTGGTACCAATTGGCCATGAGGACTTAAACCTCACAAAATTTTCATGTACTGACAAAGATAGAATTGATATCCACACAGTGCTAAAATTATCATTGTTTATCTTACCTGCTAACAACCATTACGCTTTACTCAATCACACAGATTAGTACTTCCACCCAGTATCTATGATGAACTTGAATATAAGTACACACATTAAGTTGGCTTCACTTAAGTTTGCAACCATGCAAACAATACAACCTTGGGAGGAATATAGTAGGGAACACAAAACTGTTGGTCACTGGACCTTGGACTGTAAAACAGTAGAGAAATTAGTAACTGAGTAAATATTGAATATATATTTTATATATAAAATAACAAAATATGGGGTTACATATCATATACTTTTAATTTTAACCCTTTCGCTCACTGTGACGCAATGCGAGTCATAGTCCTTGCAATCTGAAAAGTAACTGATGCTGCAATATGACGCAACTTCCCTATAAATGATCGTAGAAATTTTTCCTGTGGCTGAAATTCCGTCAAATTTTGGTGAGTCAAAGGTGAAGGTGGCCAGGTCTAAGGGAAATATATAGCAACACCCACCAGCTTATCACAGGGACAAGCGACCTACTTTTAGCTCAGTGTCCTTTCAGCAGTCAGCCTAGTAGGATGTGTGAGCATGCGGCTGGCCATCTTATTTCTCATTTTCTATTACCACGCCGTTCATACCTTATGTGTATTATAGTGATAGTGTGTTATATATAGTGCAGTGTGCTTGTGAAGAAGGTTCATAAGTGTTTGTTAAATATTTTCAAAGTCAATTTGAAATTTCATAACCAATTTTTACCATTCCAAACCTATACACTAAAACCACAATGGCAGGCAAGGGCTTATCAGAGGAGAAGTTCTTGAAATACTTGTTTACAGTGGTGAGGATGAAAGTGAAGAAAGCAGTGACAGTGAATCTGATACTGAATTTGGTGAGGAGGAGAGAGTGAAGGAGAGGAAAAGGAGAGGAAAATCCTTCCCCAAGGGAACAGACAAACCCAAAGCCTCGGTCAAGGCCGAGGCAGTTTGAACTACAGGCAGTAGCATCATCACTACCACCATTCCTTTCACCACCATTGGTCTTACCACCACTGTCACCACTGTCACGAATCCTGTCACCATTGCCATCACTCCTATGACCACTGCCACCACTGTTGTCACTGCCACCACTCCTGCTACCACTGACACCACTGTTATAGCCCCTGCCACTACTGGTATCGCCCCTGCCACCACTGGAACCAGCATGACCACTGAGGCTGATCCGCATTATCGCCACCTCTCTTCCATCCCCCCACCACAAACACTGACCTCGTTACCCCCACAGTCACCATACACTCTCACAACACTCCAACCTGCCTGCATCTCACCACCTATCCGAGATATTTCTATGTCATCTTCCCCTACAAAATCATCAAAGTCACTGCCCCCTTCAGACTTCATTCTCCCTGAATTTCAGCCATCATCATCAGCAGCACCACCACCACCACAACAACCATTTCCACCACAACCATCTCATCCACAACCATTTCCCCCACAACAATCTTTACCACAACCACCTCCTCCACAACCATTTCTACCACAACCATCTTTACCACAACCATCTTCACCACAACCATCACAACCACAACCATCTTCATCACAATCATCACCACAACTATCTCTATCACCACGATCACCTGAATCTTCGCTATCATCAACACAATCATCACCACCATCTCCCTCCCCACCACAAAGACAAGGGCGGCATGGGCCTAGATGAGGTAGCGGTGGGTGGCTGAGAGGTAGCCGTCTGACTCGGAGTCGTGTGTGCCACACACGTACACAGCCAAACATTTCCCCAGGTGAAGACTGGCAGGATGAAATATGAAGTTCTGGGTCATTCACACCCAATGCTGGCCTCTTCACTGAAACCCCAGGTTTCAGAATGGCAGCACCAAGAACATCACTCCAGTATTTCCAACTTTTTTTTTACCAGGGAGTTGTTGATCTACCTGACTGTCGAAACCAACAACTATGCCATGTTCCTGGGGACTGCAGTTGATGTTTGGTACCACTGCAACGAAGGGGAGATGGCCCGGTTCCTCAGGGTTTGTGAACTGCCAACCATAAGACACTATTGGCAGTCCACAGAGGTTCATGATTACCCCATGTTTCTGTGGTCAGTGAGTGGAAAACGCTTCAGGGCCATCCTGAAGCACTTTCATGCTTTGAATAGTCTCGCCATACCTGAGGACAATCAAGACCGGCTAAATAAGGATTCGCACAGTGATGCAGTATCTCCTTCAGAGGTTCAAGGAGGTTTACATCCCAGCTGAACATCTTAGGGTGGATGAGGGATCTCTGGGTTGAAAGGGGCAGCTTTTCTTCCACATATATAACCCTATGAAGCCCCAAAAGTATGCCATCAAACTCTACATTTTGGCTGAGGCAAGGACTGGCTACATTTGGAATTTCGAGGTACAGTATACACGGGGGAGAAGAAATCTCTAGAAAACACAGTGTGGGGCCTTGTTAAACCTTTGAAGGGCAAAGGATACAGGTTGTATATGGACAATATTATTATTACATCTCTGTATCACTGTGCGAATGCCTCTTCACAGAGGCAGTGTATGTGTGTGGCACAGTACGACTTGCAAGGTGAGCACCCAGGGAGCTGCAGGACATCAGCAGTGCTAGATGCCTTCCTGATGATGGAGTGGAAGCTAGGCAAAACGGCAATGTAATGGCATTGCTGTGGAAGGACAAATCGTAAATATGGTGTCCACCTTCCACAGCAACACCACCGTCCCTAAGCAGGTGCATGGGAAGGTAAAGGGTCCAGACAGGAGATTCCACCACATTGTCAAAACCGTGAACAAGCCCGTCATGGTGGAAGACTACAATCGGCACATGGGTAGGGTGGATCATTTAGATCAGATGATCCACTACTACCCTGCCCAAAGGAGGATGATCAAGTGGACAAAGAAATTGACTTATTGGCCCTATTCAATGCCTACACCCTCTGAAAGAAGAATGCCACCAGGCCTATGACTCTCCTAGAATTCCAAGAACACATATGCCACAAATTCCTGGTATTCCGGGGGGAGGAGTGGCTGGAATTGGGTCATGCCCTTCACTATGCCCCTGACCTTCCCTCATGAACGATGACCACCCGTATCTGCAGCAACCATTCCATCAACTGCAGCCTCCGCTCTACCTGCAACAATTGCTCCACCTCCTGGAACCATCACTCTACCTCCTGCAGTAGTTGGTCCTGTGCTGCAAATCTGCTCATAAAGATCAGCTGAAGGAACAGCTACTGCAGGAGGTAGAGTGATGGTTGCAGGAGGTGGAGCAATTGTTGCAGGTAGAGCGGAGGCTGCAGTTGATGGAATGGTTGTTGCAGATACGGGTGGTCATCGTTCATGAGGGAAGGTCAGGGGCATAGTGAAGGGCATGACCCGATTCCAGCCACTCCTCCCCCCGGAATGCCAGGAATTTGTGGCATAAGTGTTCTTGGAATTCTAGGAGAGTCATAGGCCTGGTGGCGTTCTTCTTGTAGAGGGTGTAGGCATTGAATAGGGCCAATAAGTCAATTTCTTTGTCCACTTGACCATCCTCCTTTGGGCAGGGTAGTATTGGATCATCTGATCTAAATGATCCACCCTACCCATGTGCCGATTGTAGTCTTCCACCATGACGGGCTTGTTCACGGTTTTGACAGTGTGGTGGAATCTCCTGCCTGGACCCTTTACCTTCCCATGCACCTGCTCAGGGACGGTGGTGTTGCTGTGGAAGGTGGACACCATATTTACGATTTGTCCTTCCACAGCAATGCCATTACATTGCCGTTTTGCCTAGCTTCCACTCCATCATCAGGAAGGCATCTAGCACTGCTGATGTCCTGCAGCTCCCTAGGTGCTCACCTTGCAAGTCGTACTGTGCCACACACATACACTCCCTCTGTGAAGAGGCATTTGCACAGTGATACAGAGATGTAATAATAATATTGTCCATATACAACCTGTATCCTTTGCCCTTCAAAGGTTTAACAAGGCCCACACTGTGTTTTCTAGAGATTTCTTCTCCCTCGTGTATACTGTACCTCGAAATTCCAAATATAGCCAGTCCTTGCCTCAGCCAAAATGTAGAGTTTGATGGCATACTTTTGGGGCTTCATAGGGTCATATATGTGGAAGAAAAGCTGCCCTTTTCAACCCAGAGATCCCTCATCCAGCCTAAGTTAATCCCAGTGGCCTAGGGGCTGGCACAGTTTTGCTTCAGGATAATGAGATGCTTGTGTGCTATTTTAGCAAAAAGTTCAAAAAGGCCCAGAGAAATTATTCAACTATTGAGAAAGAACTCCTTGCACTCATACTTGCCCTTCAACACATCTCTGTGTATGTTGGTCCAGGGTCAGGTGATCTTATAGTGTACACTGATCACCACCGTCTGAAATTTTTGTCCCGATTTAAGGACACAAATCTTAGATTGACCCGCTGGGCCTTATTTTTGCAAGCATACTCTCTTGATGTAAGACATGTAAATGGTGTTAGTAATGTTTTGGCAGATTACCTGTCCAGAACTTGATTGTACAGTATCCAGAAATTTCCCCTTGGGAAATTTCTTCTTTCAAGAAGGGAGGTGTCACTGTCGTAGTGTCCCCAGTAGGGAATGGGTGAAATAGAAGATAAGATGATAATGAAAGGAGAGAGAAGTGAGCCGT
Organism: Coenobita brevimanus; assembly: GCF_032717465.1. NCBI lineage: Eukaryota > Metazoa > Arthropoda > Malacostraca > Decapoda > Coenobitidae > Coenobita > Coenobita brevimanus. Next base: position 12,208,804 of record NC_137009.1, read on the forward strand.
TAAGAACACTGAATCTTTTCTTTTCTCAGTTTTGCTGCCTGAAAATGGTTACCCTACTCCCCACGTCTGTTTACTCAGCGGTCAACTTTTGCCTTCTCAACTGATAACACACCAGATGTTTTTCTCACAAATTATGCAGAAGATTCCTCTTGTCCTTGAAATACTGTGTGTGCCATAATGTGGGAGGAGCAAAGTAGGGATGTTTGCCAATTAGAAGCCTAAATGGCATTTTGGTCACGTTCTTGATGGCATGCAATTGGTTCTGTGTAGGGTGTATGAGGCTCTCATTGGGAGCAGGTGCCTCTATTGTTTCTGTATGGACAGAGATTATTTTTAAGCCAGCCTAGTGGTTAATTAGCTGAGAGAGGTGGAGTAAGTCTCCTTTATAAGGTCGAGGAAAATGTGAAGAGACACATTTTGTCTCTTTTTGTACAGACACATATTTTTGTCTCATGATTTGTACACATCTTTTTTGTACACATTTGTACACATTAACTGTCATGTTACACTTTTGTCATATTGTGTTGCACTTTTCACCAACACTACTCACTATGTGACTTTGGCTATAAAACACACTGTTCGTGCGCCATTTCCCTTTTTTTTATTCATTCCTCCATTTACACTAGTGTGTGATTTATATCTGGATTTAACCTTCCAAGTCTCCACGTTTCCTCAAGCTTTCTGAGTACTTAGCATCCACTGAATGTAGTCTGGTTAGGTAAGAATTAACTAGCATTATATTTGTAGCCTGATGCCTATATGAATCCTCCTTTTGTAAAACGAACTCTGTTTTCTTCTTTGGTTGTGTATGTTATAGTGCACAGTAAAGTTAAGTTAGTTTTCTTGCAAACTTTATCTTATCCCTTTTGGTGCTTAATTAAGGGTTAAGAGTGCACCGTAATATACACCCCAATAACAATGTGCTTCCAGGAGACCATGGTAGGTGATGCTGTTCCTTCTGGTCCTTCTGGCTACCATGCTTTTTATTCTGATCTTGTGTCGGGCCAAGGTCGTCACGGAGGTGCTGCGATCTTCCTTCGCCAGGATATTCCATACAGTCACCTAGATATCTCCACTCCCCTGCAGGTTGTTGCTGTCCGGATGTTTTTACATCAGCAGTATACAGTTTGCAGTCTTTATCTTCCACCTAGTGCTACTGTTGATCTGGAACACCTTATTTGTGGCCTTCCTTCTCCCTCTCTGTTATTAGACGACAAGAATGGTCACCATCCACTATGGGGAAACAGAGAGGCCAACCCTTGAGGTGTCATGCTGGCCTCTTTAGTGGAAGATGAGGAGTTGGGCATTTTCAGTGCCGATAAAATGACATATTTCCGTAGCCAAACTGGAACTTTTACTGCCATTGATTTGTCTTTATGTTCAGCTGATGCAGTTTTAGATTTTAGCTCGGATGTGTTTCCAGACCTGTATGGCAGCGACCATTTAGTGCTACTTTTAACTGCTAGTGCAGGTGGACCTCAGCCACGTCTTCCTCACTGGCTTCTGGATAAGGCTGACTGGCCACGCTTCAGGAAATTAAGTTCCACTTCCTTTTTTTGTCAATGAGTTTGGTTGTCTTGCTGAGGCAGTGTCTTATTTCAGTGACTTGTTGCACTCAGCAGCCCTTTTATCTATTCCAAGAATGAGGGGTCAATTTCCTAAACGTTCGGTTCCTTGGTGGAACCCTGAGTGCAGGTCTGCAGTGAGAGCCAAACGAGTTGCCTTCTCTCGACTTCGTCATCACCGTGGGGATCCTTAGTGTTTGGTGGCATTTCGGAGGGCACGAGCTCATATGAGGCGGGTTTTAAAGGAGGCCAGGCTTTCATCTTGGAAGGGTTATGTTTCCTCCATCAATTCAAGGACTTCTATCACACAGGTGTGGAATTGGGTAAGGAAAATTTCATGGAAATTTATTGTTCCTTCTCTTCCCGTTTTATCTGCAGCAGGTGGAACTGTGGCTGATCATTGGCACCTAGAGTCTCGTGGTCTCAGTTTTGCCACTGCTAGGGGAGAGCTTTAGAATGTGCCATTTTCAATTTGTGAACTCCAAGTGGCTTTGTCACAATGCCATGATTCCTCTCCTGGTTATGATGATATTCCTTATGCCTTTCTTCGTAACCTGTCTGATGAGTCCCTTTTGTTTTTGCTTTCACTGTTAAATCCGCGCCGTCCCGAGGACGTACTTCCACGTCCTCACGTTTTGTCACAGCTAATCCCGAGGACGTACTTCAACGTCCTGCACTTGCAAAGTTCATAATTTCCACAATTTTCAAAATTCGCGGGAGATTTTCGTTTCGCCTGGGTACCCAAGCCTCCCCTACCTGCCGCCAGGTGGGCAGCGTCCTAGACCCCGCGTGACCCGCGCTCGCCCTTGTCTCGGTCACTCACCTGCCAGCAGTGACCCAGGTCAGACATGGCGTGGAAAGGTCTCTCAGACGAGGAAATCGCATCCGTCCTGGAAGCCTTCACTGGAGACAGTGATTCTCCACTCGATGATGATGTGGTGGATCGCGATTACGTCCAGCCAGAGGAAGAAATAAGTAGCAGTCATGAGGAGGTCCCTTCGCCCCGAAAAACGCGGTATGTGACATACCGTAAGGCAAGGGAAGGCCAGCCTGCTCCCCAACCACGTGCACAGCTATCTCTCCATCACGATTCTGATCAGGATGAGGATGAGGACGATGAGGATGACGGAGGCCTAGGACGTGATATCGCCGCGTGGTTGGGAAAGGAGAAAATATCACCACGTGGATCAGAAGGTGGGGCGAGACGACACCTAAGGTATGGCCAAAGTACTTTGTCTGGGGAAGTGGCAAGTGGTGTGGTGGGATTGCTGGGAGAAAGGGAAAGTGTTGTGGCGGTAGCGCGGGGTGAAAGTGAGAGTGGTGTGGGGGTAGTGCGGGGTGAAGGGGCCAGTGGTGTGAGGGAGGCAACACGAGCACGTGGTGCTCATAGGCCTAGGGGAGAGGAGGTTGAGTCACTTCCCAGCACTTCTTTCGCCCCTGAATATTCACAAACTTCCTCCCCACAGCCCCAGGATGTGGGGAAAGGAAAGAAAGGGAAGAGAAAGGGCAAAGGAAAAGGGAGAGGGAAGAGAAGTGCGAGTGATGAGAGGCGCCGCTCTCCACCTCCCCAACCTCCCTCACTACCCTCACATCCTCACCCTGACGAAGGGGACGATGGTGACGTGGCTGGAGACGGTGGTGTCACGTGGAACTGGGAGGATGAGAGTAATTTTACTCCCATCATTCACCCTTTCACTGAGGAGTGGCGGTCAGGTTGCACGGCTCCAGGTGTAAATGCTGGGTAGTCACGGTTAGATTTTTTCAACTTGTTCTTTGGTGAGGCGTTTGTTGGGCGCATTGTAGAACAAACAAATATTTTTTCACAATCCCAGCGCCTTGAAAGTGAACGCTTAGGAACCACAAGCAAGCATGCAGAACAGTATGACTATCCCGTGACTATATCAGAGATGTTCCTATTTTTTGCCCTGGTAATCTTGATGGGTGTGGTGAGGAAAAATCAAATTCCTGCCTACTGGACAACGGACCCAATCATCCTCACACCTTTCTTTGGAAAGGTGATGGGTCGTAACAGATTTCAGTTTATTCTCGGCCGCCTCCACTTTTTTGATGCAGATGATCCAGCCAATGCAAATAACACCGATAAAATGAGGAGAATTAGGCTAGTATTTGATCATTTACGGGAAATGTTCCGCTCCTCATTTTATCCCTACAAAGACCTCGTCATAGACGAGAGTCTTGTGTTGTGGAGGCAATATTTCCTTTAGGCAGTACATACCCAGCAAGAGACACCGTTTCGGGTTCAAGATCTTTGTTATGTGTGACTGTAAGACTGGTTATGTGCAAGACATAGTCTTGTACACGGGCACACAGACAGATATAATAGAAGATCGGAGTATAGGACTCTCTTGGGCCGTGGTGAAGACAATGATAGAAGAGTACCTTCATCGTGGTCATGTGTTGTACCTGGACAACTGGTACACTAGCCCTCTTCTCGCTAGGTTCCTCCACCAACACGACACCGGAGTCTGTGGTACAGTCAAGAGAAACCGTCGCCATATGGTCAAGATAGGGAGGAAACTTGACAAGAATGAAGTGGTTTTCTTCCAGGCCAATAACATCCTTGCAACCCTGTGGAACCACAACAGGGAAATTTGCCTCCTATCAACTGTGAAATAATCGCCCAGCATGCCCACGACAGACCCCCACACCGCCCCCGCGCCCCCCGTGCTGCTCAGACTCCTCTACGTCTTGCAGGCCGCCACTACCCCAGTGCAATCCCTTCCGAACCAAACCGTCGTAAACCCCAGCGTCACTGCCATGTATGTAAGCACTCGACAGTCAGACCATCCACGCAGAGAAAAGACACAAGATACGAGTGTGCCGAGTGCAATGTTGCGTTGTGCCTTCAGCCTTGTTTCAAGGAATATCATAATTTCCTACACTTCTGAAACTGTGTGGGAAGGCGAAATGACGCTCATGATAATGGTAAGGCCAGTCAGTAGGTGCTAAGTCAAATATAAAGTTGAAACAGGTGTTATTTTTTCAGAAAAGTAATGTATAAGATGAGAATTAGTGTAAGTGGAAAGAATTGTTATCAAAACTACACCCACTGTGTAAATCTGGTCAGTAAATATGTGATAGCAAGGAAATAAAGTGGAAACAGGTGTAATGTTAGCATGAATAAAACGTATAAGTTGAACATTACTGTAAGTTGTCATAATTGATGTCACGGGTACACCCACATTGTGGGCAGTATGTGATAGGAATTATATACAGTGGAAGATGTTGTAATGTTAGTAGTAAGGTATTTTATAAGTTGATTACTAGTGTAAGATGAAACAAATGGTATCGCGATAACACTCCCTGTGTAAGTACGCGCAAATATGACGCTAAGTTCCATCGTACGTTCAGAAATGATGTGATATCAATTATATCAAGTGTTTACATGTGCAATGTTAGTGTAGAATTATTATATAAGTAAAAAAATAGGTTGTAAGTTGAATTAGTTGTCATAGCGACTTCACCGTGTGTGTTATTATGCGCTATTATTACGCTATATATTTACGTAAGGCCTGAAATAATCTCAAAACAGTTCTATAAAGTTGAAAAGTGTATAATAATATTAGAAAAGTATTATGTAAGTAGAAAAAGCACAATACGAGTTGAAACAACAGTCACAGCGAGTTCACTCACTACGTAAATAAGCGCTAACATTACGCTAAATGTTATCAAAAGGCCTGTGAATACGTAAAAACAGTTCAATAAAATGTAAAATGGTATAATGTTATTGTAGAAGTATTATGTAAGTAAAAAAAATTATATGTATCATGATTTTAGAATGTTAGCGATTCATCGTGACCAAGTTGGCTGATTTTGCTCGTTTCGCACAATGGTACAATGCTTATTTCTGCTCTATTTTTGTATAAAATCCAATATACTCTTTTATCACATGTTTTTATGTTTGTAATAAATTCATTTCTACTTACTTTCATTGGTTTCCCAAACTTATAATACCATAGAAAACGTTTGAGGCTCACACCGCCTAGGGAGAACATGGGGCCAGGTGGGACGAAGGCATACCTGGTTAAGCTAATTAGGGACCCCGGGGACCACTTTCTTTGCCACCGGCCATTGTTTCTGACCAAAAGCGAAAGTTTAAGCCAAAAAAAAAAGGGTCGAAAAATGCCCAGGATTGGGGGGTATCAGTGGTCGAAAAGTGGCCGGGACGGGGCGGGTTAATAAGATCTGGTGTTCTGGGGAGTTTCCAGCTTGTTGGGGGTTGCTGTGGTTATCCCCATCAGAAAACCAGGTAAGGACCACCTACAGGCAACGAATTATTGGCCTATTTCTCTAATGTCATGTATATGTAAAGTTCTGGAAAAGGTGGTCAGTGTTAGGCTTGTGTCGTTTTCGGAGAGAAGTGACTTCTTATCCCCTGCCCAGTATGGTTTTCGAAAAATGCAATCTACTTCTGATGCACTGCTGTCCTTGGAATCTTCTGTCTGTGAGGCTTTCTCCACTAACCATCACCAGGTCACGGTGTTCTTCAATCTGGAGAAGGCATATGACACTGCCTGGCATCATGGCATTTTACTTTCTCTTCATGAGTTTGGTCTTCGTGGGCGTTTGCCTATTTTTATCCAATAGTTTTTATCTAACCGCTTTTTAAGGGTCAGAGTGGGAGGAGTGCTTTCTCATGCCCGTGAACTAGAAGATGGAGTACCACAAGGAAGTATCCTTAGTGTTACTCTGTTTGCTATAGCCATTAACAGTGTGGTCAGTGTACTGCCTGACGGTGTATGAGGATCACTATATGTCGATGACCTCTCAATTTCCTTCACCACCTCTAGAATGTCAATGTCGCTGAAAGAGGGAAGTTGCAGATGGCTCTCAATAGAATTTCTGACTGGGTAGAGTCTCGTGGTTTCCGTTTTTCTTCAACGAAGACAGTGGCTATGCATTTTTGTTGTTTTCGAGGGGTTCACCCAGACCCTAACTTGTATCTCTATGGTTGGAGAATATCCTGCGTGGAATAGACGTGGTTTCTGGGTCTTCTGTTTGATAGACAACTAACCTGGGTTCCTCATATTCATTCTGTTAAGGTGGCATGTCCAAAGCTTTGAGTCTTTTGAGAGTTTTGGCTCATATTCCTTGGAGTTCTGACCATCAGACCCTCCTCCTCCTGCATAGGTCTCTTCTTCTTCCAAAACTTGAATATGGGTGTGAGGTCTATTCCTCTGCAACAGATGCCCGTCTCCAGTTGTTAAATTCTGTGCATCATGCTGGTGTACGTCTGGCAACCGGGGCATTCAGATCATCCCTGATTTCAAGTCTGTTGGTGGATGCTGGTGTACTCCCCTTGGACTTGCGACACCAGTTGCTGAAGATGAGATGTTGGTATCGTCTTCACCGCACTGCAGACTCAATTTCTTGTGTCATTGTCTCCCAGGATTCCCGATCTTCTGTTTATGACACCCGTCCTAGTTTTCCGAAGCCCTTTGGTTACGGGGTCCAGTCTGTCATGTTAGCCCTCTCTGTTCTGAGACTGGCAGTTTGTCCACAACTTGGCTACTCCCTCGTGTGACATTTTGTAGGTCCGTTGTTTAAAAAAGGGCTCGCCTTCCTCTCAGGTGTCCCTCTCTTTCTTCTTGGAACATGCCTCCACTCATGAAAGTACTGTCCCCGTCTATACTGACGGGTCTAAGACTGATACTGGAGTAAGTTTTGTTGTCTTCCATTCCTTTAGTAGGGGTGGTAGCCTACCTGGCATTACTTCAGGGTTTACGGCAGAACTGACTGCAATTTTATATGTTCTAAAAATCATTTTTACTCTCACCCAATCTGTTTTTGTGATTTTTAGTGACTCACATAGTGCTCTGTCTGCACTGGAGTCTTTTAATGCATCCTAACCCATTGGTTTTATCAATTTTAGAGTGGCTTTTTCTTCTTGGCCGTCGTGGCCGCCATGTGGACTTCTGTTGGGTTCCCGCACATGTTGGTGTGGTGGACAATGAGACGGCAGATACATTAGCTAAAGCTGCATCTTCTCAACAGCCCCCAACTGACTATCCGCTTCCTGCTTCTGGTGTAACACCTTACTTGCAGCGCACAATTCGTAAGTCTTGGCAGAGACACTGGGATGGTGTTACTCATACTAAGCTGAAAGAAATCTTTCTGAGAGTGGTGCCAAGGGTTCTCCCCTCCATGTCTCAGCGATTGGATGTGGCTCTTGCCAGACTTCGCATTGGGCACTCTCGGTTTACACATGAGTGGTGAGACTCAGCCGTACTGTGATGACTGCCTTGTTCCCCTTACCATCCATCACTTGCTGGTCGAGTGTCCGAGTCTGGGAGATCTACGTCAGAGATTCCTCCATAGGCATAAGGGGGCAGATGGTGCCTATTGTTTGTCCTCGATGCTTAGTGAAGCCTCTAACGATTTTACTGATGTTTTTAGTTTTCTTCAGGAGGCGGGCCTCCTTCCACTTTTATTAGTAACTGATTTTTTATAAAGTATTCTTTTCTTATTTTCAGTATTTTATTCTTACTAACAGGTATTAACTTTATTTTGTATATGCACCTTTTATTTTGCTGCATCTTTTACTTTGTTGTCTGGCGGCATATGACCCTGGCAGTTGTGCCACCAGATTTTTAATACAATCAGTCAAATCAGTGCTAATCTCACGTCACGACTGACGTTTTCTTAAGCTGCCTGAAACTCACAGTAGTCATAGTGTTAATGCAGGGTGGTTCATACTGTATATAGCGCTCTTCTTCTACCTCACTAGACGATTTCTCCTGTGTTGCGGCATCGGTTCGGTCAGCATAATCAGTGGCTATCCTACATTTTTCATTCATTCGAATCTCAATACCACATCCACGCCCAGACCAGCAGACCAAGGCGTCCCCGGAACACGTTATATACAGGCAAGTGAATTTCTAGCCTAGTGTAAAATAAGAACCATGTTTTGTAAGGATTTAATTTTGTAGCTTACTCTTTTACCTTCTAAATCATTAGATTCACCTTAAGAAAACCACTTACTACTGAAGCCATTGCTAGAGACTTCAGTATCTAACTCCTATAGTTGAACTGTTCTAACCTAAGCTGACTAACATCGTCCGGGGATAAAGTTAAAATGACGAGCTCAAGCTGATTGAGTGGATGGCTGTTCTCTTTGTGATGTTGTCATATCCAGGCGATTGTACTCAACTTAGGGAAGACCTCCCCCCCTCCTCCCGCTCTCTTTCTTTCCTCAAAGAACAATACACATATGCTCCATCTCTATTCATACATGAGGGGGATCCAAGTCAGCCAAAACTGTTGTACTATCTTTCAATAGATTAATCACGAATTTCATGGGGCTTTTCATTTTTCTGTTGTATGTAGGTCATGAAGTATTTGTTAGAAATTGGACACTGTTTTTATTATCTCTGAATCTAAAAGCACCTAAGGATGATTTGGAAGTTTAAGACAGTCACCTGAATTAAGAGGCACATCAAATAAACAGAGGGAGTAATAAAAGCTCATGTCACTATTTTATATATATATTTTTATATTTTATTCATTTGTCGTTAGTTCCAACTGTAGCTCATGAAATTACCTCCAACATTTTCATATTTCAGATATTCTACAATATATTACCAATTAGATACGATGACCCCTTTGTTATATATTAAGCTTGCAGACGTATTTTTTGTTTTTTTACAAACCTTATTATAGTGCACCTGTTGTGGAGGCAAAAATGCCAGCTGTATAAAACCTCTCCAGTAAAAAAAAAAAAAAAGATCTGAATATAATCGCTGAGAGAGAGAGAGAGAGAGAGAGAGAGAGAGAGAGAGAGAGAGAGAGAGAGAGAGAGACAGAGAGAGAACAAAAACAATAAAAACTGCATTTTATTGAAGACATTATACATTAAATATTATCAGGGCGACGAGGTGTGCGGGGTCAACAGCAGCTCCAGAAACAACAGCAGCAGCCCGCACCCGTGGCCGAGGAAGAACAAGAAGAAAGCTCCCTGCAGGTGATTCAAGGTGAACACAACCTGGACAAGAAGAGAAGAGACACGATGTAAAGAGAATAAAATACTAAGGAATAAAAATATGCACGATTGTTTTAGGCATCAGTTCACAGCTACACAATACTCCGAGCCACTGACTCAACAGCAGAGCCAGTCACTTTCAGATTATCATCCATGAGACAGGGAATACTCTTGCAATACTTACGGATACACATGAACATACTGTATGACGTAGGTCACCATTTTGTAAACAGCACGATGATTACCAAGCCAATTAGTGCCGATGTTTAGAGAGGATGTGGATCTAATGCCATCATGGATGCCGGAAAGCACAGTGATTTTTTTAACGAAATAATATAATTGTACTCAAACCGTTGTCAGGCAGGAAATTTTCTCAGTTGAATAAAGTAATTTGGAAGTAGCCAGAAAAATATGAAGATAATCTACCGTACAGTGGAATTAATCTCTCTCTCTCTCTCTCTCTCTCTCTCTCTCTCTCTCTCTCTCTCTCATCTAAACCTTACAAGCCTGGTGTCTGTCTCAGCAGCTGTGTCCTCCTGCTCCTGTGATGACTTCTGGTCCTGGTATTCCTTCACATAACCGGCATACAGGTCATATAGCCACTTGTTGATTAAGCCAGCCTCCACACACCGCCACATCACCGTGCTGAAGTTCTTCCGATAAGGTGCACCCTGAACCAAACAGCAAAATAATCTGATGGATGTAAGCCAATGCACGGTTTCTGTGGGCATTTACAGAATTAAAAATGTGTATATCATAGAGTCAACTGGATGTAGCCATGCAAATATAAAATTTTGAATGATAACTCACATACCACTTCTTTCTCTCTCGCTTCCTTCCAGCTGCTGTCAAAACCACCTCACAGTGTTAACTAGCCTTAACCACGACCTGTACACATAGACTGTGCACCAAGACTCCTCAGTGACATTACCGGAAACGGGCTAGCGGCCATCTTGGTATGCCGGACTGCAGGTAAACAAACGTCTACACGTAAGTATATACAGCGGTCATTATTTTAGTTGTTATCGTGGTTATTTTTTCCATTTTCCTTGCAGTGTATAAATGATCAGGTAGCATTAAGTCAGCGCATGAAAAATATGAAGAAAAAATATATAATATCAATATTTACATGTAAATCAGAACGTAAGCAAATTACTTGAGCGTGTGACTGCTATTTTCAAACGAAGTGGTCAATATATAATATTCTGCCATCATTATCCTTTCGATACTCTTTATCAGTTCTACATCATCATTTCACTAGGAAAGAGGTTCAACAAGAAAAAAAAAAGAATCTCAATATTTACTTTGCTGAAAGTGAGGTATAAGAAAATTAACTTCAAATGCGGGATAACTGCGCGTCAGTCGTGCAATCCATCTTCAATTTTAGGTAAGTAATGAATCTTGGTGATAGAAAAATGCCCTTGAAACATTTTGTGTGATTCTTCATTATGTAGATTGTGGGAGAGTATGATTTATGGCTTATTTATTTAATCAACGGATAGAACAGAAAGAGCAGAGAAGATGATTTGCTCTGACACTACCTCTCTTCATTTAGAAAACACGTAATATGATTATGTGGAAAATTTTACTGTATAGTGACTAACTGATCATATATCTTGTCCTCTTGAACTGGTTCAAAAGTGATCCTACCGCCAATGAAACATACAACAGTCTATTTCCCACTTGAAGTCCCTCCGACATGTAGCAAAAGCACAGAGAGATGGTCTACGGTTCGAAGGGACCCGGATTCGAATCCTGGGTAGGGCAGGAGACAGTTTAAAGGATCTGAATTTCATTAAAATAGACTTTACTAATCTTCCGAAGTCCCCCTGCCATGTCGTAAAAGCACCCCCGCTGGCTGCAATGCACTAATTCTGTACGAGACTGCCTAGCATGTATTCAGTATGGACAGTGGGTGTAGCGCCGATGTGGTGACATGTGGAAGTGTAAGGAGGAGAGGTACTGGGCCTCGGAACAGGCTGTTCAGCTTATGCCCACAGTCGGACGCAAATAAAATCCGGTAATGAAAAGTCCGATGTGCTCTAAAAGTTAATCTTTCACATAACGTTAAACTATGTAAATATTAGTGTGTTTTTTTTTTCTTTCTTGGTTCTCTTCCATATGCTTTTACACCACTGATGATTGATATATATTAAAGGAAATCGAAAGACTAGTGACAATAAAATGATCATATATTGATGAATATGCATGGAAAAATTGCTGATGCTCACTCGGTTATTGTGTTTATATTCATATTTATAACACACAGATATTTACTTTTCGCATTTCAAAGTTCATAAATATTACCGTGATACTTATAGCTTCCTGATGATGTATAATGAGTAAGTGAAATCGAAAAATAACGACCACAGAGAATTATTTGTTGAGCGCCACGTGTTCTACGTCCACCGTGAGTGGTGAAAGCGCCAGCTATCGGTACACCATGACTTCACCAGGATGCATACACTTAGGCCAGCGGCGCGCGGTCAATGTGTATAGGTCTAAGAAACGGTCCGGTATCCCTCCTGCCTCCCCCTAAAAAGCATTCACGTCAAGCAACCTTTCCCTTTCTCGCCTCTCAGCCAACACAGACTCCATCACAGAATCGATAATAACTAATATCGATGAATACAAAAGCAGAATACCGGTTTACAGTGTTAGACAATAAGGATGCATAAGAAACAAGAAGGATTACATAGAGAGTATAACACTCGTGCCCACCAGTTAGCCTAAGGACCGAACATTTGACTTTACCTGTGACCATTATCTTCTATTGATTGCTCTTAAAGTCGAATGATTTCATTCTTACTTGACTCATAACTATGTCATGAAATCCTGTCCAAATCTTTTTAAAAATGAGTTGACCTTGCCATCTGGCCTTGACCATTTGACAAAATATTCACATAATGGATTTTTTTTTTCTTTTTTTGCATTTCCCTGAAACCCTCCTCAAAGTTTGTTTTTAAGTTAACCTTGCCATGCACCCTTCACCTTTGACTTATTTTTCTCAAAAAACAATAAAGTAAACCCTCGTCTGATGCTTAACCCATTCAAGAGGTTCGGTCGAGATGAGATCAACACTGTTTTAGTTACTTTGTTCACACAAGTACACACGGGTCAAACTTTGATCTTGCCCTTTGACCTTAGCCTTTACTGATTGATATACGGTAGAAATTGAATTTTTTTACACCTCCCGTACCCTCAGTCTTGCCCCCAGATCTAGTATAAATTGGATAAAAACGAGCTACGATTGGTAAAATTTTGACTTTTCCCAGTCACCTTGACCTTTGACCCATTCTCTAACCCTCAACACTTCCACCATGTAATGTTCAATCAGATAAAAACACTTGAAGTTATTTTGTTCACACACACACACACACACACACACACACACACACACACACACACACACACACACACACACACACACAAACACACACACACACACACACATCAGTCTAAATATAACACCCACAGTTGCTTTGGAAACAAGGTAGCCCTGAAGAGCACAGGGTAGCTGCACGTTGTATCCAGTAGGGAGGGGTTACTAAGCGTACCGCCCTTCGATTATCAGCTTATAGTTGCAAAACTCATAGGTCCCTCCCTTAGGGTTCCCATCTTATTTAAGATTTGAATATTACCCTGACCATCACCTCTGAAAACTACCTACCTTTTCACTCCCCAACGTCGTTGTCATAAAACGATCGAAATCCAGCAACAGGCTTCTCTCTGTGTTATATGCAGTATGTAAGTTCCATACTTACAGTGCTGTAGAATTTATGTCCTATGATTGTGCATTTTGTCTCGAGTTTGTATGTCTTAATTTAAGCAGAGAAGAATCAGATAGTAGATGGACGAGAACGCTAAAAGTGAATCGTATTTCTTCTACATTCACTTACTTTAGGCAAATACCATACTGATCCGGTTGGAAAGAACTCCTCCGTGGCCACATATAGATCAGTCTTTCTCCTGGGGTTGCTGTTGTGCATCAACATCTCAAGCACGAGGAAGCTGCGGTAGTTTATATAAGAGTAAGTGCCCTCCACCACCATCCGCATGCTATTTTCATCGTTGCAGAATTGCATGTTCCTCCACATCCTTTGGTACAGTGGGATGTGGGATGTGGAAAAGAGCTGGAATCGCGATCCCTGCTTGTAAGAAGCGTAGATGAAGTTAGAACTGTCTTTATTTATATTCACTGGAAGGTGTCAGTACAATGTTGAATGCAGTGATATGATAGAGACAAGAATAAATGATAACAGGATGTTACAGGAGAGGTGCTGTTGTTGTTGTTATTATAGCCCCAGGTTCATCTGAATATGAACCCAATGGACTTGTAAGTTAAAGCTGCACAGCCCGCCTTCCCACTTTTGAATGATATGTAAGAACGGAGGGATGTCTGATTGGACAACTTCATTCTGCAATTTCAGTGCCACAACGTGATGGTGTCTCTTTCCTGCACCGGGGAAGGAGGAATTGGAGGTAACATGAATCTACAAAATGTAGTTAAAAAAAAGAATATGATGTTAATCAAATATTTGGCGTTCTCGTCGTTGTACCATGGCGCGTCCCTGTCCACCCTTTGATACATTGGGATGTGGGATGTGGAGAGTTGGTGTTCTGAGCCATAATGGGAAGAAGGATAGAATGTGTTGACAAGTTTTCATCAACTTCCATAACAAGGATGGCACCTCTTGTATGAAATCTGAATATGCAGCTAACACTGTTTTAAACTTCGCTTCAGCTAATTTTGATTACTCACTGTGCACACTAAATTATCTATATATTACGAGATATATCTGTGTAGTCTATCGCTTCCCCAATACTTCTTCAGAACCCAGTGTATATGAATCCATATCCACAAACTTCAGTAACCTTAACCTTGCTTTTAGCACCGAAATTACCATTTTGGATGATTTTAGCGTATATAATGGTGAATGGTTATTGCATGCTGCCAGGACTGACGATGCTGTTCTAGAGTGCGAGCTGTTTTGCAGAATCGTTTAATCACACGCAGTTGGTAAAGGAACCAACCAGAACACCAGATAATCCTAACCATAATACCCATCTCTTGGATCTATTCCTGACAAATAATCCAGATCAATACAGGATAGAAGTACTGTCACCACTTGGATACTCTGACCACAATCTCATCAAAGTCTCACTAGTTAGCCCCCCCAAACCTCCCCATTCTGAACCTGTCAGGGTGAGCCTATGGCACTTGGATATGGTTAAATGGGATGGATTTAGAAAATATCTTGCTAACATTTGACGGCAGTCTTTCTTCTCTAGTGATGTCAATTCTACCCAGTTCCACATCAATGACTTAATACTACCTGGTATGGATTTATTCATACCAAGTGAACAGTTCACTAAAAGATCGAACTCTCCAAAATGGTTTTATAGGAACTGTGTCAGGGTCATTAGCGTATATCTCATCCTTACAAAAAAAAAAAATCTATATCACATCCATCCATCCATCATCCAATCCTACGTTGCCCCATGAGAAGCATAGGAGCCCGGGGCTAGGCAAGTTGGTGCCGACATTTAACCCCTTGGCTGCTGCAAGCACCTGAGAAGGACCGGTCGACAGACTGCTACAAACCTCTCCGAAGGGTCTTAACGAATGTTAACGGAAAATAGCCGCACCAGGGCATGACTTAGCTCAGAGCTCTCAACAGCGTAGGGGTTAAGATGAGAGTGACCAGCCTCACTTATACCTGAGTGGCATTACATGAGCAATAAACCCCAACCACCCCTTGAATATAAACCTTCACCAGCTCAATCTGATTGGAGTGCGATAATTACTCACTAAACCACCAGGTGCCAAATTCTGGTTATGTGATTACCACCAAGTGTAGTAAATGGTTTCCTGGTGTACAGGAAACCATTTGGCTTGTCACTTAATGTAGAATCACCCATAGGCAGAAGGATGAGAAAAGAATGAAGGAAAGTAAGACAGAAGAGGATGGAAGGAAAGAAGGATGGAGGAGAGGAAAGAGCAGACACCCGAGAGCAGCAATACATCGAGTTAGTGGATGGTGAGTGTCCCCACCTACCACAGTCTGAATCACACTGTCAATTAAATATTGCTAGAAACCATGTAAAAGCTGTAATTAATCTCGATAAATCAAACTTTCATCAAAATCAAGCATCAAAAACTACTTCACAACCCTAATTATAATAGAATATTTTGGTCAGCTATCAGTTCTTTCGATAATAACTTTAACAAGTCATCATCCATTCCTCCACTAAAATCTTCAGATGTCAACTTTACAAATGACCTGTGTGGGAAAGCAAACATCTTTGCCAGTACATTTGCCAGAAACTCCATCATAGAGGAAGTCAACCAGAATGTCCCAGTACTAGAACTTGAATCTCCCGAAATTATTCCACTTAAAATACAGACAAGATGCGTAAAATCCATTCTAGACAATTTATCAACAAACAAAACTCCAGGTCCATATGGAATTCCTTCAACTGTTTTGAAAAGGAATTCCCCAGAACTTGCCTCTGTTCTAGCTTAATTATTCAGACTATGCATACGTAGTGTACTTCTTGATTCCCTAATTCATGGATAGAAGCCAGTATCCAACTAATTCCAAAGAAGGGAGTTACCCTGACCCCTCTGATTACAGACCAATAGCTGCGTTATCTTCTTTTGGTAAAGTATTTGAAATTTTCACTGATAAGCACACAATTAAACATCTTGAATCCAGCAACTTATTTAGTGATAGACAATATGGTTTTCATCTCAAAAGAACCACCATTGACATACTCAATCTCCTGAATCACACCATCAATCAGTCAATTGACCAACATGGAGAAACTCATGCAGTAGCCTTCGATAATTCTAAAGGTTTCAGCAGAATGTGGCACCGTTCCCAGCTGTTCAAACTCCCTTGTTATGGACTGACGTCTTTTTTTCCTCTGCTTTTCTCATATCTCAGCGACAGAACAATAAGAGTAAAAGTAGATGATGTATATTACAATTTCCACTCAATTATTGCCGGCATGCTACAGGGATCAGTTCTGGCGCCAACTCTGTTCCTAGTTCATATTATTGATCTCATATCTGTCATCCACAATCCCATCCATTCATATGCAGATGGCTCAATATTTCACAACTCATTCACAATCAAACACTCATTTACAAAGTCTAATATCTCTAACTCTCCACTCAGTACAGCCATCTCCATAAATCAAGACTTATCTATGTTCAATGCATGGGGACAAAACAACCTTGTGTCATTTAAGGCTTGTAAAACCAAATACAGTGTATACAGTTTACTAATAGACAGATATTGCCAGATTTGTATATTACCTTCAATGCTACTAGTATTCCCATCTCCAAAAGTATTGAAATTCTCGGTGTCTCACTTAACAATGCCTCAGCTGGGCCTCTCATGTCAGATCTCTTCCTAACACCGCCGCAAAAAAAAAAAAAAAATGGATTATTGTACAGAGTCCGCAACTTCTTCACTGACGAGCAGTTAGCTTTAATTTATAAGAGTCATGTGCGCTCTCAACTTGAATATTGCTCACCCTTGTGGAATGGATGTGGATGTGGAGTGGTTGCACTAAAACAACTAGACAAAATTCAGAAAAAAAGCTGTTGGAATTATTAACCCGCCCCGTCCCGGCCACTTTTCGACCACTGGTACCCCCAATCCCGGGCATTTTTCGACCCTTTTTTTTTTTGCTTAAACTTTCGCTTTTGGTCAGAAACAATGGCCGGTGGCAAAGAAAGTGGTCCCTGGGGTCCCTAATTAGCTTAACCAGGTATGCCTTGGTCCCACCTGGCCCCGTGTTCTCCCTAGGCGGTGTGAGCCTCAAACGTTTTCTATGGTATTATAAGTTTGGGAAACCAATGAAAGTAAGTAGAAATGAATTTATTACAAACATAAAAACATGTGATAAAAGAGTATATTGGATTTTATACAAAAATAGAGCAGAAATAAGCATTGTACCATCGTGAGAAACGAGCAAAATCGGCCAACTTGGTTCCCATGAATCGCTAACATTCTAAAATCATGATACATATAATTTTTTTTACTTACATAATACTTCTACAATAACATTATACCATTTTACATTATATTGAACTGTTTTTACGTATTCACAGGCCTTTTGATAACATTTAGCGTAATGCTAGCGCTTATTTACGTAGTGAGTGAACTGGCTGTGACTGATGTTTCAACTCGTATTGTGCTTTTTCTACTAACATAATACCTTTCTAATATTATTATACACTTTTCAACTTTAGAGAACTGTTTTGAGATTATTTCAGGCCTTACGTAAATATATAGTGTAATAATAGCGCATAGTAACACACACGGTGAAGTCGCTATGACAACTAATTCAACTTACAACCTATTTTTTTACTTATATAATAATTCTACACTAACATTGCACATGTAAACACTTGATATAATTGATATTACATCATTTCTGAACGTACGATGGAACTTAGCGTCATATTTGCGCGTACTTACACAGGGAGTGTTATCGCGATATCATTTGTTTCATCTTACACAAGTAATCAACTTATAAAATACCTTACTACTAACATTACAACATCATCCACTGTATATAATTTCTATCACATACTTACTGACCAGAATGTGGGTGTACTCGTGACATCAATTATGACAACTTACAGTAATGTTCAACTTATACGTTTTATTCATGCTAACATTACACCCGTTTCCACTTTATTTCCTTGCTATCACATATTTACTGACCAGATTTACACAGTGGGTGTAGTTTTGATATCAATTCTTTCCACTTACACTAATTCTCATCTTATACATTACTTTTCTGAAAAAATAACACCCGTTTCAACTTTATATTTGACTTAGCACCTACTGACTGGCCTTACCATTATCATGAGCGTCATTTCGCCTTCCCACACAGTTTCAGAAGTGTAGGAAATTATGATATTCCTTGAAACAAGGCTCAAGGCACAACGCAACATTGCACTCAACACACTCGTATCTTGTGTCTTTTCTCTGCGTGGATGGTCTGACTGTCGAGTGCTTACATACATGGCAGCGACGCTGGGGTTTACGACGGTTTGGTTCGGAAGGGATTGCGCTGGGGTAGTGGCGGCCTGCAAGACGTAGGGGAGTCTGAGCAGCACGGGGGGCGCGGGAGCGGTGTGGGGGTCTTTCCTGGGCATGCTTGGAGATTATTTCACGTGCCAGCTCCCTCACAAACCTCTCAAAGGTCTCGGATACTCCGGTGGTCATTGCGTGCAGGTAGTGGGCGTTCAGGACCGTGATGTCGAGCAAGTGGAAAAAGAGTTTCTTGTACCACTTCATCGTTGTCCTGGCACAGTCAACACTTGAAATCATCGAGTCTGACTGATCAACTTGCCTCATGTTTAGATTATAGGCAAGTACAGACTCTGGTTTCCATACGTTGCGCCTCCTCTCGCTACGGTGATCCACGGAGTCTGTGCGGTGCATCAGGGGGCTGTGAACAGTTGATAGGAGGCAAACTTCCCTGTTGTGGTTCCACAGGGTTGCAAGGATGTTATTGGCCTGGAAGAAAACCACCTCATTCTTGTCAAGTTTCCTCCCTATCTTGACCATATGGCGACGGTTTCTCTTGACTGTACCACAGACTCCGGTGTCGTGTTGGTGGAGGAACCTAGCGAGAAGAGGGCTAGTGTACCAGTTGTCCAGGTACAAAACATGGCCACGATGAAGGTACTCTTCTATCATTGTCTTCACCACGGCCCCAGAGAGTCCTATACTCCGATCTTCTATTATATCTGTCTGTGCGCCCGTGTACAAGACTATGTCTTGCACATAACCAGTCTTACAGTCACACATAACAAAGATCTTGAACCCGAAACGGTGTCTCTTGCTGGGTATGTACTGCCTAAAGGAAATATTGCCTCTCCACAACACAAGACTCTCGTCTATGACGAGGTCTCTGTAGGGATAAAATGAGGAGCGGAACATTTCCCGTAAATGATCAAATACCAGCCTAATTCTCCTCATTTTATCGGTGTTATTTGCATTGGCTGGATCATCTGCATCAAAAAAGTGGAGGCGGCCGATAATAAACTGAAATCTATCACGACCCATCACCTTTCCAAAGAAAGATGTTAGGATGATTGGGTCCGTTGTCCAGTAGGCAGGAATTTGATTTTTCCTCACCACACCCATCAAGATTACCAGGGCAAAAAATAGGAACATCTCTGATATAGTCACGGGATAGTCATACTGTTCTGCATGCTTGCTTGTGGTTCCTAGGCGTTCACTTTCAAGGGGCTGGGATTGTGAAAATATATTTGTGTTCTACTATGCGCCCAACAAACGCCTCACCAAAAAACAAGTTGAAAAAATCTAAACTTGACGACCCAGCATTTACACCTGGAGCCGTGCAACCTGACCGCCACTCCTCAGTGAACTGGTGAATGATGGGAGTAAAATTACTCCCATCCTCCCAGTTCCACGTGACACCACCGTCTCCAGCCACGTCACCATCGTCCCCTTCGTCAGGGTGGGGAGGTGAGGGTGGTGGGGGAGGTTGGGGAGGTGGAGAGCGGCGCCTCTCATCACTCGCACTTCTCTTCCCTCTCCCTTTTCCTTTGCCCTTTCCCTTCCCTTTCTTTCCTTTCCCCACATCCTGGGGCTGTGGGGAGGAAGTTTGTGAATATTCAGGGGCGAAAGAAGTGCTGGGGAGTGACTCAACCTCCTCTCCCCTAGGCCTACGAGCACCACGTGCTCGTGCTGCCTCCCTCACACCACTGGCCCCTTCACCCCGCACTACCCCCACACCACTCTCACTTTCACCCTGCGCTGCCGCCACAACACTTTCCCTTTCTCCCAGCAATCCCACCACACCACTTGCTACTTCCCCAGACAAAGTACTTGAACCATACCTTAGGTGTCGTCTCGCCCCACCTTCTGATCCACGTGGTGATATTTTCTCCTTTCCCAACCACTCGGCGATATCACGTCCTAGGCCTCCGTCATCCTCATCGTCCTCATCCTCGTCCTGATCAGAATCGTGATGGAGAGATAGCTGTGCACGTGGTTGGGGAGCAGGCTGGCCTTCCTTTGCCTTACAGTATGTCACATACCGCGTTTTTCGGGGCGAAGGGACCTCCTCATCACTGCTACTTATTTCTTCCTCTGGCTGGACGTAATCGCGATCCACCACATCATCATCGAGTGGAGAATCACTGTCTCCAGTGAAGGTTTCCAGGACGGATGCAATTTCCTCATCTGAGAGACCTTTCCGCGCCATGTTTGACCTGGGTCACTGCTGGCAGGTGAGTGACTGAGATAAGGGCGAGCGCGGGTCATGTGGGGTCTAGGACGCTGCCCGCCTGGCGGCAGGTAGGGGAGGCTTGGGTACACGGGCGAAACGAAAATCTCCCGCGAATTTTGAAAATTGTGGAAATTATGAACCTTGCAATTGCAGGACGTTGAAGTACGTACTCGGGACTGGCTGTGGCAAAACGTGAGGACGTGGAAGTACGTCCTCGGGATGGTGCGGGTTAATAACCTTGCTATTATAAGTATACTACCTCCCCTACAAGTAAGAAGGAACGTTGCCTCCTTTGCATTATTTTACAGATATTTTCACGGCAAATGCTCAGACGAAGTTGCATCCATTGTGCCACCTCCCCAAGCCTTCCCTCGTGCTACATGGGCATCCGGTAGCGCTCATGACTGGAATGTCACACAGCCATATTGCACAACTTCTGCCTATCAGAATTCTTTCATTCCCTGAACTGCATCTCTCCAGAACTCACTTCTCAGGAGTTGTTTCCCCGCAAACTTCAACCTACAGCTGTTTAAGTTGGACTGTTAGATATTTTATGAATGGAGGAGACCAGTAATCTGGTGTACGGATAATTCTTTTTTTTTCATTTGTTTTTTCCTTCCTCTCTACTGTTATTTCAAAAAAAAAAAAAATCATAGAGAACGTGCCCCTATAAAGCTGATTTTACTCGCTAGATCCCTCTGGGCAGTTGGGATTTGTGTTGCCTTCAGAGTACTAAGAATGCAAACGAAATTCTTTTCCTGTCCTTTACTTTTTGAATACTCTGTTCAGTGACTCTCCCTCCCTCCCTCCCTCTCATATATATATATTTATATATATATATATATATATATATATATATATATTTTTTCATTTCATTCATTGCCAGACGCCATGTATCCCAACCGGAGTGGCCAAGGGCTTAGAGTTAATTGTTTTACAGGGAGGTGCACTAATCCTCCACCAACCCCACTTGACACGTAGGGATGCCAACAGCATCTGGTGTTCCCAGGCGGTCACCCATCCAAGTACTAACCAGACCCAACGTTGCTTAACTTCGCTGATCGAATGGGAAGCGGTGTACTCAACGTGGTATGGCCGTTATAATATATATATATATATATATATATATATAATATATATACAGTATACACACACACACACACACACACACACACACACACACACACACACACACACACAAATTGCACTGAGATCCCTGCCTTCAATGGGACTGAACATGAGTGATTTCTTAACCCTGTGTTTTGGTTGGTAATCCTGAGTATTGAAAAACTGAAGTTTGTGCCAAATTACATTAAATAAATAATAGACAGAGTAGATTATGTTACAGTAATCTCTTGATTATCTGGACGGCCATTACCTGGACAGTCCATTATCTGGACGCTGCAATCTGGCTGTTCGAAACTATCATTCGTTCGTTTTTTCGTAATATCTGGACAAAATGCATGCGTCCAGGTGAAAATTATGGCCGTACGAAAATTTTCGCGCCCGCCCGGGCGGGAATAGCCCGGTGACACCTCCCTGTCTTGCTGGGTAGTTCACCCAGCATCTGCTGGAGAATCCCCTCGGTCAGTCCCAGTTCCCGCCTGGCGACAGTGTAGTAAACAGCTCCTCTCTGACAGTTGTCATGGCAGTGCACGTGGTGGTTTCTGTGGTTGTTCCCGACCTGCTTCAGGCCTTGCTATACCTTGCATGCCTCTTCCTGGGGTGTGTGATGATGTCCCCTCCACCAAGGAAAAGGCAGAGGGTAGTACTGACTCTTTAGAGGCAGGAGATCCTGTGTAAGATTGATGCTGGATGGTCAATTCGTGAGTGTTGTCGCCGATTTTACTCTAGCTAACTGTACCGTACCATGACTTTATTTTGTTTTATTATGATTTTATTTCATTTTACCACTATGCTTAATGTGTCCACTACATTTTTCTTGTGTAGCCGGCTTTTTCATGTTTTCAGGTCACTGCAGGGTATGGCCGTGCAGTTGTGATTGCTTGTTTGTGGTTGATGAGTCTGCTTGACCATCGTAATTGCTTGGCTGTGGTTTATACTCGTAGGTCTGCTTGACCAGACAGAGTAATGTTAAACATAAGGAAAAAGTGTTGTACGATGTACTGTAGTGGCCTTTTGTACTGGCTTTCAAAGTTAGGTTATGTACGAATGGGGGCCTGGGGAGAAGTCCATTGTCAGGACAGAACCACTACGCCGACGTGCCTTTGGCTCTATTACGTCTGATAATCTAGGGATTAATGTTAATTTAACACAAGAAGATAACATAGTGAAATGTTTAAAAGTTTTTCATCCTACATCTCAAATGTATACGAGTCTTGGTCCGTTTGGCGAATACCTACAGTACCTTAGTTTCAGCCATACCATACTTCAGCTTGGACCTAAGGAGCTGCTGGAGTGTGTCTAGCGGTGGGGGAATGAAGGGCACTGCTAAATTGCTGGTGAGGGACGTCTTGTAGTGGGTCGTCACCAAGAAGGCGTACAGGAACCAGAACCCGAGGAACACCTGGGGAAAGATGGCAGCTGCTACACTCCTTTCGAAGTGATGTTATTCTTCATTACCTCTCATTTTTTTTGAATTTATCTTTTGCATCTTTTACATGACAAAATTAATGTATAAACACGAAATTAGATTAGGGCTGTTCTGAGTCGACATCGTGACATAATTATTTTAATGAATAACAAATTATAGTGGTGGTGTTATCTAAATCTGCGAGACTCGGCACTGAGCAGTTTGTAATAAACTTGTTACCATAGATACAACTACAGTATAACAGATTATGTGATCAGATATCAGCGTAATATTTCCAAACTGCCAAAAACGTTTGTTTGAATGACATGTTAGCAAAGTAAAGTGTTTATTCTACTGTTTAATTAGAAGACTGATTACATTAATAAGTACCTTAGCACCCGGGGTATGGCCCGGGTGCTAAGGTACTTATTAATGTATGCGTTATAAATGTATGCTTTTGATTGATTGATTGTGTGTGTGTGTGTGTGTGTGTGTGTGTGTGTGTGTGTGTGTGTGTGTGTGTGTGTGTGTGTGTTCTTACCTCTTACCTAATTCTTACCTAATTGTATCTTTACAGGAATGAGTCAAGCTTATATTGTCCCGTGTCTTAAACCATATTTATCGTACATATCCTTAAATTTGTGAATTGTTTTGGCACACACTATTTCATTCGGTAGTGCATTCCATTGATCAATTGCTCTGTTTGGGAAACTGAATTTCCTTAGGTCTTTATCACCTCTCTTCTTATGCAGTTTTTTGCAGTGTCCTCTTGCTGATGCTTCCCATTATGTTAAGTAATCATTTATGTCTATTTTCTCCTTCCCTGATATGCATTTATATAGCATTATCATGTCACCTCTTTTCCTTCTCTCCTGTAGTGTTGGTAGATTCAGTTTATTTAGTCTTTCTTTGTAGCTTAGGTACCTTAAGCTTGGTATCCATCTTGTAGCGGCCCTTTGAACTTTTTCAATCTTGTCTATGTGTTTTTTGAGATGAGGAGTCCAGACTGCTGATGCATACTCCAGGGTTGGTCTAATGAATGATGTTATTATCCTTCTTAGCATGTCTTCATTTATGTATGTGAATGCTATTCTCATATTTGCAAGCAGTGTATACATGTTCCGTACCTTCTCGCTGATGTGGTCAGCCGGAGATAGTCTGTTATTGATAATCACACCTAGGTCCTTCTCTCTTTCTGATGTGTATAGGGTTTTATTTCCTAACGAATAATCCCAATCAGGTCTTTTTCCACTTTTACCAAACTTGATTACATGACACTTGTCCACATTGAATTCCATTTGCCATGTATTACTCCATTCATGAAGTTTATTTAATTCTTCTCGTAGCTCATTACAACAGTCTGTGTTAGTAATTCTCCTTTGTATTTTTGCATCATCTGCAAACATATTCAGATAGCTTTCATCTCCAGTGTTACCGTTTATATCATTTATATACACTAAAAACATGATTGGTGCCAGCACTGAGCCCTGTGGTACTCCACTAGTCACTTCTTTCCATGATGAGTAGTTTCCCCTTAGTACTGTTCTCATTTCTCTTTTTATGAGAAAATCTTGCATCCAGCAAAACAGTTTGCCTCGAATTCCTCCTTGATGGTACAGTTTCCATAAAAGTCTTTGGTGTGGTACTGTGTCAAATGCTTTCTTGAAATCTAAATAGATATTGTCCACCCATCCTTCTCTTTCCTGTATTGTGTTTGTTACTCTGTCATAGTAGCTCAACAGATTAGTAACACATGATTTTCCTTTTCTGAAACCAAACTGTCTTTCTGTTATCATACTGTGTTCTTCTAGATGATTTACCCAAGCTTTCCTTATAAGCTTTTCTAATACCTTGCTTACAACACTGGTCAGTGATACTGGTCGGTAGTTGAGTGGATTTTGTCTATTTCCTTTCTTGAATAAGGGGACAATATTTGCTTTCTTCCAAATATCAGGTAGTTTACCTTGACTCAAGGATTTATTTGAAAATTAAAAATAATGGTTTACTTAACGCCTTTGCACATTCTCGTAGTACCCAACATGAAATTTCATCAGGACCACTTGCTTTTCCTCTGTCTAATTTACTTAACTCCTCCTGTATTACTTTTTCTGATATTTGTATATCTGGTAGTATGTGTGGACATGCATAGTCCCTCTCAAAAATTTTTTCTTCTGTAAAAACTAATTGGAAATTCTTATTTAGCGCTTCACAAATATCTTTCTCTTGCGTATAGGTGATTCCCTCGTCCGTAATGGATTGTTTTATATTTTTTACTTTGGTTTTGCTTCTGATGTAGCTGTAAAATAGCTTTGGTTGATCACTACTTTTAATTATTATAGCCTCCTCAGATTGTTTTTGGGCTTCCCTCCTTATTTTTGTATAATCGTTTCTTGCCTGTTTGTAATTATTATAGGCCATTTCACTATTGTGTCTTCTGTATCTATTCCACAACAAATCTCTTCTTTCTTTTGATTTTATACATTCTGTATTGAACAATTTCTGTATTTCCTTATCTGCTTCTTTGTGCTGTGGGATGTACTTCTGGACTCCTATTTCATTAAATTCATAGAATTTTTTATATACAGCATTTAAATCTTGTCCTCTAAGCTCATTTTCCCAATCAATTTTTAATAAATACTTCTTTAGGTCTTGATAATTTCCCTTTTTATAGTTTAGGCTCTTTTTGTAACTTTCATTGGTGTTAACTATGTCATATGCTATCCTGAAGTTGTAATTTAGTACTGCATGATCGCTTTTCCCGAGTGGAAGGTGATATATTAAACTGTCAATATCATTTTCTTGCCTAGTAAATATTAGATCTAGCATTGAAGGTACATCGAGTCCTCTTTTTCTGGTGGTTTCCCTCACATGTTGTGTTAGGAAAAACTCTTGCACGAGATCCAGGAGCTTTTGGTCCCAACAGCTTTCTTGGCTAATTATATCTAGAGTATTCTAATTTATATTTGTATTAAATCTCCAGTTAGTATGATTCTTTCCTATTTCTCTTCCAGTGTATGTAGTAATGATCTTAAACTCTGAATTGTACTCTCTGCCAGGTCCTCATATTCGTCTCTTTCCCATGTGTTTGATCTG
The DNA here is from genome assembly GCF_032717465.1 of Coenobita brevimanus. Classification (NCBI taxonomy): domain Eukaryota; kingdom Metazoa; phylum Arthropoda; class Malacostraca; order Decapoda; family Coenobitidae; genus Coenobita; species Coenobita brevimanus. The sequence continues at coordinate 12,235,283 of NC_137009.1, forward strand.
GGTGGCATGTACAAATTGGCTACAATTACTTTCCCTTCAGATGTGTTGATCTCTACTGCAATCAGTTCTACTTGTGATGGTATATCTAGTTTTATTTCATTGACTTTTAGATTTTTCTTAGTTAATATAATTCCTCCTCCTTTTTTTAAATTTCTGTCTCTTCTCCATATATTGTATTCCTCTAAGTTTAGCATGTCATTGGATATCCCTGGTGTAAATTTTGTTTCAGTTAGGCACATTATATGTGGTTCATTTTCTCTGACATAATCATTCATCTCTAGTAATTTAGATTCCATTCCATCCACATTTGAGTACATCAACTTTATCATCTTGTTTATATACTTGTCATGACATGGTTTTACTACCTTCCTCCTTTTTATTCCATCCTGTTTGTGTACCACTTTCGTACCTGCAATCTTATTACTTTGTAAAAAAATGTGTTCTTCTCCTCTTCTGATCTTCCCTCATTTTTTTTGTTTTTGCTTACTCCCTCTTCTCTTTCAGTAATTCCAGTTCCTCTTGTGTTAGGCATCTTTTTATCCATACATTTTGAACTCCCCTTTTTCCATAAGATTCTTTGCATTTTTTAGTATCTCCTCCATACTGTTTACACTCTGGAAAGTTACCTTTAGAGGTCTTGTCTTGCTTTTTTCGTATTTCCCTAACCTTCTGTGTTCCTCTATATCTTTACTACTGATTTCCTCTGATACTTCTTTCAGTAAGCTCAATACATTTGCTATCTCCTTTTTGTCTCTTGTGATCTTGTTTTTTACTTCTTCCTCTTCTATACCAGTGATTACTATAGATTTGTTGATATCTACTGAATTTCTGACTAACTTTGGGTTGTTTTGGATTATTCTTTTCACTTCCTTTTTAATGCTTTTTTCCTCTACCCTTGTTTCTAAGTCTTTCTTTACTTTCACCATTTCAGCATACGTGGTTTCCACATCATTTTTGTAGCTTTGCACAGCTTCATTCACCTGTGTTATCTTCTCCTCAATATCACTGCTCTGGTCTATCAGACTGCTTACTTTCCTAATTCTCTCTGTATCATTTTTGAACTCTTCCATAATACTCTTGTGATTGACTACTGTACTTGCCTTTTCAAGCATTTTCTTCCTACGTGCACTCAGTTCCACTGTTAGTTCACTGATGGTTGTGTCTTTCTTGTTGGCCTTCCTTCCTAGTTTTTCTATTTCTTCCTTTTGCAAGTGCATCTGCTTCTTTATTTCATCAAGTTCATTTTTGAAAGCCATCTACAGTTTGTGTACACGTTCAACCAGTCTATTGTGAGTCTCCACTTCAACCAGTTCTTGGTAGAAATCATCATCTTGCTTTCTACCTTTATCCCTTTTTTTTCCAAATTTGCTTTACTAAAGTATGTGTCCATTTTGCAATACTAAAAGCACAGAGTACATGTACTTACAATCCCCCTGGGCAGTTGTAGTCTAAACAAACCTCAGCTGACTGAGCACATTCTTTCGCCACTCGATTCTCTTTTCTGTTTGAACAAGTCTTGTTTAAACTTCTTATTTTTTTTTAATAAAAAAAAATCATTTAGTCTAACCTGGTACAGAGCTTGACTCATATAAAGATACTAATTTAGGTAATGCCACTGGCCGTGCTGACTCGGTATGGAGCGCTGTCGACGCACGTCTGTTCTCCTTGACTCCTTGTATGTGTGTGTGTGTGTGTGTGTGTGTGTGTGTGTGTGTGTGTGTGTGTGACTATATCCTGAATAATGGTAAGTGCAAAATAAAAGCATTCGGTGATGAAAAGGTAGAAAGACTCATCCTTACCCTGCCCGCAGAGTGCCAGAGGTAGCGATAGAGGGACTGGCAGAGGATGGAAGCCAGGATGTGCATGGAGGCGTGGGAATCCAGGAGGCGGGAGGAAGAGTTGGTGGCTTGAATGTGATAGAAGACATGGTAAAGCAGAACCCCACCACACACAGACACAACCACACACACCCACACCTTCACTGAAAGGGAAGTGTGAAGAGAATCTGGTGTGTATAACTTAACAAAGAAATAACGATAAAGTACGGTAACCAAACTTAAAATGAACACTATCATAAAAATTACCACATAAACCCTCCCCTTCACTGTAAGGAAAGTTTAATAGGGTGTATTGTGTAAATGAAATGACTATACTCTTACTTAGGAATTGTTTACATTAACGTTAAATTTTCCTGCACAGACTTACATTGGAAATGTGGCATTGAATTACAATGGAATTTTCTACATTCACTCTTATTGGGAAATCTTACACTGACGTACATGAAAATTGCTACTATGACTTACACAGGAATTACCTACTCTGACGTATGCTGTCATTGGGTTGAAATGGCCTAGTCTGACTCACTTTGGAAATACAGATTTTGCATTATATTGAGATTGAACTGCTTACTTTGACTCAAGTGACTGACAAGGAGAACACCAAAGTACTGTAAGACTTGCTTAAGGATGGAGGGGAACAGAGGATGAATTAGCTGGAGAGGTAGTGAATTCCAGAAGAGATACAAGTCGGGCTACAACCCACCATTTTGGATATGCTAGAACATCCTATTGTAACTCACGCTGGAAAGGAGTGATGAGCTTCTGCCATTGCGCACTCGGGGGACTCTTGGCTGTGATGAAGGTGAGGGCGTCCATGAAGTACATCATGGTGGGATCCAGTGATCTGACTCGCTCCTGCATCATGACTAAACCTAAGGTGAAGTTGGCTCGCTCAAACTCAACGTCGCCCATTAGCCCTGTCCAGTGGCCCTGGGAACAGATGAGACAGGTAGAGACTGATGGGATCTACATATTTTTTACATTAACTTGGATTAAAATTGCTATCTCTTTATTCTGAGTGCTGATTTGTAACAACAGATTAATACTGAAATACGGTGCTAGTCACCAAGAAGTGCAATGGAAAAATGTAGTGTTGTCTTCGACAACTGAGCTACGTGAAGTAATCCGAAAATTGACGAAAATCTGGGCCATGTTAAGGCGAAAGAAGTATGGTGAATTCGCTGGTATCATGCCAAGCACAAGGAGAAGTTGGCTTTCAATACTACCCATGACCCCAGTGGCCCTTCTTGATGGGAGACAAGACTGAACTTGAATTTATATCTGCACACTTAAAAATTACACGGCAAAAGGGAAAGCAAGCTCTGAAAATGAGAGGTAAAACACAACAAGATTCGATGAACTTGGTTGCTCTGAATAATGGCCTGGCTAATGGAAGTGACTTTGATGAGAGACACATTTTGCAGACCAGTGTAATGAAAGAAGAGAGCATACAGACTGAGAATGACGGGGTTCACTGACATGGTTTGCTCCTGCTTCGTGGTTTTAATTTCATCGTCACTTATAACATTGATCCATATGCCCCGAAAATGAAGGCAGAGACTGGTTCAGGACTTATGGCCGCATCCTTAAAATTTTAAAGGAGAAGACGACGAGCCTCCAGCATTTTGTAATAATTTTCGAGTGCTTGACGAAGACAGAACATCACCAGTAACCCAGTGAATCTGCTCGTTCCCGTACCATGATCAGGCGGAAAGAGAGGGTGGCTCGTCCGAAGTCGACATCATTCATGACTGTTCAATTGGGGTTGAGATTAAAAAGGGAGACGAGTTCAAAACGACAGGATTCTACCGTTAGATGATTAAGCAAGACATCTGATTTATCCAGACACAGTGTTAAACATGTTCCCAAACTAGGTACTCTTTTGGACAAGAAACAGCAGAAAGAAAATAATGGGATCCACTGACTATGCTTGCTTTTGCGTCATGACCAAAGTACAAGGAGGGGTTGGCTTATCTGAACTCAACATCAGACAAAATGTATAATGAAGATAATGTCTGGTGTAGCTAATGTTTGTTTGGTGCAACTAATGTTTGATGCAGTTAATATTTGCTGCAGCTGTTATATATTATATGCAGCTAATTTTTGGTGCAGATATAGTTTGATGCAGCTAATGCTCGTTTGTTGCCGTTAATGTTTGATGGAGCTAAAGTTTGGTGCAGCTTATGTATGATGGAGCTGCTGTGTTGTTTAGTAAACATTTACCCGAATATGGAGGTACACGTTTGAGTTAATGTTCATCACTGTATGCATGGAGGTTAACTGTGTGCGACAAATTATTATATAACCAGAAGCTATACAAGTAAGCCACATATCTGCTTCAGTATGTCCTATACAATGCCATGAAACTCGCCTGTCTTTATTGACATCTTGTGTACTAAATATGAGGAAGAACAGGAGTTGCCAGAATTTTTAGTTTAGTTTTTAATTGAAATCACACACACACACACACACACACACACACACACACACACACACACACACACACACACACACACACACACACACAAGGTTGCCTAACAAAAACGGTGGTACTATACCTAACGCATTTCTAAATTTTGTCCTTTTTCCGATAGGTGCCATGTGCTAACTACAGTAGGTTACCTGAATGCTTTCAAAACTGTTAACCTCTCTCTTGGCATGATGCAATGGATGTTACTGTAGCGTTAGTTACGCTGTTGACTCGCTGACGATTCTAAAGTCCCCATTTCACCTCAGTATTTATGTGTATTTTAATGAGGAGGCATGAATTATTCTTTCATCTATTTATACGATTCTAAAGTCCCCATTTCACCTCAGTATTTATGTGTATTTTAATGAGGAGGCATGAATTATTCTTTCATCTTTTTATCTAGCTGTAGCCAGACGCCTAATCCCGTAAGAAGTCGCCAGATACAAATTGCCTTTATGTTATCCTTACCCGAGTCACCATTCTACCTTCTCTTCAACCTCCAACTCCTGAGTCCCATTACTTTCCACTCTATCCCGCCACCTCATCCTTTGTCTTCCCTTCCTCTCTCAATTACAGTCACAAACACTCTGCATTCTCTCCACATGCCCAAACCATCTCATGGCCAAACTTCCTCATTTGTTTGTCTCTGTGTATCTTTCCACTTGCCCCTTTCAGATAACTCATTTCCATTCCTGTCACACTTGACTTATGTTCTTTCATACGGTAAAAATAAATATTTCAAACACAAGAACGTCGGATGAAAGATAACTTGTCGATGTGACTTGCCCTTGTTTTGAATATTTTTCTTAGTAGATGAATCACTAAACTTGACTACATGCTGTGTGACGTAACTACCTCTTCAAAAACTGCACACACAGTATATACAAAAGACATTTCACGTGGGAAACGCAATATAAAAGCATTGAAGAGTAAAATCAACGCAATAAAATTATTATATATAAATTCATTAGCATTTCGACATTTTGTCTTGTCATTAGGCTAATGTATCTACAGCAAGTCATTATTAAAAGTACAGACAACAGTTTACCCAAGTACTGAAACGATGTAGACCGAAATGTGCTAAAAATGTCACAATATTAAAGTTTAAACAATGGAGTATATAAACAGTAAAATTTAATGACAAAGTTATATATTACACCAGTAATGAGAAAAATAAGAAACAGAAGTATCTTGCACACACACACACACACACACACACACACACACACACACACACACACACACACACACACACACACACACACACAAAGAGAGAGAGAGAGAGAGAGACTTCCCAATACTCACATCATCTTTGAGAACACCCCATTGACCATCAGCGGGCATGACGATGTCGTAGGTGAAGTTGAGTTTGTACGCAACTGCATCCAGAGTGTTGATGTCAATGGATGGTTTAGGTACTACCACCCTGGATCCTTCTACAACCTCATAATCCACATATGGCCTGTAATACACACCGGAAGCAACAAGTTTGGTTCCGTAGAAATCAGCCATCTGGTCTGGGAATATGTCATTGGTATTTGCAAGGCCCGTGACACTGGACCATTTGTTTACACTGAGAACTTTGGGGGAGCCTGAAGGGTGCAAGAGCTGGCGGGTTATTACACGCCAGTAGCTACTGTTTTGATTCGTCTGTGGGATGATGGCTGCCATGTATTGCTCTTTCCTCAGGCGTTGATCCAGGAGGAAGCGTTCAGCCTCAACGAAGTCTTTGGTGTGGACGAGGAAGTATTGTGTTAGCTTGTTGGAGGAAGCATCTGTTAGTAAAGCCAGTAATTGGGAGTCGGGTGGTTCTGGCATCATGTACGTTATGCAGGAGTACGGAGTCACTCGTGCTGTATATTTCTTTATGTAATTCAGTGTTTCATGATTTTGGTGAGAAACTCTCTGACCGAGGGTAATTTTCACATCTGTTTTTGTCTGGTCCATAATTATATTTTCCATTGAATTTTTTGCATGACGGTTGGCTTGTCGGAAAAGTAGTGTATTTTCTGGATATGTGCTTGTTCCATTACCTGACGAAGGGTTTGATTTATTACCTTCTTCAGGTATTATCACAGCTCTTAGACACTGTGGTGTGTACTGTTCAGCAAGAAGGTTCATTACAGTTGATGCCTGGATGGCTTCTATGTTTCCAGATGTATCCACCTCCGCAGCCACAGTAGCTGAGAGACGTTGCATCACTGCTGATGATTTGACGATAAGTAGACCAAACAGTAATGCAGCTGCCAAATGAGTCGGTGATCCCATGATAGTGTGAAAGCTGAAAAGTGCAGAAAATTATAGCTATGTAATGCAAGGAACGTAAAAGTTATGTATGCTATGCACTAAAATTTATGATTGTGATTTTTTAAAGTAAATGAAATTATAACTCAGTATTTTTAATGAAATATTATTGCCATGATTATATCAAAATCAGTAGAAAAATATATTTTCATTTTATAAATGACATGTTTGGTAGCCGTCTTTTCTTACAAAATTAAATGAAGTAATGAGCCCTGTTGAGGAGAGTTATGTGTACATCACTTTTTTGTTAGTTGAACCACAGGGTTATATATTCTCTGCTCACAAGATTTGATTACTAATTAAATGTTTATACATCCACTAGTAATACTGATACTGTCACTCATGAACATTGTATACAATTTGTAAACAAACATTGTATGTAAAATTCCCATTTTTAACAATTAGTTGACTTTTGTGCATGACCTTAACCTACTCTTCTTTAAAAAAAGAAAGGGTCAAACCCATGTTTATACTGAACCCTTCCACCAATTTTGGCCCATCTCAGATAGTTTTAGTTATTTTACTAACACACAGACAAATGGCTCGAACTTTGACCTTGTCCTGTGATCTTGACGTTGCTTGTTCTCAAAATCGAATCCCTTCGTCTTTTCCTTATCCCCAACCCTCCCACCAGCTTCGATGGAAAGTGGATAAAAACTGTTCAGGTTGGCCTTCTGGGTCGAAGTGTCCTAACCCAACAAATTCAGTAACTTGAAGGACTAAATTAAAATGTGTGCATGTTACCATTCTGCGACACCCATGACTCTGAGTAACATTATTTTCACAGAGTATTAAAAGAAGAAGAAATTCTGATCAGTCAGATCCTACAATTTAACATTCTGAATTGAAAAAGTAGGTAGACAATTAAACATGCCCTTAATAAAGAAGAACTCAGTTGTTTTGCTTCAGTTACGACCACGCAATTATTTCAGTCCCTCTTCAGCTAGCTTTGAATAAGAGGACGTAATGATTTTGTTCCCCCAGAAAAAGCACTGGATGAGAAATTTATCACGAACAGAATGCTCTAATTTGTATAATATACCGAAGACCTTTCTGCACATGAGGACGGCTTTCATTCTCTGTAATCGTGTCAGTTTGCAGAGCTAATCTCGAGTCCAAAATAAATTAGAATAGAAAAGTATTCAAGATGCCCACAATATGCAAGGAATGGAAAAAAAAAAAAAAAAAAACTTACAAAGTAGTACGAAGTACAGTTTGAACACGCAGACAATCATGCTAGGCACAGAGAAAAAAAAAATGTAATCCTCTTTAGTCATATGGCATTTTAATTTCCTTAATTCCTCATACCACTTGATTATAACTTTGTTGGGACAGCTTTGTTAGGGAAAAACTTCAGTGTAGGATGTCTTTTTTTTATTAGGATATGGTCATTTGGGATAGTATGTTTGGCATAAATTCAGGTGTAGTATTTTAATTTGGTTATCACAATGGGTGACAATGGGTTGACAGTTCTGTTTTTTCTCTATAAATTGTGTCTCTCACACTGCAACTATTCTCGATTCAAAGCAATACCATACGGCGACATATAATAACAGGTACACAAGATAATTTAATACAAACACTCATTGAAAAAAAAATTAAACACGCAAAAGAGATAATATAATAGACTATTCATCTTTTTAAATATTATTTATGAAAGTAAACATTTGCATGGCAATTCTAAGACTTTCAAACTATGCAATGTTTAAATCATAATTTGTTGAATATCTCCTGAAGATTATACGGGAATTAACAACAGAGCTTTATTTCGTTTTTGAGACTTAGTTCGTTATTTAACATTATGATAAAAATATTGCCGAAGAAGAGCACGTCATATCCCATGTTATTTAACGTTCTTATAGAAATAAATGGGCTGTAAATATTATGCAGTTACTTGAGGTTTGTATTGGTTTGTACTGAAGTCTATGCACTTGACAGCTAGAAAAAAGCAATATATAGTAAAACATTATTATATATATGAGGAAGTTGGAAGAATCTCTCTCTCTCTCTCGCTCTCTCTCTCTCTCTCTCTCTCTCTCTCTCTCTCTCTCTCGCATAAAAAGGGAAAGAAGGAAGGAAGGAGCAATGGAGAAGTATCCCCCCACCATAACATGGCTGAATGGCAGCAAGGTAGACGGATGCGGGGGAAAAAAATTCGTGCAAAATGTGAAGTGCGGAAAGAAAAGTGCTAATAATGGAACGACAAACAGTGGACGGGTCATCTAGGAAAAGCTGTGAGACAGTGTCCGAGTGCAGTCGAGCAATCAAGAAAAAGTAATGAATAGACATAGGACAGTTACAGTATGAACGGAGAGGCTGAAGGTCATGGCTCTTTAAGTGACCCTGAGTGAAGTGGGTATGACCATACGAAGACGAGCAAGGAGGTGGGTCGAGGTGTGCCAAGGAAATATTAAGGGCTTAATACTATGATGTTTTTTTTATTTTTCATCATGGGAGGATGAGGGGAGGCGGCAAACGCCTTGGGGTGCATAACCTTACTCAGTCTCTGACTCCACCCACAAGTGTCCATTTGTTCAACCATCCGGCCAGCAACTCTTCCCCTTCTAAATATCTCTTAACTTGAGTGGTTAATCTGCTCCTGGCATGAGCTCCGTGGCATTTCCATAGATCTCCTCCACCCAACGTAAACTTTCTCAGAGATCACCTTGAAGGCGGGGTCTGCCTCAAGAGAATGGGCCAAGAGCCCATATAACTGGAGATGGCACTGACGTATTATGTAGGTACTAAGACTCAACTCAGTCTCACAGAGTAGTCACTCAATACGTACCTGATCATACCAGACTGTGAAGGCACTTACTTGTAAAGCCAGAGGAGCCAATTCGTCAGTTCAAGTCACTGTTTAGTGTCCACGTCTCTTATCCACAGAGTAAGATAGGGAACACAAATGTGTCTTGAAGATGCGAATTTTCGTCCCACTACACAAATAACGGCGCTTTCAAATTCCGGAGTGGAGTGAATTCATAACTCCATATGCCAAACTGATGCAACGAGAAATCTCGTGGTCTGACCTACCGTTGTTATTTACCACACTACCAAGATAAGCAAATCTTTCCAAGACCTCCACATTCTCACCATATTCTTGGACAAATTTAACTGTTTTATCCAACAAACAATAAAATGCCTGGACCTTGGTCTTAGCCTAAGAGACCTTTAATCTCAATGGCTTCGATTTCTCTTGAAATTCCTCGGGAGTACTTAGAGGTATCTCCAGCAACTCTGCTAGGATAACTCTGTTATCAGCAAAGTCAGTGTCAGTAACTCTGAAATTGCCAACCGATACTCCACAAAAACTTTGACTTACAGCTAGGCCAAGAAGTCAATCCAATCGCGTGTTGAGAAGCGTTGGAGCAAGTTTACATAACTGTCTTACTCCAGTATTTACTGCTAAGAAGTCGAATGTTCCTCCTCTGCACTTTACAGCAGTTTTTGAATGCAGGTCAGCAGTCAGTCGGATTATCCCTGCTGGGATCCCAGGGAGTTGCAGGAGATCGCATAGTGCCTCCCAGTACACCACGTGAGATTCCTTCTCGAGATCTACATGGGTTACAATCAGACCTTGTCAATACTCAACGTGGTGTTCCACGAGAACTCAAGAAGCTAAAATGCGGTCAACTATAGACTTCTTTGGAGTGAATCCGGATTGCTCAGGCCTCTAAACTTTCATAAATGGTCCTGCACATATAAGAAGAATGGGGGCAAAAACTTTGCCCAGTACTCTGAGGATTGAAATACCATGGTAGTTACTTCAGTTGCAATGATCTCCTTTCCCTTTCTAGGTAGGAGTAACCAAAGCTCTTGTTCAGTCAGGAAGAATGATACTAGTCTGCCTAATGGGTTCCGTATCATTAAATAATTCCCTGATTATGGCCTAACCCACAGCTTTCATCAGTTTTGCCAGGATGCCACAAACACCAGTTGCTACACCACATTCAACCTATCCACTGCCTTCTTGACTTCTTCTAGAGAAGGCGCGGTATCATCAGTTGGTGGGAGTGCAGTCAGTGTTTGTGCACCAGTCAACACAAGCTCATCACTGGGAGGTTGAGCTAAATACAGCTGCACAAGGTATTCAGCCCAACGCGCCCCATACTCTCTCGCCCCAGACACTTGCCATTCATCTTCTTGCCAAACAGAGTCTACCTGAGAGGCGGGTCTGGAATGGAGCTTCTTCAGGCTCAGTAAGCAGGTTGAAGGTCTTTTGCATGAAAACAGCCTTCCACCTCCTTAGCGATTTCCCTGACATACTTCTTGTCCCTTCACAGCAAAACTTGTGCCTGTCAAGACAGAAGTCTGTGCTGTACCCAATCTGCAGCCGATCTGGAAGCATGTGTCTCCTCAATTGTGTTCAGTGTCCCAGCTAAGACATAACCTCTCCTTGATCTTGAATGCTGTCAAACGTACTCATCAGCTACCATCAGGGTAGCACATATAAAGGTATCCCATTCTTCAACAGGGTCCTCAACAATACTGAGAACTTGAAATCGGTTTAAGACTGCCACTGCATACTCAAAACACACACTCCTCATCCCTGTATTTATCAGGATGAAACTGTTTTGGGTAGCATCTTGAGCTTCGCTCAGTTTTGAATTTTGGCTTTAGAGTAGCAACAAGAAGTATGTGGTCAGTAGCAAAGTAATCAGCACTTCTAAAAACAGTGCATTTCTGAAGGATCCTCCTACTAGTACTAGTTGCTTTGGTAACCTTTCCTGTACTGGAATACAAAGTCTAATGATAAAGATCTGGCCGCTGGGACCAGGATTCAATTATTCTCCATTACCGGAACTTTGCAAAATCCAAAAGGTCAAATAACCGGACTTTGCAAAATCCAAAAGGTCAATTAAACTGGACTTTGCAATATCCAGAGGTAAGAACTGTTGTGATTCCTGGTTCCAGAGCCATAGGAACCTTGTTCATAGAGTCCTCGAAGCCTTCGCTGTCAGTGCCAGTAACTGCACTGATGTCAGATAGAATCAGGAATGTATCCAGCAAGGGGTATTCTTCAACGAATGAGTCAAGTTTAATATAGAACAGCTTCTTCTCTTCAAGAGCACTCATTGCAGTTGGAACATACAGTACATGGCAAGAAGTAAGATGAAGCACAAGGAATGCTTTAATCTCACCGGCAATATACTCTCATCAATTGGAGTAACCCTATCAACACAACTGACAAAAGCAGCAGCAATTGCCATGGTAACAGTTCTACTGTACGTTCGCCACCATCGCCACAATCAGAGCAGTTGTGTGTATAACCATAGTAACTGATCTCACAATGACTGGGGAGACTCTCTAAAGAGTCTAAATTTCAAACAGTGCAAGCATGCTAACCCCAACCACCTAACTCTAGTGACAACAAAGACAGTTGTTCATCCCTCAAAATTCTTAGAAGGTTCCAAGCCCTCACTCGGAGTGCCTTCTGATGGCTAAACCTGCATATGGTTCTAAAGGTTTGTGTGTCCTCTGCCCCACCACACAAGTCAAAAAAAAGGACTAAGACTTGGGGATCCTCCCCTCATCATCCAGCATTGGGGTCCTGTAGTCTTTACATAGCAACCATCATAAATGGTGGCAGCAAATGAGAGCCCAAGGCATTCCATCAGGCTGGCATCTGAGGAGGGATCCAATGACAAAACTGGGTCAGTTTCAGAAAGTCCACAATGACCCTGATCCCTCTTCCTCTAAGTACGTCATGCTAGATGTAAGTTCTTCCAGGGAGGGCACGCAATTCCCAGTGAAACGGCCCAATTTAAGGGAAAACTGACCACTAGCCTTTGGACGGGGATTTGGAATCCCTTACAAGGTCTACCCTGCTTTGCTTCAGAGTTTTCATTCTCATAGGGGATTGCTAATCAAAGCTATCGAGCTCCACCCACCCTGATATGTTGTTGTCGGGTTATGCAGCTCATCTGCCCATTGACAGGCCTTGTTTTTAGTTGTTGGGGTGTCTATCTACCTTCCTAACTTGCCTAGGCCAGTGAGTTGCCGGATTAGTCGACGACAAAACGACCATGGGAAGGGTAGCACTGGATTACATGATACCAATAGCGTATTGAACCTAACGGTGAAAAAGCAATGACAGTAAGAGGGGGTGGGGTGCATGGGTCAACATTAAGACTTGCACTGGGATCTGACCGAAAAGCATCAATACCTAACTATAGGCCAATATGTTCAATGAGATCAATATTTGAAAGGGTGTGAGTGGTGGCAGAGGACAACTCTTGGCAACAATAATGGAGTTTAGAAAGAATAAGGGCAGAGGGACGAAGAAAATGTGTGGCCCAATTGGCACCCCTTGAATGATGAGTTTGCGTTTGCTACAACTGAAGATGTTGTAGAATAGAAAATTTAACCGATGAAACATGTGCATTCCAATTTAATCGGGATTCAAAGATAAGGCAAAGAAAAGGGATAGACGAACGGTAGGGAAGAGGGGTGTTATACAAATACAAAGAATGTTGAAGTTTGGTTCATGAGTGGGTAAACACAGGACACAGAATAAAGAAAACCATGAGTATTGGCCATGTTAAGGCAGCATCAGTGGCAGAATGGTGGATTAGAGATGAGGTACTGTACGTCTGAATTTGCAGTGTAAATGCAAAACTGTCAAAATATGGAGGCCGAAACTGACGGGGTGTTGACAGATGATGCCGTTTATAACGTACTAAGGATTCAGCCGTGGGGGACACCTTCATGATGGAGAAATCCACATGAAAAGTGTGCTTTCAGAGGCACGTAAAAAGTTCGATGAAAAAGAAATTTTTGAGGAAAAAATAATGTTACCATGAAGACAAACGGAATGATGCCAATTAAGAATATGATTCCTCCAAGCAGTATCGTTGGCATTTTCTAAACAACGTAAAAAAAAAAAAAAGCAATGACTGGGAGAGTCAAAAAGCAAAATGGATGAAATATTCCAGTTTAAGGGGACGACCTAAGGTGTTAAGTGCTTGGTGATTCCTGAACTGTGAGGGGGAAAGAAGACAACGGGATTCAATGTACCACAAGAGTCGTTTATTGATCATCCATTCAAGAAGTTTGCATAAACAACTAGTCAGGGCCATGGGATGGGAATTATGAGGAAGGTGACCAGTTTTACCAGGTTTAAGAAATGTGGGGAAGATTGCACATGCCAATCAGGATAAAGGAAAACGTCTGTCTTTTTGCGACGGAAGTTTTTCCAGGCGGAACGATATACATAGTGGGTCCTTGTACAAGCAGAAGTGCACCAAGGAACATGCTTGGGAGTGAATGGTCAAGTATCAATGGGAACTGCAGCGAATTGGGCGAACCTAAGAAAACAACTTCCAGTCAAAAAAGTGGAACTACCAACAGGGTGGACGAGGAACGGGACAGAAAGAAGTACGAGTGAGTATGAAAGGGAAATAATCACTAAAAAAATTGTCTTCAAACACCGACCAATGGAAAATCAAGGAAATCCAAAGTGAGCAGAAAGAGAGATTTATGCAAGAGAGAGAACGAGAGTGTAGGTCGAAGTGAGGAGGGGATCCAGAGTTAAAGCTGAGGATCTCTTGATAAAAAAAGAAACTGTTTTAACAAGACTGTCATAGTGCTAATTGCTGATTCATTTCACAGGAAATGCCGGCAATTTAGTCACAACGGAGAAGAATCGAAAAGGGGAGGAAATGAAGTAAGGTTAAGTCAGGATAATGGAGAAATAGAGCTAACAGTGATCCCCTGACGGAGAAAGACACGAGTATAAGTAAGAGGGATAGGAAAACAAGTAGAAAGATATTAAAATAGGTCATAATTACAGATAAGGGGGGTGATGTCGTATAAAGAATGGGATCCATGAAAAGTATAATCCAGAATAAGACCTGGCAAAATCGAAGAAAGCTTTCCTTGTGAGAGAGAGAGAGAGAGATAGATAGAGATAGAGAGAGAGAGAGAGAGAGAGAGAGAGAGAGAGAGAGAGAGAGGAAGAAGAAGAAGATGAAGAAGAAGAAGAAGAAGAAGAAGAAGAAAACTGTGTGTGAGGAAATAAGTAAGTGGAGGTCTGTATGATAGGTAAGGATTCCTCTGACTTTCCACTAAAGAAACACCATAACAAAATGAAAAAGAAAATTAAGTCCAGGTGAAATGCAGTGGTTGTTTGCAGCATTGAGTGCGAGAGTAACCAGGAGGCATAAGAAGAACTGAAGGGATTGAGGTGATAAGAAGAACTGAAGGGATTGAGGTGATCATGGAGGAGGAGGGTGACCGCACAGAGGAAGAGACGGAAACAGACGACAGAATGGGGAAGGCTCAGGAAGGGTAGGAGAGTGTATGAGAGACAGAGGAGCGAAGGGAATGTATTTCTGCAGTTAAAAGGGTATACAAGAATGAGGTACACTGAGAACAATTAAGGATACTCTATAAGAAACCAACTTCCATAGCAGAAAACAAAGGCTGAGTGGAAACAGGTGAAAAATCTCTATGGCATTGTTGTTTGGACGAAGGGGATTGTTGCGCAGGCAATGAGAGGGGGAGAGACTAGGAGGACACAAGAGTACGTTTTCGTTTGCCTTCACGGGTAGAAGGTGAGGTAGGAGAAGACCGGGAACATACTGAATAGGAAGGAGGTCGAGTAAAGGGAACACAGATGATCGGAGAAGAAAAAAAAGGAAGAGGATTCAGAAAGGGAGACAAGAGCAGCAAAAGACTTGGAGACAGGTAGGGAAGCCGAGGAATTGAAAGAGCAGAATACAAGTGACACAACACGAGTAGTACCGGCCACGCGCACACAAGATGCCAGGAGTATGATGCAGGCTACATGTTTGGCGATGGACATCTTGAAGGGAAACGCCAGTTTTTCTGTGAAAACAAGACACACATATTTCGAAAATTTAAGCTGGGTATTTTCTGCAAGAGGCTGTATGTCGACCTTTACGGTTCTACATGACAGGATACTGCAACGACAGGCAGAGGAAGAGAGTCAAGCCTGAGCACAGTTGGGGTTGAGACCCTGTGATCGGCAGTACTTCGCCAGGTGACCAAAGCGGCAGTAAGAAGAACACTGGCGATGGGGAGGAATATATTCAACAGGGAGAACAATGCCCCAGATGATGACAGAAGAGGAAGGTTACGAAAATCAGTTATCATAGTGGCAGTGTTGGCTGGCTATTGGCAGCGTCCACTGGGAGGATTAATAAAAAAATGGACATAGAATACTGAGTGTTGTTGTTCGGAAACAATGATGGGAATATCATCAACAGTCAGCAAAACTTAGGTTTCCAAAGGCCAAAACAATGTGGAGGACGTTCAGTGTCTTTAGAGGACTTTAACTGGGCATATGGAGAGACTGAAAGGGAATTACCAGAAGGATAAAAAAAAATATTATTATGAGCTCGGTTTGCAATTAGCACTCTGACAAGATGAGAGCCATTGGGTCACACCGAGCAAGTGGCGTCAGTGCATACTTGCCGAACCAGAGAGAGATGAGGAGAAAGGGTATATGTGGTGATGTTAAAATAATTCCGACCACATGTAGGGCCCAATGAGTGTGATGGCTAAGGAAGTGTTAGTGAGTACGGAAGAAGGATGATGACGGGACAAGGAAACCGAAGATAGGAAGGGTAGACGTGGAAAGGAGTGGAGGAAACGAAGGTCATATAGTCCTTGCAGAAGACGAACAGGCGGACGGAATTGTGGACGTAAGGGATCGTGAGGTAGGAGTTGGTGCAGGTAAATGTGGGGAAACAACTGAGATGAATAGAGGTTTGAAATTAGTATTAAGAATCAGAAAAGTAGCGCAAAGAGGAGCTGGGGTCGTCATCGAGGTCAAAATATCAGCAGGAACCGGGGAGGGGGAATTTGAGACAATATCCATAATCATACATGGAAAAGAAAAGGCTCATCGTGACTGCTAAAGAACAGAAAGGACTGTCTTGGTGGAACCTGGAGTCAAAAAGGCCGGCCAATTACCCGAACAGGTATCAAGTTCAAAATATGTACCCCCAACCCTACCCAAGGGAATAGCAACACACTGTGAGAGATCAGAGTCCCACATCACTGTGCTGGTCCAGCAGCAAATAGCCGAGAATCCTACACCAAAGCCACAGCACCCCCAGATGTGCAGCTGCAGCCACGTAGTAAGTCTCGCCTATGCAGAGGTCCAGACGCTAGGGAGGTGTAGAACCACCATGACCCCTACAATTAGTAAAATCAACAATCCACGGCTACACTCCAGTTCTCCTTGTTGCAACAACGTAAGAGCCATTGACTAAAATTCTGATGAATGTGAAAAATTCTATACCGTTTAATGCCAAGGACATGGTAGATAGCAAAGGCAAAATAGGAAGGAAGAGGCAACAGAAAAGAAAAAGACCTTGCAAATTAAACTGAGGCTGCAACTGGGCCATACGGGAAGGGGAGAAGGCAGAACCGGGTGGAGACACGGAAATGCGGCATCCAACCAGCAACCAAACCTCTACACTCTACCATGGAACCCGCCAAGGCACATTGTGAGAGCTCCCTCACACGTCAAGTTCTGGTCATTGTCTTCTAAGCTGCCCTTCGACAACAATGAGCAAGGAGACGGAGGAATCATGCATAGTAAAACACTTATGCAACTTCCTTGTACAGTATTATATTTCTTTAATAACTCAGTATTACCTTAGAATTAATGGAAAGCGACATTCCGAGTTTCAGTATTTATCATTCTTCAAAATCAGTAATATTAAAAGAAAGAGGTGCAAAGTGGTAGATCAGACTCAGTAATAAAATATTAAACACATTTTCTTGGCTTGATAATTCTTCTGTAAAAATAAAGCTTAGACCTTTGATTACTCTCTTCCCTTAACAATGCAAGCGTCAAACACTCAATATTCTGTTTCTGTATCTCCATCATGTATAAGCAGACATTACCATTTTTTTCTGTAGTCTATAATGTGTTCATAATATTTTAGTTTTAAAAATGAAGGTGCAGAAATATTTAAGCCTTTACAACATTATCAGTAAAACATAGTTTTTGTAACACTATTCGTTCTGATGATCATGATGGCTATTCATTCTAAAGGAACTTCAGACTTGCCACACACTCTCACCACCTTAAGCAGATGGCAGGTATCTCAGCCAGTCACTGAATAAACAGCAATGAACTCCTATATTCATTTTCAGAATGAAATGCCAGAAGGGTAGCGGAATATTGAGGCCAATCTGTACTGGGGATAGAAAAGAGTCACGGTTATCAAGAGGCTGTCATCACCAATGTCCGATACAGATTATGAAAATGTACGGAGGGAAAAATATTTTCTAAGCATTCTTGTATTGTTACATGTATTTATTACACAATAGTAATGCATAGCCTATACAAATAACATTTCAGTAAAAAAGCCTTTATATTTAATTATAGTCCAGCTATAAACTCTATCTTCATGTCTGTCTATCAATATATCTATATATCTGTCTAGACATAGACATTTAGATTTATATATGAGATATCGTAATAGAATAACAATAATTGCAGTTTTATGGAGATAACATTTAGGTTTCTGGTTTATATCTACCATATATTTCACATAAATTAGGTGCTGAGAAGTCATACCACAGTTAGTACAAAAGTATAATAAACATGTTTACTTTTTGCACATATATTACCATTTATAAGGCAGTTTCTCAATATGGAGATAATGAGAATTGCTTTGTATGTGAAAACAAATAGCCACACTTTACGAATATGTCAGAAGTAAGAGCAGAAGCAAGATCATAGATAAATGTGTTTACGATTATACTGCTGTTTCAAGAACACAGTTTTGAAGACTTTTAACCCCCATCCGCCGGGTAACGTGTATACACGTCACAATCGGGCTGCTACCGTATCACCAGGTAGCAGCTATACATGCAAGTGTCTTCCCACCACCGTTTGAACCAGGCACTATTTTGGGTCAGCTTGTCCCTTGCCAACGACAGGTGTACAATCCTTTCTTCAGGTTCCTCTTTGATTCTGTCTGTGTTGCCTGTAGCCAATTGCATCATCCACCCTTGCCAAGCCTCTTTCCAAGGATACTAGAAAATGGCTCAGTGATATTGCCATAAGGCATGCCCTGGATGAAACAGTGTCTAGTTTATCTAATAGTGGAGTAAGTTATCACGTCGAGAGCAAAGGCATAGTCGGTGCCAGCGGTCAGACGTTCAAACATGTCCTGCTCTCACGCTGATCTTGTGGTGATAATTAGTATCTTCCCAACGTCATTACTCATGAACTTAGGAGAAGGAGTTGGTGAGTATAATGGTCATTAATTTGTTTCCCTAAGTGCTATAGTTTCTGAGACATTGAGGTTTGAAAACAAGCAATTTTCTGCAATTTTCAAAAAAATTGCCCGCAGTGAGGTAATGACTTTATTAAACATTGCCCAGCATTTGCAGGTTAAGGCTATTATTCATAGGTCTGCTTCCTGTTGTGTACAGGCACCTCACAAAATACACATCAAAGAAATTGTACACTGAACGCAAAGGTAACGAGAAAAAAAATACTGATATTTATTGACAAATTATACTAAAGTTCTTAATCATGTATGTGAAGGACATAGCTTGTATTTCTTAAATATGGTCGCTCTCGCTCTGGGGTGGTCAAGGCTAATTATGGGGTGTACCAGAGTTCTGCAAGGCATATCTAGGGTTTTCTCCCAGAAATCTTGGGTGACCACTGGGGTGTCCAAGGATATTCTACAAGCTCTGGTCATGCCGCTGAGTACATGACTCTGAACAAGGAAATCATTCACAAGAAAATAAAATTGCTCCATTGCACTAGTTGCTTTTCCATGCATTTAACTTGACCATGTTATTTCATACACTGTATATGATGAAAAGGAGCCTCTGTGGTACAGTGGTAGAGTGTGCGTTTCGTACACTTGTGAACCAGGGTTCGAGTCCCGCCAGGGTAATAAACTTTGGGAGTGTTCACCTGGCCACGTACTGCATTGGTGGACACAAGGGGTGCTGTGGTTGAACCAGTGTCTCATACTATAAAGTATGCTTGCACCCAATTGGCTTGCGTGGGCCAATTACACTTGGTTCACAGACTACACACACATCCAAAGTCATTACAACACTACAATTACACTTACTAGCACTTCTTACCCTACATACAATCTCTACCAGACAGCCTAAGCCTCTTGGTAGAGATACATTGGCTGTATCATCCCAACTTCGGTCAGGATAGGCCGGTCCTGCAGTGGACACTCACACGGCTGCTGCTGCTGATGAAGATATTACGAAAAACATCTCATATTTCAGGGGTAATTTTTTTCCATTAGTGACAGACCTCTATCTAGCATAATATACTACTGTCATAAGAAGATGTAATATAGTATTTAATGACTATTACAAATGCTCATTACTAATATTTTGACTGTACGTTGGTTTTCTTACGTTTTGTTTGGGCGAATAGCATTATACAGTATATATCTTATACTCCTGTATGACAAATGTTGAACCATGTAAGATTAAAACATTGTGGGATGAAACGCTTTAAGTTTGAAACACTACCCGAAAACATCGTAACTAAAAGGAAGCATTGTTGATGAGATTGTCATTTCTGTTGTCGCTAGTTGCATATGTGCTGAGGCATAAATGGGGACTATCTGCAGTATAAAATGCCTGAATACCTCCTGGTTTAGGGTGCATGCAATGAAGGTCCTTCATGTGTTGCTTCTTCAATACACATTTGTAAGGAAGATAGACAGCCATTGATATATCGCTCTCGTGGGACACAAATGGAAACGCTTGACTGGGGTAGGGATTCAGAGCCTGTGTTCCAAACATACCATTGACTGATTTAGTGGTAAGTAAAAAAACTGGGAGGGAGGGGATGTGTGGATCAGATGTTCGCTGTGAGACAAGTGTGTGAAAAATATTTAGCAAAAGGCAAAGATGTGTTTTGGGGATTCATGGATTTAGAGAAAGCGTACGATAGAATTGATAGGAAGGCTTTGTGCACTGTTTTAAGATTATATGGACTTGATGGTAGGTTACTAAAAGGGGTGAAAAGTTTTTATGTAAATAGTAGAGCGTGTGTAAGAGTAGGTAATGCTGTGAGTGATTGGTTTCCCGTGAGAATGGGGCTGCAACAGGGATGTGTGATGTCACCTTGGTTGTTTAATATTATATGGATGGTGCTGTAAGGTAGGTGAATGCAAGAGTTTTAGGTGGAGGTCTGAGTCTGGTGAATGTTAATGGTGGAGAGTGGAATCTGAAGCAGCTGCTGTTTGCAGATGATACTGCACTAGTGGCTGATTCAGAGGAGAGATTGAGACAGTTAGTAGAGGAGTTTGGAAGGGTGTGTGAAAGGAGGAAATTGAAAGTAAATGAGAATAAGAGTAAAGTGATGAAGTGTACGAGGATGGTAGATGGTAGGGGGATGAATATAGTTTTGAATGGTGAGTTGCTTGAGGAGGTAGAGTGTTTTAAATATTTAGGGTCACATGTTGCTGTGGATGGAAGAATAGATGCAGAAGTGAAGTTTAGAATGAATGAAGTAAGTAAGGTGCTGGGAGGAATGAAGAAAGTGTTTAGATGTCGTTCACTTAGAATGGATGTAAAGAGAAGGCTGTATGAGGGTGTTGTGGTACCGACTGCGTTATATGGGGCTGAAACATGGAATATGGGTGTATCAGTGAGGAAAAGTTTGAATGTAATGGAGATGAGGTGTCTGAGTAGTATGTGTGAAGTGACACGTATGGATCGAGTGCAAAATGATGAAGTGCGAAGGAGAACTGGAGTTGTTCGGGAGATGGCTGGTAGAGTTGAGCAGAGGGTGTTGCGATGGTTTGGGCATATGGAGAGAATGGATAATGAGCGATTGGTGAAAAAGGTAACTAGATCTGATGTGAGAGGAGTAAGGCTGAAAGGGAGACCACGAATAGGATGGATTGACAGTGTGAAGGGAGCATTGGATGCAAGAGGGATGTTTATTGAGCAAGGAAGAGTGGCTGTGCGTGACAGAAATAAATGGAGAGAAATTGTGAATGAATAAATGATGATGCAACCCTGAGGGGATATTCTCCTGCATTTGGTCTGATTAGCTAGTCAGGTCAGGTGCGGGTAAGGGGATGGGTCTATTATGATGTGGCAGGGGTAAACCAGCTCTGCTATCGGGCCCTGCTGCAGATGTCACTGATTGCACTTCGCAGTTGACCCTTGTGTGGTGTGATGCGGTGAGGATCTGTTCCTTCTCCCCTTTGGGGCTAAGATGCGAATGAATGTGTTTGAATGGATGACTAATGGGGAGTGTGTCGTCCTGTCCCGGCTACCTCCCTTTCCTTGGGGGAGGCAGCCTAGGTATATAGATAGATAGATAGATAAAAACTGGATTAACAGTGCATACTTCATCAAGTATGAAATCTCTGCCACACTCCTCGTGAAAGTTTGGATTTAAAGACACCTTAAGCTGGTGATGTGCTGCTGCTCCGGACAACACTTGGAGAAATTTGATATTTGCTGTGGTGACTGGAAGCCGCTGGTGTTCTATCGCCCTAGGACGCACTTAGGGTAGTTCATTTGGGCCAGTTTTCATTCAGTCTGCCAGTAACTAAACCAACAGTAAATCACAAATGGAGAGGCTCAATCAAAACTGGAGTCTGGATCAAAAGTAGAGATTTCCCCAACTACAAAACGCCTGTGCAGCTCCTGGTTTATGATGGGTCTGAACGACACTGAATGGTGTAGATGTGCTTCTTTCCCACGACATGACTAGAGAGGCTCGACGACTGTAGTAAGGATTCAGGGCCAACGTTCCTTCCCTCTGCCAGCGTCGGATCCAGCGGTAGACAGTAGAGAGGCTGGACCCCGTCTGGAGGGTAATATCTCTCGCCGACTTACCTGCCAGCCACAGCCAGGCGATCATTTTGCGATTCGCCGTCACTGTTTTCGCCCAGCTCGCTCGTCTTTCCATCTCCTCTCTGTCTGTATTAATCAAGACGTAAAGTTACAGCTGTAGCAAGGTTATCATTTCATTGTAAAGGTTGTTCCAACTGTAGTACCAGCTGTTGTTACAATCAGCTCATTTAATACAATTATATTCTTGGTTGTTCTCCAAGCAATTTCATTGACTTCAGACAAAGTCACAGGTTAGAATATGGTAACGATATATAATTATAGTCGGTGACAGATTAAACTACTTCTGCATCTACAAATGACTATTTTTCACATATTATGGGAGGGAGCAACAAGAAATTATGAATGAGCTAAAAGATGAATGTTTTCAATGCCTGCTTGAAAAGGGATATGAAGATAAAGATATACGATGCTAGAATGTGATTTTTCAGCTTTCCATCACGGAATCCTTCAATGCTCTACCATGAGCAAATGGGTCCTTAAGGTAAGAGGTAGGCTACTCAGTGCAGACATTCTATCGCACCAGTCCGATGCATTTTCTAATTTATGCCAAACGATATTATTCAACTTAGAAAAGACCTCCTAGTTGTGAAGGAGTTAAAAAGGCTATACCTGAATAAAATCGCCAGGAGATGACGAGAAAAGAATGAAGAAGATTTACCTGGCGTGAATAAATTATGATGAGCTACCAGTCACTCGTCCTTTCCCCCTCCTACTCTTCTGATTTACTGTGTCACCCTCTTGATACTCTTCTATTGTCTCAGTTCATTCCAGTCTAGGAACAACATTACTGCCTCTTTGCCATGCCATGATGTTAATATTAATGTTCCAGCATAATGATAATTGACAGCTCTGTTTCAAATTGGAGTTAGTGACACAAATAAATATGAAGTACATCACTGAAAGTGTAATATTGTTTTGCTAGTCTAAATTTGTCTTCATATTGTGAGTTGTAACAGTTTTCCTTTAGAAGGGTTTACAAAAGAAAGAAGGTTCTAATGGTTTTGGTATTATTACACTTTTTACTTTGCAAATATTGAAACTTCTTCAGGACTGCAGTGGAACAGAGAGAGAGAGAGAGAGAGAGAGAGAGAGAGAGGTTGTTGTAGTGATTTACCTCCCTTGGGAGGACCGGGCCAAATAAAGGCCAGCCAGACAAAAGCTTGTAAATTATGAGAGCTCTAAAAGAGATGCTGTAGACGTTTTAGATGGTGTGAGGCTCTCCTAACTCCCAGCAGCAGATGGAGGAACCGAGGAGGGAGGGCCATCGACGTCCAGGTCGGCACTGAGGAGGGAGGGCCATCAACGTCCAGATCGGCGGAGGGACAGCAGAAGCCCTCCCCCTCCTCGGCTGCTGACGGCAGAGAGTTGGTCCCACCAAGTTCGGGGGTGGAGGTGCTGCTGACGGCGGAGAGTTGGTCCCACCAAGTTCGGGGGTGGAGGTGCTAACTCAACGAAAGATGGACGGCAACCTCGAGAGAGAGTGAGAGAACTGCAGTGTCATACTACAGGTACAATGCTTCTTGACCATGTGAGAATAAGTAACCTTTCCTCCTCGAATGTGGTAAATCAGCAAGCTGTGGTAGGATAATGATTCACAAACATGCGAAATACTCTTTGGCATGGACAATGCTCTCTCTCAGTCATAAACACATGCTTCAAAAAGTGTTTTCATTCTCAAAAATATAATATACTTGTGAAAACAGTGCGAAGTGAATAGTTTCAAAGCTTTGATCTATATGTGAATATGGTTCAAGTATTCACACATTTAATCCATCATGGCCAAAATGCTGCTAGATTCACTTCAGTTTTATTTTACTTTGACTTGTTAATGAGTACCAGGTGGGATCTGTATTAATAACACTGTATATGTAAGCCACAGACTTACAAAAGGTGTCGATAGAACACAAAATCATAACAAGAAAATAAGAAGGCGGCATCATGGCAACTCTTCCAGTCAACTAGGCAGCCATAGCACCTTAATGCAGGGGCTTTACACGACACATGGCTGGAGTGCATTATTTATCAATAATTTTGCACTGTCTTTGATCAGTTTCAATGTGTTTTAGTGAAATTCATTTTAAAAATATTTTTTTCCAACCATGGCTGATCACATTGAACAAGGGCCACTTGCAGTAACGTGGAACGATACGAGACTGTATCATATGGGTGTTGGAAAGTTTATCAAAGATTTTACTATTTTCTTATCACTAGGAGATCTTTGCTATGAAGAGCAATATCATAATTATGACAGTAGAAAGAGTATAGAGTAAAAGACTTCTGTTGAATGGGATAATTCTATGGAATTTTATTTTGTCTGAAAGCATCCAATTTCGGACAGCTGTTGAAAGCTGGCCGCAGTCTCACTGAAGGAGCAGGTTGGCTAACACTTCTTCGTTGCTGCTGTTTTTTGGAACAAGGCTCACTGAAAGTAAACCCAATGGACTGCAAGCTTTGTTCCATGTCGTCCATCTTTACAGGGGATCATCATATTCTCTAGGGATGGGGAAGTATTTAAGGGACGTTCATATAACCAGGTAGTAAGTCGCCCGGTTATACTGATGCCACCACATGAAGGCGTCCCTCTCCAGCACGTACGCCTGTCTCCTATCAATTGATATTTGCATATGCAAACTGATTCTCATTTTTTCATTGCTTATGGAAAAACGGTCGCTACGAAAGAAATGGCATTTTACAAGATAATGTTGTATGTAATGTACAAAGTAAAAGAAGGATGTAGACAACCTCCTTAGCCCATGAGAGGAGGCCCCTTCAGTACGATACTTTTTTGTATCATAATGCTGCCATTGCCAGTCTTTTCCACCTAAAAGGAAGGACTTCGTTAACTTGTTTACTACTAGGGTGCTCTGATAGACTGATTAAAAGAATCTTATAGCATCAGAAACATAACTTACGTTCTCTCACCGAAGGACTCGAGATGCTATTAACAGTAATTTTAGGCAGTTCCTCTACTACGGGTGCTAGTAAGGCACACCCGTATTTAGTAGCACCGATATGATTGGTCGGCCCCATTGCTCGGTTATTGAAACGCTCCTTAGTCCCTCGCTTGACCCCGAAAGAGGATGGTAGGCGGCATGAAAAGGGCAACTTCAGCCTTCACTCCACTGGGTTCACGTCTTAGACAATCCTGGGGCCACAAAAAACAGCAATCTTCACTGTAAGTCATATCCCTGACACCAACTAAAAGCGTGTGTCCACACAGTGCAGTGTGAATAAAATATCCATTAATCGTGATAATTGATATAACGAAGCTGCTTCTACCCTTTTCACCATAAGATGTTTTCTCTGCAACAAAAATTAAGGATGACAGCCATTTCAAATCTTAATTTCCTTATAGAATATTGTAGTTTTAACCGTTTCATCCTGTTTAATGTTGTTCTTGCTACTCCCTGACAATTTTAATAAACTTGGACCAAATACTTCGAACTGATGTGGTTAAATATAACCACCTCCACCCCCTTCAGTACAAGGGTTCTCCCTTAGATGTATGTATAAGATTTGTGGGAGATAGTGACATTCAAGATTCACTCACTCGAATGCAACCTTCAAGTGAATCTACATTGAGTGACACGCCAAAGAATTTCTGTAACCCAGGAAGTCACTTACTACGTTCGGTGACGATCATATAAACAAATGGACGCCTTGTGATCTAGTGGAATAAGGCCCTCATAGTGGATGAGGTCTGTAAGGGTTTCCATCTGAGGAATAACGCAAATACTACTAAGGGAAAGGCGAGGCTGATCACACATGCCTTAAATGACGAAAATGAGTTGCTTAGCCCCGAGCCCCTATGCTTCCGATCTGACAAAAGAGGACAGAATGATTAATAGTTGGGTCGGTAACCAAAACAAAAGATGTCAGAACAAAAAAATAGTATCGCACACCTTACCGCCCGTATCATTGTGTAACACTGACGAAGCATTGTGATACATGGAACAATCTGTGATTTTAAGTGCAAATATTATCCTTGGTAATTATTAGGACTCGATATGGCACCAAAGTTCACATTTTGGGTGCTGTGTTTTTTAAGGCACTAGGTTAATAGATTCAGGTGTGGCCTACAAAACTCGGTCATTTTCACCTCCATCGTACCCCAGGTGTGCGATACTTTTAAGTTGACTGTACGTCGTCGGGTGGAAGTCGGTAAAAACAATACCAATAAAGGCTGAATTAGGGTCTTATTCTAAGATGCACAAGACGCTTCCTAGCACCTCTTCCCAAGCGATTTATTTTGCATATTACACCTGAACATTTTATCTCTAAGCTGTTTACATCGTTTTTATATCAACATAATTTGCATCAGTGACATACAATAAGGATATTGGTGTGCAGATGCACAACAAATTGCTGAATAAAATGTGCTACAGAGCCTACAATGCCACTTAGAATATGGAGAAGGCTTCGTAGGATCACTTATATACAGAGATATTTTGCATAGTATGTCTGACTATTCCTCTATACGTTATTTAATTCACTTTAATATCGAGATACCTTGCGTCAATCACGTCTTGAATAATACTGAGTTATAATGTTTAAAATAAATCACTATGGAAGAGGTGTTACTATATTTCCAACGTATATTCCACATTAGCATTGCCTTGTACGTTATTTAATTAATTTTAATATCGATATAGTTTGCGTCAGTAACCTGTAAAAGAACACTGAGTTTTAATATGCATTTAAATAAATAAGAAAGAGGTGTTACGATACCCCCAACGCCACGAAAAATTCGGCCCTTTGTTTTGAAGAAAGGCTTACAGTTTCGTAAAAACTGTCAGGCACTCACGTTACCCATCCCCGGCCCGGAGGGGCTCGTGGATGGTATTGTTTTTACACTGTTTTTTTTCTCTGTATATCTGTCTGTTAACAACTTTACGCGAAAACTGCTGGTGCAATATTGACTAAAATTACTGGGAAGATGAGTATGACCTTCGGATCACCTGAATATATTTTGGGCCAAATTGGGCCAAGGACCATGCTGTAGGACCCCCAAAAATATAATAATAAAAAAAATAAAAAGTAGAAAAAAGTAAGGACGAGTAAAAATCGTTTTATGCCATAAGTCCTTTCAAATTCGTCATATCGACATGACACCAAACCCTAAAGGTTCATCTTTCAAATCTGCACCCTATAACATGCCTCATTACAGCAGGGGGGGTCACCCCTCAGCTAGCAGTAAGAGGATCAGTGTCAAGTGGGTCGGGCCTAAGATTTCAAATGGGAATAATCCAGCTAATGCATAGCGTATGTAAAAAGTTGTGGAAAAGTTCTCTATGTTATATTAGTTATACTGTTGTAACAAGTGTTGCATCCACTTCCCACACTGCTACAGGCTCCAACAGCAGTAGTTCAGTATAGGAAGGATGATGCCCAGTGAGTGTTCTTTCGAAAGACAGCCTTTCGGTGTACAGCACACAAGGTCAGCTCAGGCGTTGTAAATAAACACTGGCTTCTTAAGTTCACTGTCTTTATTTTCCAAATTATTACACTGAATGCTTACCAGCTACACTTCACTGTTTTCATAAATACCGGAGCTATACAATCTTCACACACTGCAATTACACTTAATGCATGCCAACAACACTTCACTGTTTTCACAAGTACCGGATATATACAATCTTCACTAACTGTAATGGCACTGCACTGACACTAAACTACACTCAAACTGTACTGAAATTGATTGAAACTACTCTAGTCTCTTCCCCGTCCTTATAAAGGTTTCCTATATTCTAGAGTGACCTACTACTTCTCCAAAGATCTTGTGCATTCTCGAGGGAGCAACAGATACAAAAGTTACCAACTCTGACACATCCAAAATATTCAGAGTTTTCTAACACTCCATAACACAGTAACTTATTTAGCATACAAATTGAGATAAACTTATATAATTTTACAGCCACATAAGTAAAAACATTTTAGAGAAAGAGAGTATAAGGTATAATGCATAACTTTACAAAATACATCTGATCACAAATAGGAGGCTAACTGGCAACTGTGATGCATAATGGTAAACATACGAGAAACACTGAGAAACTTTCAATAAATCCTGCTTCTCAACACTACCTCCTCCCTAGTTCTTTGTCATCCCGACAAAACTACACACTGTACACAAACGTGACCCTAAATCCAAACTAAACATTTAATTATTACATAATATAACCCATCAACTTCTCAGGTCTTCTCCTATGCCACTTCCGATGACGTCCTTGCTCCTCCACGCAGTCCACTCCTCCTGGAATGTCTTTGATGCTCTTCCTAATGCACTTCTTTTCCTGGGATACTGTCAAAATCCTTGAAACTCACCTCACTTGCCCTGGCATCATACTTGCATTTCATCACTTAGCCTTTGCACCTCAGCTAGCCTTTCCTGAAGATGCTTCGCATAGCTGGAGGTGTCTGAAGGAAGCTATTCACCATGTAGTCTTCCTGTTAACAAGTCAAAGGGTAAACGTAACTCGTGGCCCAGCATCAGTTTTGCAAGGGCGTAGCTGGTAGACTCCTGGTATGAAGACTGATATGCCATCAGGTAATTTCTGGTCCCATTCCATTTGTCCCTCTACGTAGTACTGGGTTAGTTTTTGTCTCAAGGTCCAGTTGAATTTCTCCACCATCCCATTTGGCTGGGGGCCTAATGGGGTCATCCTGGTCTTCTTGATCCTCAGTAACTTGCAGCACTCATGAAACGCAATAGACTCGAAGTTTCTACCCTGGTATGAATGTAGCTCTTGTGGCATCCAAAAACGACAGAAGAACTAGTCAACCAACATCTAAGCAACAGTCGCAGCCTCTTGATCGGGGCATAGGCTACTGGCCACTTTGTGAAGTAGTCCATAGCGACACATAAATACCGGTTTCCTCTTTCAGGGAGTGGCAGAGGTCCACCAATGTCCACAGTGATTCTTTCCATTGCTGCACCCACTTGGTACAGCTGGAGAGGGACGCAACCACGTTTCTTGGGTTCCTTCTTGGCACAACATATATGACAGGCCGACACCACTCTTCAACATCCTGACGCATGCCAGTCCAATAGAACCTCTTGTCACAGCCGCCTTAAAGTTTTCTCCACTCCCTGGTGCCCGCAGGTGATCTGGTTATGAGACTCATTCAAGATCTCAGACCCCATTTTCTTCGGAACCACCAGTTGCCAATAATTGCCGAGGCCAGCAGGTGCCTCCCACTGACATTCCAGTAGTCCATTTTTCAAACGAAGAAGGTCATTTTGACTCCAGTAGCTCTTAGTCACAGGGCTGAACCTGGCATCCTCTTCCCAGGATGGTCACACTGTACTTTGCTGCAGCCACTCTAGCACTGGTTGTAGATCTGTATCCTCCATCTGCATCCTCTTCAGGTCTTCTTCAGCTGTCACTGACACTGTCAGTACAATATGGTGGCATTTCTTGCTAAGATTTCCCTGCCAACTACACTGCTTGCCATCTGTTCTTCCATCTTCTTGTACACTGTCAATCATGGTTCTTTTGCACTTCCTCAGTGATGGGACTTCTTGGGAAAAACTGGCTGGTTGTTGTCTCTTGTCACCAGCCCTTATTAATTTACCCTCACCTTTGTCGTCTTCTGCAGCCTTGTTCTCGCTGTCCTTCTCATTTGGACATTCATAGCTGAAGTGTCCCACCTAATCACATATCCAACACCTGTTTGTTGCAATCGTGGGTTTCCATGCGCTTGTCCGTTCTTCCTCCTTTTTCCATGTGTAACTCCACCTTCGTGTGTCCTGGCTTCTCACAGAACCAGCAACTTCCTCTGATCTGTTCCCTCTTCCACTCATTGCAATCCACTTTCCGATGTCCTGGCTTCTCACAGTACAGGTAATTTCCTCTGATCTTCTATTCCCTCTTTAACTTGTATCAGTCCTTTTTCTATGCCCTGGATTTTCACAGTATCAGCAGTTTCCTTCAATTTTTTTCGCTTCACATACCTGCCCCTTTCTTGTCTTGCATCCTGCATTACGAACTGCCTGAAAAAATGGATGTACTGGACCTGACATAGGACTCAAATTCTAGAGCTCTGGCTAATGCATCTTAAATGCTTCAGGGATGTGCCTACTTCACTTGCACTTTCAGCTCTGCATTATCAAGAGCATAGATGAACTGGTCCCTCAGAAGAATAGCCAACTGGTTAGTTGCTGCTCCACGGTACACCTTGTATGCCATACTCACCAGGTCATGAGCAAGTTGCTGTAAGGATTCAGCTTGAGCCTGTACACAGGTCTGGAATCTTGGTCTATAAACCTCAGTCTAGTACATGGTCCCGTATCTGCGCCTGAGTACTTCTGCTAAGGACTGATAACTGTTCCCCTTCTCCACTGACATTTGGCCCAGAATTTCAATTGCGGCACCCTTGAGGTTAGTAGCAAGCTCCAATGCCCTCTGCCTATCATCCCAACCATTCTCATCAGCAAGTAACTCAAACTGCACATGGTAAGCTTCCGAAGATACTCTACCATCATATCCCTGAGGTTTCTTTTTAACTGCACCCTCATTATAGCCATGCACTTCACAGGTTTGGGGCCTAAAAACTGGGGTTACATAATTAAGTCCAGGACTTAAAACTTCTGCATTCTGACTGCTCAACCCTGTAATGCTACCGTTAGATGCTTGGGATTTATCTATGTCCACCACACACTGTCAATTTTTTTCATATACTCCCTGTAAAGCCTGAGGCTCAGAAGTGCAATATTTCTCTACAGCCTCAGTTCTCTTACAGATATTCTTCAAATGGTCATCTACATGCTTCAGCTGGTCATCTACATGCCGTCTACTCTCCTTCATATTATTATTATTATTTTTGTAATGCAATGAAGAAGGAACCAAAGGCCATGAGCCTGCAGGAACAGTTCCCTCCAAGAGAAAAACAAAAGACATTAGACAGCCAAATTCAAGATCCAATCATTTCGAGATGCCTGGACACACTGCGTTTGAAAGACTGGAGATCATCGGCAGCAGGAAATACAGACAGAGGGAGACAGTTCCAGAGTTGACCTATTGCATAAATGAAAGACTGGGAGTAATGGTTAACTCTTGCATTAGAGAGTTGGACAGAAAAGGGATGAGAGTTTGCTGCTAGACGGGTGCTACACGACCGTCGTAGAGGTGGAGGAATGCATGCAGACAGTTCAGAGGAGCAGTGACCATTAAAGTAGCGATAGAAAAGAGATAAAGATGCAACATTGCGGTGAAGAAACAGAGGTTGAAGGGAGTCAGTAAGAGGAGGAGAGTTAATGAGACGAAAAGCCTTTGACTCCACCTTATTGAGAAGAGCTGTTTGTGGGGAGCCTCCCCACCAATGAGAGTTGTACTCCACACAGGGGTGGATAAAACCCCTGTATAGAGTCAACAATTGTGCACGGGTAAAGAAAGAGCAGAGTCGGCTTAGCACACCCAATCTCTTGGAAGCAGATTTTACAAAAAATGTATTATGATCTTTCCAAGAGAAGTCCCGAGTAAATGAAATCCCAAGCATGTTCAAGGATGATGCAGGATTAAGCTGAATATTATTAAACATTAGTGGGTATAACTGTGGAAGATTTTGTCGGGTTGATAGGTGTAAGAACTGAGTCTTAAATGCATTAAAAACAACCAGATTATTTTTGCCCCAGTCAGAGATACGAGCCAAGTCAGACATTAGGTGTGCCATAGCCTCATCCCTTGTTTGTTGAAGTAACTGCTGAGATGGGCGTTGCGGGAACCGAATGGAAAGGTGAAGAGTGGAGTCATCAGCGTATGAGTGGATAGGGTTAGATGTACAGCTTAGAAGGTCATTGATGAATAAAAGGAAGAGAGTTGGTGATAGGACAGAGCCCTGAGGAACACCACTGCTGATAGATCTAGGAGAAGAATTATGGCCGTCTATAAAAGGGGCTACAGAACGACCAGAAAGGAAGCTAGCGATGAAGGCAGAGATAGAAGGATAGAAACCGTAAGAGGGCAGTTTGGAAATTAAAGATTTATGTCAGATTCGATCGAAAGCCTTTGAGATGTCAAGTGCAATGGCAAAGCTTTCGCCAACGTCTCGAAAGGAGGATGACCAGGAGTCTGAAAGATAGGTGAGCAGATCGCCAGTGGAGTGTCCCTGATGGAACCCATACTGACTATCAGAAAGAAGGTTGTGATAGGAAAGATGCCTTAAAGTTTTTCTGTTGAGAATTGACTCGAAAACTTTTGAAATGCTGGACATTAAAGCAATTGGATAATAGTTGGAGGGTTGGGAGTGGTCACCCTTCTTTGGGACTGGCTGAATGAGACGAAACTTCCAGCAAGAAGGAAAGGTACAAGTTGACAGACAAAGGCGAAAGAGTTTGCCTGGGCAGGGTGTAAGCACAGAAGCACAGTTCTTCAGAGCAACAGGAGGGACCCCATCAGGCCCAAATGCCTTGTTAGTATTGAGGCCAGTGATGGCAGAAAATACATCAGCTGAAGAAATTTTAATGTCAGCCATGAGGAAGTCAGAGGGGGGAAGTGATGGAGGAACAGCACCGGAATCGTCTAAGGTGGAACTGGAGGAGAAAGTCTGTGGGAAGAGATTTGCTTTATCAGTAGAAGAAATACCTACAGAACCATTAGAGTAGAAAAGAGGAGGGAAGGATGATGAGGTAAAGTTGTTAGAAAGGTTTTTGGCAATGTGCCAGAAGGAGCGGGAAGAATTCGAGTTGGAGATTTGAGAGCATTGTAGTATGGATGAAATTATTTTTAGCAGAGTGAAGAACAGACTTAGCACAATTCCGGGCAGAAACGTAAAGATGATGTGATTCAGGGGTGGGTTGGCTCCAGTACCTTTTGTAGGCCTTCTCCTTGTTGCAGACAGCATTAGAACAAGCGTGATTAAACCAAGGCTTTCTTGCGTTAGTCAAAGGATATCAAAAAGGAATGTATGCTTCCATGCACGAGAGAATAACCTCCGTAATGCGCAAGGCACACTCAGATGGCTCTTGGCCATGGAAGCAATAATCATTCCAGGAAAAATCAAAGAAGTATATACTGCCTGAGGGCCTCCCAATCCGCGGCTCCAAAATGCCACAGACGACGTTTCCCTGGAGGGGCCACAGGCCGTACCGGAGTGATAGGACAGGTTAAGGTGATAAGGTTGTGATTGGAGGAGCCCAACAGAGGGAAAAGATTAAGAGTGTAAGCAGAAGGATTAGTTGCAAGGAAGAGGTCAATTATGTTGGGGCTCTCTCCAAGGCGGTCTGGGATATGGGTAGGGTGCTGTTCAAGCTGTTCTAGGTCATTAAGGATAGAAAAGATGTAGGCTTGTTCACCAGGTGGATCAGCGAAAGGAGAGGAATGCTAAAGGTGGTGGCGAAAACTGAAATCTCCTAGAATGGAGATTTCAGAGAAAGGAGAAATGGATAGAATGTTCCAACGTAGAAGTAAGGTAATCAAAGAATTTTTGATAGTCAGTAGAATTAGGGGATAAGTAAACAGCACAGATATATTTAGTCAGAGAATAACAGGAAAGCCGAAGCCAGAGTGTAGAGAATTCAGAAGAATCGAGTTCAGGAACACGAGAGCAAGATAAGTCGTTGCGTATATATACACAACAGCCACCTTTGGCTTTGAAA
The DNA here is from genome assembly GCF_032717465.1 of Coenobita brevimanus. Classification (NCBI taxonomy): domain Eukaryota; kingdom Metazoa; phylum Arthropoda; class Malacostraca; order Decapoda; family Coenobitidae; genus Coenobita; species Coenobita brevimanus. The sequence goes on from NC_137009.1 coordinate 12,269,340, forward strand.
TGTGTATAGAGAAAGTAGGAGGATACAGAAAAGGGTTTGCTGTCAGTTGCCTCAGACAGCTGAGTCTCAGTTAGAAAGAGAAGGTGAGGTTTAGAGGAGGAGAGGTGGTGCTGAACAGAGCGAAAGTTAGAGGAAAGGCCTCGAATGTTGCAGAAATGAAGAAGAAGTCAGACAGTGATTCCAGGCACCTCAAGTCGTCACCGAGAGAGGGGCGGAAGGTGGGGGCATTAATGGTCCCACCCCTGGGGACTCCGAGGCTGGGTGATGAGATGCCATTATTTTTTGGATTTTGGAAAAGGAAGTGTAGTGTGTACTGTGCATGTAGTTTGGTGTAGATAGAGAAATTAGTATTGGAGAGCATGCAGGCCTACTCTCTGTGTAACTGAGACACTGAAAAAGTTCAGCAAAGGGGGATGGTCAGCAACTAGTTCTGAGGGCTGATGAAACGGGAGCTCCAGCACTCCCTGTCATCAGCTTTCCATCCACCTCGGGAGTACTGCCCTGCTCGACTGGTGCTACAGTCTACCTCATACTTTTGCTGCTCTAGCTGGGCATCTGCTTCCTCCATAAACTGTTGCTATTCTTCCTTCATATCCCCCATGAAAGCATCTGGCTGTCCATGCATTCTCAGTTGTAATTCCCTCTGCTGCCTCCTCCTGCCTCACAACATCCTGCCTCCTCCTGCCTCGCTTGGCCTCTTGTCTTTTTTTTTTTTTTTTTTTTTTTTTTTTATGTGTCCGACTCTGGGCATAGGCTTCACAGCCTGCTCTCAAGGCCCAGTAGTCCTCCTACATACCATACACCTCTCTACATGTCACCACTTCGGGGCTAACACCCACCGTCCATATTGAATACATGCTAGGGCTGTCTCATACAGGACTGGTGTATTGGTATTAGCGGGGGTACTTTTATGACATGTCGGCGGGTCATCTGGTAGATCAGGAAAGTCTGCTTTTATGAAAGTCAAATCCTTAAACTGTTCCCTGCCCCAGCCAGGATTCGAACCTGGGTCCATCAGGACAGCAGGCCGCCTCTCTACAGATTCAGCCACCGCCTCCCCTCCATGTCGATGGTTGGACACACTGCAGCACTTTTCTAATGATCCCACTTCTGACACCACTGTGTCTTCCACATCTCACACTGCCATAGGCTCTAGCAGCAGCAGTAGTTCAGTATAGAATGGACGTTGCCCAGTGAGCTGTTCTTCCCAGAGGCAGCCTTTCGTGTACAGCACACAAGATCAGCTCAGACACTGTAAATAAGCACTGTTGATTTTGATAAGTTGTATAATGGTTGCTACTTGGTTGTATAAAGTTGTGGCAATGTTATCTGAAATTCGCAGAAAACGTTATTTTGCAAAGTTTTGTGAACACTAAGATAACCATAGAAGATAACGTTGTCACAAGGTAGTGCCATAACGTTATGGCAACATAAACACAAAGTTGTGGCAACGTTCCTGCAAAGTAATATAGTTAGCTGGTGAAATCGCCTATTTTCACCTGATTTAAACCAATTTTGATATATGACATCTTTCACTAGATATCCTGTTGTGTTTATACGTCAGCACTAAAATGATTGCCGGGGACGGTTTTGCTATGCTTTGGCAACGCTTCTTTTTTTCGTTTTTTTTTTTTTTTTTTGAGTATTTTCAACGCCTTAATTAGGTCGATTTTTCGTCTTTTTTCTCGCTGTTCTCGGACGATTTAATTCAGCTTTAGGAGAGCTTCCAGTGTAGTAAGAGGGTTGAGGAAACCTGAAATTCATATTGTAGATTTTAAGCGGAAAAAAAAAATCGTCTGGTAGGAGCAAGCATAAACTAATACGTCACTACAGTATAGCAAATTTTATTTGTTTGTTACATGATCCCGCTCAGCCCATGGACGTCTTTTTCCTAATATTGTTCCTACCTTCATATGATTTGATTCTGTAATGAGGATCATTTAGAAATTTGGTCTGTATTCTGGTCCGTTAAGGAAGCTCACTAGAGTCTTTCTCTGCGGTTTATTTTTGGACACGGCTGGTTATTGTCACACTGGATGTTATTAATGCTGAAATTTGTGGGATTTGAATTATTTAAATGGCACAGAAAAGGATCATAAAGAGTCATAAGTAAAATGAATCGCATAGGAAGATATGTTATGGAGCTTAACCGACGAGAATAAGCGCCTTGAAGTGTAAGATTACCTCCCTTAATAATTCCGCTAGAGGTCCGTTTTAACCCATCAGTCCTCTGACCATTTTATTCAACCCAGGGAATATCTGTTTTTGTGAAGGACTTGATGTTTTTGTCGGTCAATGCTCATCTGAACGTGAACCCGCTGGACTGTAGAGTTACCCTTCCCCTGCAGGCCACCATCAACCTTTTGAGGAATAGGGCAGGAGGTGGGGGAGGTTTGTATAGCCACGTAGTGGAGCTGGCTGGCTATATCGGTGCCACCACGTGAAGGCATTCCTCTCCAGCAACAAAGAGTTGATGGAGGGTATACATAATCCCTCCAATTGTAAAAGTCTCTCCAAGGCTGAAAAGACTTATTCTGAAATAGCTGGAAAGGCTTCTCGCACTGATGATGATGATGAGGGTAACTTCTAACTCTTCTGGATCTATAAATACCTCGTTAGTACAGTATTATCACATAATTACGAAGAACGCATATAAATTACCTCGTTTAAGGACGAGTTTTTAGTAAAGTTCTTTCATCTTAACATGGCCTACATTTTAGTCCTTTACCTGCTTATTTAACGTTTTTCAGTAACAGAAACAACAACGGTGCGGTTCTACATTATGTAGAGAAAGACGGTGGTACGATTCTACATTATATAGAAAAAACAGTGGAATGGTTTATATATTATTCATAAAGACAACAGTACAGTTCTACTTCACTCAGAAAAAAGACTATGGTACGGTTCTACTGTACGTCCTTTACGTAGCACTAGCATTATATTCAGTGGTTCATCTCTTGTTACGGCTTATCATTCAAGGTGGAGAGATGCCAGTTTTAGGACACGCTGAAATAAATCTTTGGCAGCGATACCACTTCACCTCCTTCTACATTTAAATAAATTTCCTGCATCCCTTGGAGTTCATTTCACTGAGATAGGAAGTCTTTAGCACCAATTCCTTAGCGATCTAATTTGTATATTTCCAGTAAATAATATCCACCTATTCCATGTAAATGTACCCTCTCCACAATATGTCTATCCCCGATGTATATATGTCCCCCCCCCAATGCATACATGCCCCCACTAAATTTGCTAGGTCAGCATGCTCTCCCACGCCTGAAGACGGCGTTATTGCATCAGTTCTTAGCAGACAGCCGACACGGGTAGACTGTTTTACTGTGAGCTTGTAATAAACTCCTTATCTAGCTGTTTGTACACGGAGTTTCTATCACCAAAGTATTGCAAGTTACATTTGGTAGCAGCGGTGTTTCGAACCATCACATTCTGACCGCCTCCTTGGATTTTTAGTGATACAACAAGATACACGACGTCTCGCATCTGCCAGCCTCGCCCTTCCTCCGTGCCTCTATACCTTGGCTGTGCTTTTCGAGTGTACCATTTTTCTCGCCAGTGCTCACCTCTCAAACAACCGCACGTGTCACCGTCGCCGACCTACGCACCTGTTGCACCTGTTCCCAGCACCTGTTCCTGACTCATCATAGCTCCTGCCCCCACGGTGCCACTTATCACTGTCTGCCCGCTGTCTGCCCACCACCATTCTCTGCATTTGCAATTCACCAGCTCTACACCTGCCTTGCGCCGACATCTGCCTCACCACCCACCACCGGCCTCCTCCGTCGCCCGCATCTGGTCTGCATTACGGAGCCTCCTAAGACCGCCACTCCCTGCCGGTGATTCATCGCGGCGTCTCCTCTCCTCTCCGCCCAGCTGTCTCTACCCCGCAGCCCAGCCCCGCCCAGCCCCGCCCCGTCGCCCCGCCCCGCCCCGCCCCGCCCCAGCCCAGCTACGCCCAGCCACCCTGCACGTCATACCTCTCGACACTCCCGTTTCTACTGTGTAACTATAGTATATCTTTCCTTTCTCTAGAGATTATCCTCGATTTTCTCTACAGATTGGTTATTGTAAATATTCCATCTCATTTCCATTACCCCGTTTTCCTCTTCACCTACGTTATTTATTATCCATCTCATCCTTCGCATTTTATTTAAACCATCCATGCCCGCACCTTCATTCATTTTCACACCTAGTGTATTCCATTCTCTCATTGTTATTTATACATTTCCACCTACGTATCCATCTTCATCCTTTCATCTTCCATTGCCGCATTAAATGTCATACTTTCCCCGTCAACCGCTTACCACCAGCCCTCTCGACCCGGAAACATCACCTGATCATACCCCGTCTGCCGACTCTAACACAATCACTCATTTACGAAGTGGCAAAGAGTACCACCGCCCTGTACCTGAGACTCCCGTTTCACTTCCCGCAGAATCACTTACTACCCGTCCTACCCTCGTAAATCCAGATACTTCCTCATCTACTCCTGCCTCTACTCTCCCTTCTTCTTCCTCTACTCCTTCCACTGTCGTTACTTCTCCTGCCTCCCTTCATACCCCGTCTTCCTCGCCCTTAACTGCCACTACCTTCTCTCTCTCCCACACCTCTCCTGCCGCCACTTCTGCACTTCCAGCCATGGCCAACCCTCCACAGTCTATCTATCTCGACGATGCCAATCGTCCCAAATTTACCGGCCAGGACCCAACTTGGTCTGTCTATGATTTCCTCAGAGAAGTCGAAACCGAAATAAATAATAGACAAATTACCGAGGAATCGCTCAAAGTAGCTTACCTCCTCGGTCGCTTGCATCACGGTAAATCAGACATCGGATCCGCGATCCGTGCAGGACATTTCGATAGCATTCGTACCTTTGCTGATTTTCGTACGGAACTCATCAGCCTTTGTTGCCAACATTCAAATACCGCGTCTCTCATGGGATTCATTAATCTCCTAAACCAACTAGATGAGGACTTGCGCGTCCCAGCGCAATATGCCAAGCTCCGCAAAGCTGCCGCCGCCATGAAAGCAACTAGTAGCGAGATGCTCCAATTACTGGTAGGCACGAAATGGTTAGAAGACAAGAATGGCGTTCCAATGCTTTCACTCACCAACTTTGCTGACTTAATTGGTTACCTCAGATTCCTTCACTGGCTTACTCCTAAACAGCGAGAGCTAGCCTTGGAAATCGGTTTCAATCCAGGAGATAAAATTATTCAGGTCACTAAAGCCATTCATGAAAGAACAGGATCGAACTACACACGTCAGGGCACCACCCAACCCTTGGCCTCCTCAGTCTGTCACACCTCCACTACCCCAGACCAATCTCGCTCCCGTCCCACCACACGCGGCAGACCTGCCACACATCGCTCTCCTACCGCAGGTCGTAATCAATCTAGTGCACGACGGAACAGACAATCTTCGATTCTTTGCTGGTACTGTGGTCATCCTGGACATCGAGCATCCAGTTGCGACCGTACATACAGACGTCCTCACTCCCAAACCAGACAGCGTACGCCTTCCCGCTCACGTCGTCCACACTGCAAATACCACAAATCAAGCACGACTCACACCACTGAGGAATGTCGTTACCTCAACCGCCCACAGTCGGGGGAAGCGCCGCGCCCGTATCGGACCAATATCACGTAGAACCAGAAACCCAACTCCCCATCCGCCATGTAGGTCCCATAACATCCTCGGGTTTAGTCATTCTCGGAAGCAGTCATGACATACCAACGTCATTCTTCTTGGACACAGGATCTATAGTAAATCTCATCTCCGAAAATTCCTTACAAATTATTCATCGCCATCACAACCACGTCAGTTTCCTAGAACCACCAGACATTCGCCTATGTGGTGTTAATGGCTCAGAGTTTAAGGTTAAGGGAAGAGTCACGCTTGAAATCAAACTACACAGAGATTTGCCCCCTATCCTCATTGAATTTCATGTCACTAATGACTTGCAGTATCCCGCAGATGCCCTTATTGGTTTCTCCACCATGGCACAACATTCCATTGCATTATTACCTGCTTGTGGTAGTATAGACATTTCTGGATTCCCGGTTTACACTATGGAATGTCCCCGTCCTGTTCTTACGATCAAATCAGTCCTTCAATTACCTCTGTCCCTATCCCTACCAAAAAGTCCAACCCAGCCCAAACCACCACTATCATCATCTGAGACTACAGAGATCATTCCTTTACTGACTGCGAGCAAGGACATAAATTCCTCAATGTCTCCTGATACATCATCTCAGCCCTCGAACATGGCTCTTACATCCTCTCCCGACAACACTATCGCTGACTCAGACATGTCTCAGTTACCTACCTCACACAGTCTGAATGATCTTCTCCAACACGCAGAGACGAAACGTGCAGTAACGAATACGTGCACAATTTTGTTACCGCATGAGTTCACCAAAGTCTCTGTTTTTGTTGCCGGTGCGAAAGAAGGAGTGGATGTACTAACCCTACCTGAGACGTGTTGTGTGAATGGCTTGACTTATGAGTCAGCGTGGTGTACAGTCTTAGAGGACAGTTTATGCTACCTGTACTTGCTCAATGTCACAAATGCTCCACTAAAACTTAAAAGTGGTGTAAAGATTGGAGACTTCCTAGTATACCCAGCAGCCGTAAAGGTGTGCCAGGATTCCTCAATTCCTACTATTCAGACTGATGATACGCCAATCGGTGTATGTACTATTAACTCTACGGGATCTGCGCCGACGCATTCACCCGATATGCTCTCACATCTCACTTGCACAGATTTCCCAGAACATACGCCTCAACTCCTCGACCTTCTGACCTCGTACAGAAACGTGGTTGCCTTACCCGGTGAACCGATGGGTAGAACAGACCTTGTCAAACATACGATTGAACTACTCCCAGGAACTCAGCCGATTTACATACCAGCGTATCGATTGCCTCACAGCCAGAGAAAGCAAACAGATCAAATGGTACAGAACATGTTAGACCAGGACATTATTGAACCCTCCGTCAGTCCATGGAATAGCCCACTTTTCTTAGTACCAAAGAAGGACGGCAACCTTAGACCAGTAGTCGACTATCGTAAGGTCAATTCTGTCACCGTTCCAGACCATTTCCCGTTACCTGTCCTCACTGATTTGCTAGAATCCCTTGGTGAAAATAACGTAGTCTTTTCATCTTTAGACCTCCTCAGCGGGTACTGGCAGGTCGAAATGGAAGAGTCCTCTCGCCCAGTTACAGCCTTTAGCACCCCTTCCGGACATTTTCAGTTTAAGAGACTCCCTTTTGGTCTGAGAAATGCTCCTTCTGTGTTCATGCGACTTATCCATTCAGTCTTCAGCGGTATGATGGGACACTCTCTTTTTGCTTACCTAGATGATATCATTGTTGTGAGTAAATCCATCCCTGATCATTTTACCAAACTCCAGCAAGTCTTTGAACGCCTCCAGCTCACAGGCCTAAAAATCAATCTCAGTAAATGTGACTTCCTGCGAAAGAAAATCAAATTCCTAGGCCATGTCGTAGATGCACAAGGCACTCATACCAATGAGGATAAAACTAAGGCGATCATTAACTTCCCAGAACCTACCACTACCGACGCTGTACGAAGTTTCCTGGGCCTCAGTGGCTATTATCGTCGCTTTATCCGCGATTACGCGAAGATCTCCGCTCCTCTGACCCACTTACTCAAGCAGAATGTGCCCTTTGTTTGGACTAACGACCAGTCACAGGCTTTCCAAAAGCTAAAGACAGCTCTTGTAAATGCCCCTGTTCTAGCGTTCCCTGATTATGCCACACCATTCCTTCTCTGCACAGACGCCTCAGGCACTGGACTTGGTGCCGTTTTGATGCAACTCGATGAAGCATCAAGGAAGTGCGTAATAGCGTATGCTAGTCGCACCCTTACAACCGCTGAACGTAACTACAGTGTCACAGATCTCGAAGCACTAGCGGTAATCTGGTCCTTGAAACATTTCAGAGATATCGTCTATGGTTATCCAGTGCATATCCAAACAGACCACCTTCCACTATGTGATTTGTTCAAGAATCGCAACCTAACAGGTAGGTTAGCTAGATGGTCTGTCATCATCCAGGACTTTAATCCCACTTTTCAATATGTACCAGGCAAGTTGAATGTAGTCGCAGACGCACTCTCACGTCACGTAGCAGCAGCTATAACATCACTGCAGCCTGAAGTAACTGAAAACACTACACTAACGTCAGACGTTGTTCAAAACTTTCAACGCCAAGACCCCATGTGGTCCAAAGTCATTTATTTCCTAGAATCTGGCGATGCCTCGACCTTACCTACTCTGCCAGTATCACTAGATGAGTTCATGCTAGATGATGATCTCTTGTACAGGAAAACACTGCTAACAGGCAAAGATATGCCCAATCGCGAAGTACGCCAACTTGTTGTCCCCACTGCCCTGATACCAAAGGTTCTTCATATTGTTCATAATACTCCTCAAGCTTCCCATCCAGGTAAAGACCGATGCTTGCGCCAAGCACGTCTCAAATACTATTGGCCAACCATGTGCCGCGATATCAATGCCCACTGTGACTCTTGCCTCTCCTGCCACCGCCACAAAGGATCAACCGGCTTACCAGCACCTCTCTTACAATACCCAATCCCGTCACGACCATGGGAAACTGTCTCAATCGATCTCTTAAAACTACCTCTCACAGAATCTGGCGCTGAGTACTTGTTCGTAGCGGTCGATCACTTCTCCCGCTACTGTGTCCTCGTCCCCCTCTCCGACAAGACCGCGAAGAGCGTTGCCCGTGCCTTTGTAGATCACGTAATTTGCCCATTCAGTACCCCTCATACCATTCTTACTGACAACGGTACAGAATTCAACAATAGCCTTCTCGATGAGATCTGTCGCCACTTTCATATCAGTAAGTGCAATGTCATGCCCAACCATCCGGCTTCCAATGGTCTTGTAGAACGCCACAACCGAAAAATCTTAGAGTGCCTCAGACATCTAGGCTCCCATAGTTCGTCCTGGGATGACTGGATTCCCCAAGTGGCATCCTCCATCAATAGTTCCATCAATGCATCCATTGCTGAATCTCCCTTCTTCGTCCTCTTTGGTTTTGACAAGGACCTCCCATACTCCCTCTTATCCTCAAAGCCAGAACCCATCTACAACATGGATGATTATGTTAAACTAAAATTGGCCAACTTCCAGACAATCCACCAGTATGTCCAATCCACTTTGGCTTCCTCTCAGGAGGACATGCTGCAGCGCCAACATAAGTCCGCCTCTCCTATCACTATCAATGTAGGCGATCTTGTCTTTGCCCATTCCCATACGCGTTCCTCTAAGTTGGATGACAAATTTACAGGGCCCTACCGCGTCCTCACTCAACAAGGCAACAAATTTCACCTCCAGGACCTGTCCACTAGGGACACCAGATGGGTCCACGTCGATGACTTGAAGCGAGCACCCCGTGGCCTCGTGTTGGAAGAGTCACTTACACAACCTCCTGCCCCCTCTTCCCCTCCTCCCATCCCTCAGTCTACCTTGTCTCCGCCTATCCCTCAGTCTACCTTGTCTCCACCTATCCCTCAGTCTCCTTCCTCTCCATCTCCACCTGCTCATTCATCAATCAATCACTATCGGTCCAAACTGCGCTCTGCCCATCAACCTCTTCACGACCTCCCCCATTAACTCTACCCTGATTTTCTAGGTACGATGTTAGCGCTCTCCCTGCTGGCAGTGCTGACCCTCCTGGGGTCTGGGTCAGGTCAGGACGATGGTGGAGTACGTCCCGGGGCCTTGGTCGGCTCAGGAGGCGAGGTCTCCTTGCGCTACGATCTTGCGCCCCTGGCCGACATAGCCATTGCCCTACCTGCCTACGCGCACCAGCTCCACGGAATCAGGAACCATCTCACGGCCCTCATGGGGACACACAACCCGAATGAGTATCTATAACTTTTCCTCCCACTCTCCTGGCAGTTGCAATGCATACGTAACAGATTCCCTGAGCTCATTGACACATTTTCTTCTTCTACCTCAAACTCAACATGGATAATCTCCAACTGGCCGTTGACTCTCTCCTGTCTCAAGTCTCTACCCTGGTTCGTATCCTGGTCGATGCTATCAATGGACGTGTCACTGCCGACTTAGTACCTGTCTCAGCTCTCCGTTCTGTCCTGGAATGGGCTCACTCCACCTTCGGTCTCTCCCCAGTCCTCCCTTGAATATTATTATCCTGTTCTCGAAGCCACTCTTCTCACTACATACGTCGTCGTCCATATTCCTCTCCATTCTGCCATAACCTTTAACCTTTTCCACATCATTCCCTTCCCTTTCCACCTCAACAACTCCTTGTTACAGGTATCTGTTCCTTCAGAATATTTCCTCCTCTCCCATGATCATCTTTCCGTTGCCTTCCTTTCTTCCACAGACCTCCAGCAATGTTCCTCCCTTACTCCGACCTCTCGTCTCTGTGCTGCCCACCTTTTCGCTATCTTCCCTAGCAGTGCTACACCCTGTGAGTCTGCTTTAGTTCGCAACCATTCCATCTACTCGGCCGTGTTCTTTTGTCCCAGCTCCTGACCTCCCAGTCCACCATGCTCACCTCAACCATGTCCAGTATTTCTTCTTTGCTGTTCCCATCTCTGTCACAATCATGTGTCCTGGTTCTTCCGTTCGCTCCATCCCCGCTAGTGGTCTCTACAAAGCACCTGACTATTGTACCGTCAAATCAGAGTCCGTCATCACTTACGCCACTCGCTATCACCAAGCTGTTCGTAAACACTCCTATGACATCTTTCAACCAATCGACATGCCTTCAACCCTACCATCTGCCCACATTACCATCACCTCCCCTCACTTGCGCATGCTCACCTTCCTCAATGACAGTGATTTCATTATGGATCACTTTTCTCTGGCCTTCAGCCGTTCATGGGTTCATCCAACAGTTGTGTTTCCCCCTGTGGTTATCGCTTTCATAGGTTTTCTACTCATCATCTGTGCAGTGCATTGTTGTGTCAGAAAAATGGAACGTCGACTCCAGGAAATCAGAGTCGCTACCGGCATAGTACGCCCTACCCACGACGTAGAAACTCCCCGTACTTAGTGCCCTCGCATTCCGTGACTACCATTGCCATCTAACCATTACCCAAACTGTGAACGGCACTCTGCCTACTAGAAAATGATGGTATGTCTTTCATGCATTACTCAGTGACAGTGTATCCTCCAGAAAATCCACAAAAAAAAAAAAAAAATGAAGAAAGAACAACACTAGAACTCTCATATCTACTCCTTGTTCATCATGTATCAAACTATTATTGTGTAATTCCCATTATGTTTATATATACCTTCGACCCTTACTGGATTTGTACCTATTATTCCTTGTATATCTTATATGTATATGTCCTTCTAATTCCCTCCCCTCAACATGGCCATGTCTCCCCTACTGCCCCTGTATCATACTTATCCCTTGTACGACCCTCCCCGGTCCTGCCTTACTACTATAATCACCCACCATTTACCTCCTGGTGTCAGGAGACACCATCTCAGCTACCCGGGGGAGTAGTGTACCCCCTCCACAATATGTCTACCCCCGATGTATATATGTTCCCCCCCAATGCATACATGCCCCCACTAAATTTGCTAGGTCAGCATGCTCTCCCACGCCTGAAGACGGCGTTATTGCATCAGTTCTTAGCAGACAGCCGACACGGGTAGACTGTTTTACTGTGAGCTTGTAATAAACTCCTTATCTAGCTGTTTGTACACGGAGTTTCTATCACCAAAGTATTGCAAGTTACATAAATAATATTTAAAATAAATAATATGGGGGCACCCATCATCCACTCACCCAATGTAAGGGATGCCTTATGGTCTCTACGCTGAGTGAGAAGTCAAATTGTTTCCTGTACCCAGGCAACCATTTACTACGCTGGGTGGTAACCATATAACAGGGGTTTTTGGCTGGGTTAAGTGTCTCCCAGATTTCCCTATCTAAAATCACTTAGTCATGGCAAACGTTTCGGAGAGCCTCAGAAGGCCCAATACCTGCGCGGGGCCCCAACTAAATGGGCAGATTCGTACAGCCATGTGGAATGTGAGAGGTGTGAATGAGGAGTGCAAGAGGGTGCAAGTGGTAAATGTGTTAAAGAGTGCATGATATGCCGTGATGGCATTGTGTGAAACAAAGATGAAAGGGTGTGAAGTGGACGAGTAGAAGGCTGTATAATTTGTAAGATCGGGCATGAATGGATGAGGCAGATGCAAGGAAGGAGTTGCTTTGTTGATGAATGAGGTGTGGCAAAGTGGAATGAGAAACTACAAATGTGTCAGCTCAAGATTTATGTATGTCAAACTCAAGTTTGAGAAGGTGAAAGTGGCAGTGATTGTTGATTATGCACCGAATGATGACGAGAGTGAGAGAGAGAGAGAGAGTGGTTTTGGGATGAGTTAGTTGAAGCAGTGGGGGAAATGCTCAGGAGCTATAAAGTGAACGTAATGGGCTATATGAAGGGAAGGGTAGGCACTGGTCCTGAGGATGACATGTATAATGGGTATTGATGGAGTACCAGGAGAAAATGACAATGGGAACCGACTGAAGGATTATGTCAGGAAAGCAGGTTGTGCATTTGCAATTCGTATTTCAAACACAAAGATTCACATAAACATACATGGTATAGAGGGAACGAGGATCGTGTTGAAGGGAGCCTGATGATTACGTGCTCATAGAGACGTCGATGACGGGAATGGTTGCTAATACGAGGGCCGTGAGAGGACGATGTGGAGGTCTGTCAGATCCTAGTATTATAGTATGCAAGATCAAGCAGAGATGAATGAGGTGGACTGTGAGTGATAGGAGCGGTCAGGGAGAAAGACTGAAAGACAAGAAGCTGAGGATCAAGAAAATGGCAGATGATTACAGGATCAAAGTAGGGAAGGAGTTGGAATCAGTGAATTGTAGTGAAATGGATCTGGACAGTCTGTCGAATGCATATAGGAATTGCTTACTTAGGAATGCTAAAGCGGTGTGTGGTATGGCAAGAGTAACAAGAAAGTAGAAAGGTACTGCATGGTGGGATGAAGAGGTTAAGAGAGCAGTGGAGGAAAAGAGGAAGAAGTGGCTAGAGTGGTTACAGGGCAGGGGGTTCAATCGAAATAAAAACTGAATATACTGAGAGCAAGAAGCACGTAAAGGAACTAGTGAAGAGGGAAAAAAGGAGGTAAATGATGATCTAGGAAGAAAACTTAATGCAAATTATTCTGAAAATGGGATGTTATTCTGGAAAGAGGTGCAGCAATGCAAAGTGACAGCGGAAAGAAATGTGAAACTGTGAAGGATGTAAGTGGTAGATTATTAACCCTTGGGGATGAAGTAAAGGCTAGGTGTTAAGAATATTTTGAAACCCTGATGAATAAGAATAGAGAAAGTAGAGCGACTGTTAACATGATTGGATTTGGGGGTGTACAGAGAAGGAATGCAGTGCCCGGAAACGTGACACTCGCACCGGTGAAGAACCCTGTGTAGCAGCTAAAAAATGGGAAAGCAGCTGGGGTTGATGAGGTGTATGCAGAGATGACTGCGTGTAGTGGAGGGAGCAGAATGATGCTCTTGTTAGATATATGCAGGAAGGCATGGATGAGTGAAACTGTGCAAGCAGAGTGGAAAAGAGATGTGATTGTACCCCTATATAAAAATAAAGATGAGCGAAGTGAATGCAAGAATCATCATGGCAAGAGCTTATTGAGTGCTGTAGGGAAGGTAAGTGGTAGAATTATTATAGAGAGAGCAGAAATCCTAGTGAGTGATGAACAGGATGGCTTTAGGAGTGGCAGAGGATGTGTGGATTAAATATTTGCAGTGAGACAGATAGCGGAGAAGGCTTGTGAGAAGCTGCCTGGAACCAATGTCTGACTCACTTCTTCTTCATTTCTGCAACATTCGCGGCCTTTCCTCTAACTTTCGCTCTGTTAAGCACCACCTCTCCTCCTCTAAACCTCACCTTCTCTTTCTAACTGAGACTCAGCTGTCTGAGGCATCTGACAGCAAACCCTTTTCTGTATCCTCCTACTTTCTCTATACTCATTTCAAAGCCAAAGGTGGCTGTTGTGTATATATACGCAACGACTTATCTTGCTCTCGTGTTCCTGAACTTCATTCTTCTGAATTCTCTACACTCTGGCTTCGGCTTTCCTGTCATTCTCTGACTAAATATATCTGTGCTGTTTACATATCCCCTAATTCTACTGACTATCAAAAATTCTTCAACTATCTTACTTCTACGATGGAACACATTCCTTCCATTTCTCCTTTCTCTGAAACCTCCATTCTAGGAGATGTCAATGTTCACCACCACCTTTGGCTCTCCTCTCCTTTCACTGATCCACCTGGTGAACAAGCCTACATCTTTTCTATCCTTAATGGCCTAGAATAGCTTGTAAAGCACCCTCCCCGTATCCCAGACCGCCTTGGAGAGAGCTCCAACATACTTGACCTCTTCCATACAACTAATCCTTCTGCTTACACTGTTAATCTTTTCATTCCGTTGGGCTCCTCCGAGCACAACCTTATCACCTTAACCTCTCCTATCACTCTGGTATGGCCTGTAGACTCTCCGGAGAAACGTCATCTGTGGAATTTGGGAGCCGCAGGTTGGGAGGCCCTCAGGCAGTACTTCTTTGATTTTCCCTGAAATGATTATTGCTTCCATGGCCGGGAGCCATCTGAGTGTGCCTTGCGCATTACGGAGGTTATTCTCTCGGGCATGGAAGCATGCATACATTCCTTTCTCATATCCTTTGTCTGAAGCAAGAAAGCCTTGGTTTAATCACCCTTGTCTTAATGCTGTCCACAACAAGGAAAGGGCCTACAAAAGGTACTGGAACCAACCCACAAATGAATCACATCATCTTTACGTTTCTGCCCGGAATCGTGTTTAATCTGTTCTTCACTCTGCTAAAAATAATTTCATCCATACTAAATGCACTCAACTCTCCAAGTCGAATTCTTCCCGCTCCTTCTGGCACCTTGCCAAAAATCTTTCTAACAACTTTATCTCATCATCCTTCCCTCCTCTTTTCTACTCTGATGGTTCTGTAGCTATTTCTTCTATTGATAAAGCAGATCTCTTTGCACAGACTTTCTCCTCCAGTTCCACCTTAGACGATTCTAGTGCTGTTCCTCCATCACTTCCCCCCTCTGACTTCCTCATGGCTGACATTAAAATTTCTTCAGCTGATGTACAGTATTTTCTGCCATCACTGGCCTCAATACTAACAATGCATATGGGCCTGATGAAGTCCCTCCTGTTGTTCTCAAGAACTGTGCTTCTGTGCTTACACCCTGCCTAGGCAATTTCTTTCGCCTTTGTCTGTCAACTTGTACCTTTCCTTCTTGCTGGAAGTTTGCTCTCATTCAGCCAGTCCCAAAGAAGGGTGACCACTCCCAACCCCCCAACTATCGTCCAATTGCTTTAACGTCCTGTATTTCAAAAGTTTTCGAGTCAATTCTCAATAGAAAAATTTTAAGGCATCTTTCCTATCACAACCTTCCTTCTGATCGTCAGTATGGGTTCCGTCACTGACGCTCCACTGGCGATCTTCTCACCTACCCTTCAGACTCCAGGTCATCCTCCTTTTGGGACTTTGACGAAAGTTTTGCCATTGCACCTGACATCTCAAATGCTTTCGATCGAGTCTGGCATAAATCTTTAATTTCCAAACTGCCCTCTTACGGTTTCTATCCTTCTATCTGTGCCTTCATTGCTAGCTTCCTTTCTGGTCGTTCTATAGCCGCTGTTGTAGACGGCCATTGTTCTTCTCCTAGATCTATCAACAGTGGTGTTCCTCAGGGCTCTGTCCTATCACCAACTCTCTTCCTTTTATTCATCAATGACCTTCTAAGCTGTACATCTAAGTCTATCCACTCATAAGCTGATGACTCCACCCTTCACCTTTCCATTCGGTTCCCACAACGCCCATCTCAGCAGCTTCTTCAACAAACAAGGGATGAGGCTATGGCACACCTAATATCTGACTTGGCTCATATCTCTGACTGGGGTAAAAATAATATTGTTGTTTTTAATGCATCTAAGACTCAGTTCTTACACCTATCAACCCGACAAAATCTTCCACAAGTATACCCACTAATGTTTAATAATATCTAGCTTAATCCTACATCATGATTGGGGTTTCATTTTCTCGGGCCTTATCTTGGAAAGATCATATTACATCTCTTGTAAAATCTGCTTCCAAGAGATTGGGTGTGCTTAGCCGACTCCGTTCTTTCTGTACCCCTGCACAATTGTTGACTCTATTCAGGGGTTTTATCCACCCCTGTGGTGAGTACAACTCTCATGTGTGGGAAGGCTCCCCACATACAGCTCTTCTCAATAGGGTGAGGTCAAAGGCTTTTTGCCTCATTAACTCTCTTCCTCTTACTAACTTCCTTCAACCTCTGTCTCTTTGCAGCACTGTTGCATCTTTATCTCTCTTCTAAAGCTACTTTAATGGTCACTGCTCCTCTGAACTGTCTCTATGGATTCCTCCACCTCTACGACGGGCGCGTAGCACCCGTCTAGCAGCAAACTCTCATCCCTTTTCTGTCCAACTCTCTAATGCAAGAGTTAACCTTTACTCCCAGTCCTTCATTTATGCAACAGGTCAACTCTGGAACTGTCTCCCTCTGTCTATTTCCTGCTGTCAATGATCAGTCTTTCAAATGCAGTGTGTCCAGGCATCTCGAAATGATCGGATCTTGAATTTGGCTCTCTATTGTATTTTATTTTTCAATTGGAGGGAACTGTTATTGCGGGCTCATGGCCTTTGGTTCCTTCTTCGCATAAAAAAAAAATATATGGATCTGGAAAATGCATACGACAAAGTAGACAGAGAAGGATTGTGGAAGGTTTTGCGCCTGTGCAGTGTAGATGGTAAGCTGATAGGTATCGTCAAGAGTTTTTAAGCTGGTAGTGAGACATGTGTAAGGGTAAATGGCCATCTAAGTGAATGGTTCACGATCAGTGTAGGTGTGGGATAAGGTTGTGTGATGTCCTCTAGGTTGTTCAATATCAATATCTTTATCTATATCTATATCTATCTATCTATAGATAGATAGATAGATAGATATAGATAGATAGATAGACAGATAGATGGGGTGATGAGAGAAGTAAAAACACGAGTAATGGAGAGAGGGATGGCGTTGTTAATGAATGGTGATGGATGGAATATCTCAGATTTGTTGTATGCTGATGGTGCTGTGCTACTTGCAGTGCCGGACAAGAACTTGGTAGACTACTGCAGAATTTTGCTCATGTCTGTCAGCGTCGTGCCTTCAGAGTAAATGTAGTAATGAGTAAAGTGAGAGTAATCGAGAAAGAAGGTGACTCCCAGTGTGATGTTGCAGTCAATGGAGAGAGACTGGAATTGGTGAAAGAGTTAAAAAACCTGGGCACAATGATAGAAAAGAGAGGAAAATGTACAAAAGTAGGGAAGGAAAGTAGCTGGTGCTATGGAGGACTTCATAAGAAACAGAGGCTTGGGTGTTACAGCTGCACGAGGCTTACATGATGGAGTGTTAGTGCCACTTTTAACATATGATTATGGTGTGGCATAAATTAATTAAATTATTTAATTAATTTAAATTAAAAGTCAGGAGTAAGAGCAGTGGAGATGGGACTGCTGAGGAATGTATGTGGAGTACAGAGAGTGGATAGGATACGAAATAATGTGATTCGTGAAATATGCGGAGTAAGGAAGTCTGTGGACACCAGAATCGAAGAGAGTGTACTGAGATGGTATGGTCATGTGGACAGAATGGATAACAACAGAGTGGTGACAAACGAATATCTGAGCGAATTTGAAGAAGAGTGGAGGCTAGGTAGGCCAAGGAGGAGGTGGAGGGATATGGTGGACGGCTGTGTGAGGAAGAAAGGTAAGGAAGTCGGTGGGTCTAGGGGAATGACAAGAGAACGAGCTGGCTTGATGAATGTTGTGAGAAGAAGTGAATTGATCGGGGTTTTCGCACCCCTTTTTAACGTGACAGCGTTCGCATTGACTCTATCCGTTACGTTTATGTGAAGCTACATAATGTGGTGGCAGTTTTTTTGCGTATCAGATACAGCCAGGATTCCGGGGGCTTGGATGATGAATGAATGGAAGCGTGATCCATTGGACTGGGCTGTATGGACGTTGCTACTTCACACCCTGCCCTAGGGTGGGAAAGAAGGTCCGGATGATGATGACGATGATGATGATGATGATATACTTTTATTCTATGACCACAGCTGGTATGAAAGTAACAAGAAAGTGACTACTAACGAGCTACATGCAGAAATAGACTAGTAAGACACAGATGCTAGGAAGGTCGTAGCACCTCTTCTTTAGCGAATTATTTTGCCTCTGTCAATGAAATTGTCCAGCTGCAATCTCGTAACATTTTCAGGCTGCCAAGGCTGTCTGTTTCAAGCGAATATTATATGGGGTTATTTAAATGATAATACTAGAGATGTTCTGACGAAGAGAGGGTTAATGGTATTGTTATGTTTTTACCTTAACTTGGCTTAGAATTTTGCAACTTAATTCACGTAACACAGTGGCACAGAAAAAATGTTTTACGGTTCTACATCCTGTATCTAAAACTGCTTCGTAACTGTCATGTTATTCCAGTGGTATTATCTTGTTGTACCTCAGCATTCATGATGGTGAAGTGGCAATTTTAGGTCTAGTTAGAGTAAAATTTGAATTAACATTTGAAACTTGTATGAGTAACTCTGACGTAAATAACATCGCCTGACATTAGCTTGAACTGAATGCAAACAAAAGGTCTGGACTGGTATTGTTTTCATTAATATTGACATGACAAATGTTAGACACCAATAAATTTTATAATAAGGTAAATGTTACCTCCTTTACTAGGATAACGCATTCTTGTACTTTTTTTTTTTTTTTTCAATAACAGTAGATTATATTAGTTATCCTGTGATAGGTAATGGAGATGTACGCCTTCATTCTGGAGCAGCTTAACTGCCTGACAATAAAATTGTCCTCTAACTACCTCTCTATCCCCCGAAAGGAGGATGGTGGACTGCAGGGGAAGGACGACATAATCCTGCACTCCACCAGGCTTACGTTTCAGATGAGAATACGGCCACAATACCAAAACAATAACAGCAGAAGCAACATCAACACCCTCTGAAAGCCACCTATGAGTGAAGGAGTTAATGAAGACTACATCAAATCCCTGCCTTAAAGCCTACCCCATCCTGAGGAAAATTGTCTGGCAGCATCAAGAATCAAATGCAATTGACATCCACGGTTCTTCAACCTGTCATGCCCAGAAGTAAAACTGAATGGAAGAAAATGTTCAAGGACATGTTTAACTGAAGAGGAATGGGGCACTCGTCTAGCAATGAGATGGGCAGGTGAAGTGGGGAGGCATGGTGTAGTTTGGAGAGAGGGCAGCCTGATTTGGGAGTATTGGGTGGCTTGCAAGAGGTTTGTTTGTGGTCAACCCTTCGACGATTAAGGCGTCTGGCTATTGATTGACAGATGGATAATTTAGAAATTGTTATCACAATAAGTTCATCAGAATCAAATTCATTTTCTCAGTCAGTTTCAGATATGCACAAAGGATTATTTAACTATAATTACTTTGTTATTAAAATGAGCACGATAAATCGGATTTTATTGTAAATTTTCTCATTTACTTCATCAGTAACTAAAATATTGTTTATTAAATTTTTAGTTTCCTTAGATGTTTGTTAAGTAAGTCGAATATGGCCACATACTCAATAGTCACTGCAAAATCCGACTTGCTTTAATGATCTAACGTCTTTCGTCTGATTCTCATTAACTTATTTAGCCCGATCGGCTATTTCATTTTGGGTTTCTGCTTGATATCAACAGACGGTTTTCTATTCACATGAAGTTGGAATTTTCGAATTGGAAATATAACCTTCATTAACTCCTTCACTGCAAGCTGTCATTCGTAAATGACATCAAAATTTAAGGTACGAAGAATTTATAAAAAATCGAAGTAAGGTTAACGCAGACTATTATATGAAGGAGAAAGATTGACGTATTTTTTCATGGTGTGATTACTGCTCCTACCTGTGACAATTTTGTGCAGAGTTTTGCCACTTTATCACTTAATCTTCAATGGACATCTGAAATTTTTTTGAGAGGCATTACTCACTATATCTTTGGAGGCAGATGACACAGCGACGTGCGGGCGATTTGTTTGTGGCCATCACTTACGGGATTAAGTCTTCTGGGAATTAATGGACAGATAGATAAGTTACCCTCTATATTTTCTGAACTGAAATATATTTTTGTTCAGTGTATATATCCAAAGGTCAAATTTAAGACCAAATAAAACACTGCATTCAATGAATAAAAGGTAATTACCACAGTTTGATGAGTTTTTTGTTATCGGCTTGAACCACGTTATACACAGGGTGACCCGGGAGTGATGGGCATACTCGTAAGTTTAGAAAGTGATACATGAGTGAATTCTGTGTAAAAAGAAAAAAAAAGTATATCAAAATAGGTCCAAATCTCAACCGTTACAGGAAAACAATTACTGATGATTTTATGGGCATAAATGGTCTTCTGCATAATTCACCTATAAAGGTATCAGTAACTGTAGTCCTGTAAAGGTTGAGACTTGCACCCGTGTTGATATTGCATTTTCTGCCTATAATTCCCTGATCTATAACTTCCCATACTTTTGTCCACTCCTGTATATTTCCGGGGGCAGCAGTAACACTTGTGGCAGTGACGGGGGCCTACACATCTATACTCACAAGAACAGCAGGTGTAGGTGTGGTGGCCAAGGCGTGGCTGTGGCCTCAACTGATTCTCCTCACGCCCCTTCCAGCTTATATAGTAGGTGACTCTGACTCACCCTTCCTGACGTGGCGCACGGAACCTGTAATTGGTTGACATTCTCTCTCTCTCTCTCTCTCTCTCTCTTGATAACTTGAAATCAGTTGGCATGTAAGTTTTGTACAGAAATAGGACATAATTTTTTATTCCATAGCAATCCATTCTGCGCGAGATTATTGTCTCTGTCGAGACATGGCACTGAGGTAGGGAATGCGGAATTTAACGATTTTTTTATTGCCCACAAAAAGTAATAGTTTGAAATGTACTTACAGTTATAAGATCCGTTGTTTAGTTACTCCAACAAATGTACACCGAATCCTTTGTGGTAGAAATATGTTAACTTCAAAACAAAGCATATAACATGGGGAATGCGTGCTGCAATAAGATCTTGTCGAGTTGAGCATAGAGTAAAAAATGCTAAAAACTGATTAGGCAACAACAAATCATGAGACTATGATTAGCACTGTCCATCTGCATCGGGTTGACGAGCATTTGGGTTAGTCGATGAGAATGGGCCGCCCACTGCTCAGTCCACTCCATTTAGTAGGACAAGAACACTGTAAACTCTAAACTACTGTTTATGACAAGAAACATATTAGTTTGACTGACTCTTACGCCAGTGATTGTTTAAGAATTTTAGAATATTGGTATATTATGAGACTGAACACAAGTTAAGACGCACTGATAAAGTTCAACATCCACGACATAAAATCGGTCTAAAAGGCCGTTCACACAAACAGTTGGCACATGTGATTGTGGAGTATGGTAATAAAAATGGGCTGAAATAGTAGTGCATACGTAATGAACTGGAGAATCATCTTAGCTTCTGATCAATTGCATAGGGCATGATTCGTCACCATGCTTCGAAACTAATACGTAGCATGTTTTGGCAAGACAAGTGCACACTGACTCTGCTAGAGGACATCACGTTCGGTCATACAAACCATTCACGTACGCTTGACCTTTAACCAGTTGCCTTCATAATCGAAATAATTCATGTTTATCGGACTTTACCCCATCCACCAAGTTTGGCTAAAATTGGGTCAAGAGTTATGAAGTTGACCTTACCATGCAACACTGATCTTTTATCTGTTGTTGTGAAAATAGGCTAAGGTGTTTCCACTTTTGACTAACTTCAAACCTTTCCAGCAAGTCCCATTCAAATCGAATAAAATCTAAGTTATAAGCCTCAACATTGACCGTCCTTCGTGACCCTTGCCTCCGACCTACTGTTTTCAAAATTTAACTACTTCACCCCTCGCTGTCCATCAACCATTTGACCAAGTTTAATCATACTCTGACCAGAAGTGTCTCAGATGATTCGGTCCTTGGCCTATGAACTTTTTCGCTCCTAAATTAATCACCTGCAACTTTGAATGTTTTAAGTCATATGACAAACTTGGTTGTATTCTGCGCAACTGAGTTTCCATAATCATATAACAGACAAACACACAGACAAACAAGACCAAACACATGAACCAGTTGTGTAATAACACTGTGTCAGTTTACACTTTGAGCATAGCATGGGACCTGTTCCTACATACGGAAAACATTGAAAATCATGAGCTTCCGTTTTGAATATAACGTGGGACTTGTTTTTACCTATAGAAATCTTTGATGATGTATTCTAGGCGGCGAAACCTTGCAGGCTATCTAACGCATCCACTGCTCAGAGACTCTCTTGTCGTCTTGATACTGTACTTGTCAGCTCGTTGCCTCGTGTTTAGTATCTGCTGAATTTCTTAGGTCTCCATATTATGTCACTCAATCATTGGTGTTAAACTTTATTTCCCCTTACAGTAATCCATGTACGGCCGTGTAAAGCTGTTATGTTACTCTGCCTTGTACCATGAACAGCTGTGTCAACGATAATATTTTTACGCAAAATTAGCCAAATTATATTTGCTTCAAACATTCTGTTAACTTTTGCTAGGATTTTAGTGTCAACAATTCTCAGATTACTAGGACATAAATCGAATGATATGGAATAAATAAATATATATATATATATATATATATATATATATATATATATATATATATATATATATATATATAGATAGATAGATAGATAGATAGTCAGATATATATATATATATAGATATAGATATATATATATATATATATATATATATATATATATATATATATATATATATATATATAGATATAGATATAGATATAGATATAGATATATATATATATATATATATATATATATATATATATATATATACTGTACAAATCATCCGCTCCATTTCTGTACCATCAGTAGTGTAGAGGCCCGGGACTAAGCTACGCAGTCTTGACATTTAAGGTGAGGTATCAACCCTACTCGTCACTCAGCAGTATTACGTGAGTAGTAATCCTCAGCCCTTCATCAGAAGTTAACCCTTGCGGGCCGCATCTAGTCATGCTGCCTTAGCGAACTAGCCACCAGGCGTCATTATGTTATATAGTAACCACCCAGCGTGCTAATATGTTTTCCTGGGTAAATCATTTGGCTGGTTACTTATGCAGAGGAACCTGAGGACAGCAATTCCTAGAATGACTGAATGGCGTGCACCCCAGCCTACAAGCATATATATATATATATATATATATATATATATATATATATATATATATATATATATATATATATATATATATATATATATATATATATATATATATATATATATATATATATATATATTTAACCCATTGGATCTCAGGGGTGCTGGGCGAGGCATCGCACTGGGAGGGTGCTAAGCGTACCGCCCTCCGCCTATCGGCTCATAGTCGCGAAGCTCATAGGTCCCTACCCGGGGGTTCCCTACTTTATAAAGACTTGAAAAATCCCAGTTCTGTCCAATACTCGAGACACTGGGCTCCAAAGATATATATATATATATATCATATTGTAGTGACATAATACTTTTAATAAAGCAGGTTTGACTGTATACTAGAATAATAATACTGTTTTGTCTCTCAGCTCTGGGAAAATTACGTATAAAATATCTCAAGCTGCTTGTCAAGCTTTCGCCATTAGGCTATTTTCCTGTCCGACCGTGGGAGGACTTTCATTTAGAAGGTATTAGTCAACGAAGACTGCTTCTTGAAAATGCTGCTGTATTTTGCATACAACATGTGTCCCTAGCAAAAATTAACTGTGTTTAAATTACTGTTTACAAATGTATAATATACTGGCTGGAGTTCCTTTCTATGTCTTCGTGTACATGTATTGATGTTGAAGGATATGTCTGAATGATCTGTTTCCTATATAATTACTGTGAATTAACTAACGAATCTTTACTGTTATTGATAAATATTAACTGCATTTCTTCCCTGCCGTAAACTATATTACTTCTCTTGCTCTAAATCATATGTGGCCAACTGGCCATCACACAGTGAATGGCATATCCCGCCTTTGGAACTCACAAGTACCTTTGACATCCCACATCACATCCTATCTTATTACAGACTGACGGAGAAGAGTAACTAGCCTAGACTACTGCAGAAGGAACCCTTGTGACGATAACTAAAAAAAGAAAAAAAAGGAAAGGCCAATTTAAATTTGGTCAAATATAATTTTACTTAAGTAACATATTGTCTGAAGATTTGACGGCTGTGATCTTTGGGTGAATCGGTGATTACTTGCGTAACAGACTAAATCAAATGTCAGTTGATAAACTGTACTCATCATTAAGGACTAGGAATGTCAAAAATAGCAGGGATACCGGCGTTGCCCCGTTAAAACCCTGCGGTCGTGTATACTGTCAGTGCCTGGGACTCTGGATGGCCACTCCACCCGTGACAGAAAACCCCAGGTGTCCCATTTTGACAATTCAACCTTTGCTCCTCTTTGGAATCCTTTCCCTAAAGATATATTCCCTACGAACCTATTTCTACCATGGACTTATTTTCCCGCTGCCCACACACCTGCCAACCGTTCCCATCCACCACATAGTCCTCCCCACACCACCAACCTATTCACCCACCCGGCTCTTTGTAGCTAATAATGATATGGCTGTAGAAGTATAAACGTCTGTATTTCCTGTTTTCCGGGATTCTCCCATGATGGCTTGATTATTTATAATTAGTTCTGATTTCTCCCACAAGGGGGCCTCTTTAATAACTGTTATTTACACCACATTCGTCGTCAAAAGATATACCTGTTAGAGCTTTGAAGGGAGTACCATATCCATCCCCCTCGATTTCCATAGAAGACAGGTAGTCATTCTCATTATACATATATATATATATATATATATATATATATATATATATATATATATATATATATATATATATATATATATATATATTTATGCAAGGAAGAAGGAACCAAAGGCCATGAGCCCGCAATAAGAGTTCCCTCCAAGAGAAACACAAAATACAAGAGAGAGCCAAATTCAAGATCCATTCATTTCGAGATGCCTGGACACACTGCGTTTGAAAGACTGGAGATCATAGGCAACAGGAAATACAGACAGAGGGAGACAATTCCAGAGTTGACCTGTTGCATAAATGAAGGACTGGGAGTAACGGTTAACTCTTGCATTAGAGAGTTGGACAGAAAAGGGATGAGAGTTTGCTGTAGACGGGTGCTACGCGCCCGTCGTAGAGGTGGAGGAATGCATGCAGACAGTTCAGAGGAGCAGTGACCATTAAAGTAGCGATAGAAAAGAGATAAAGATGCAACAGTGCGGCGAAGAGACAGAGGTTGAAGGGAGTCAGTAAGAGGAGGAGAGTTAATGAGACGAAAAGCCTTTGACTCCACCCTATTGAGAAGAGCTGTATGTGGGGAGCCTACCCACACATGAGAGTTGTACTCCACACAGGGGCGGATAAAACCCCTGTACAGAGTCAACAATTGTGCAGGGGTAAAGAAAGAACGGAGTCGGCTTAGCACACTCAATCTCTTGGAAGCAGATTTTACAAGAGATGTAATATGATCTTTCCAAGATAAGTCCCGAGTAAATGTAACCCCAAGCATGTTCAAGGATGATGCAGGATTAAGCTGAATATTATTAAACATTAGTGGGTATACCTGTGGAAGATTTTGACGGGTTGATAGGTGTAAGAACTGAGTCTTTGATGCATTAAAAACAACAATATTATTTTTACCCCAGTCAGAGATACGAGCCAAGTCAGACATTAGGTGTGCCATAGCCTCATCCCTTGTTTGTTGAAGTAACTGCTGAGATGGGCGTTGCGGGAACCGAATGGAAAGGTGAAGAGTGGAGTCATCAGCGTATGAGTGGATAGGGTTAGATGTACAGCTTAGAAGGATATTGATGAATAGAAGGAAGAGAGATGGTGATAGGACAAAGCCCTGAGGAACACCACTGTTCATAAATCTAGGAGAAGAACGATGGTTGTCTACAATAACAGCTATAGAACGACCAGAAAGGAAGCTAGTGATGAAGTCACAGATAGAGGGATAGAAACCGTAAGAGGGCAGTTTGGAAATTAAAGATTTATGCCAGACTCGATCGAAAGCCTTTGAGATGTCAAGTGCAATGGCAAAGCATTCGCCAAAGTCCCGAAAGGAGGATGACCAGGAGTCTGAAAGGTAGGTGAGATCACCAGTGGAGTGTCCCTGACGGAACCTGTACTGACGATCAGAAAGAAGGTTGTGACAGTAAAGATGCCTTAAAAGTTTTCTATTGAGAATTGACTCGAAAACTTTTGAAATACAGGATGTTAAAGCAATTGGACGATAGCTGGAGGGTTGGGAGTGGTCACCCTTCGTTGGGACTGGCTGAATGAGACCAAACTTCCAGCAAGAAGGAAAGGTACAAGTTGACAGACAAAAGCGAAAGAGTTTGCCTAGGCAGGGTGTAAGCACAGAAGCACAGTTCTTGAGAACAACAGGAGGGACTCCATCAGGCCCATATGCCTTGTTAGTATTCAGGCCAGTGATGGCAGAAAATACATCAGCTGAAGAAATTTTAATGTCAGCCACGAGGAAGTCAGAGGCGGGAAGTGATGGAGGAACAGCACCGGAATCGTCTCAGGTAGAATTGGAGGAGAAAGTCTGTGCGAAGAGATCTGCTTTATCAGTAGAAGAAATAGCTACAGAACCATCAGAGTAGAAAAGAGGAGGGAAGGATGATGAGGTAGAGTTGTTAGAAAGGTTTTTGGCAAGGTGCCAGAAGGAGCAGGAAGAATTCGAGTTGGAGAGTTGAGAGCATTTAGTACGGATGAAATTATTTTTAGCAGAGCGAAGAACAGACTTAGCACGATTCCGGGCAGAAACGTAAAGATGATGTGATTCAGGGGTGGGTTGGCTCCAGTACCTTTTGTAGGCCTTCTCCTTGTTGTGGACAGCATTAGAACAAGCGTGATTAAACCAAGGCTTTCTTGCGTTAGTCAGAGGATATGAGAAAGGAATGTATGCTTCCATGTCCGAGAGAATAACCTCCGTAATGCGCAAGGCACACTCAGATGGCTCCCGGCCATGGAAGCAATAATCATTCCAGGGAAAATCAAAGAAGTACTGCCTGAGGGCCTCCCAATCCGGGGCTCCAAAATGCCACAGGCGACGTTTCCCTGGAGGGTCCACAGGCCGTACCAGAGTGATAGGACAGGTTAAGGTGATAAGGTTGTGATTGGAGGAGCCCAACGGAGAGAAAAGATTAGCAGTGTAAGCAAAAGGATTAGTTATAAGGAAGAGGTCAAGTATGTTGGAGCTCTTTCCAAGGCGTTCTGGGATACGGGTAGGGTGCTGTACAAGCTGCTCTAGGTCATTAAGGATAGAAAAGATGTAGGCTTGTTCACCAGGTGGATCAGTGAAAGGAGAGGAGAGCCAATGGTGGTGGTGAACATTGAAATCTCCTAGAACGGAGATTTCAGAGAAAGGAGAAATGGATAGAATGTGTTCCATCGTAGAAGTAAGATAGTCGAAGAATTTTTGATAGTCAGTAGAATTAGGGGATAAGTAAACAGCACAGATATATTTAGTCAGAGAATGACAGGAAAGCCGAAGCCAGAGTGTAGAGAATTCGGAAGAATCGAGTTCAGGAACACGAGAGCAAGATAAGTCGTTGCGTATATATACACAACAGCCACCTTTGGCTTTGAAATGAGCATAGGGAAAGTAGGAGGATACAGAAAAGAGTTTGCTGTCAGTTGCCTCAGACAGCTGAGTCTCAGTTAGAAAGAGAAGGTGAGGTTTAAAGGAGGAGAGGTGGTGCTCAACAGAGCGAAAGTTAGAGGAAAGGCCGCGAATGTTGCAGAAATGTAGAAGAAGAGAGTCAGACAGTGGTTCCAGGCACCTCGTATCGTCACCGGGAGAGGGGTGGAAGGTGGGGGCATTTGTGGTCCCCCCTCCTGGGGACTCCGAGGCTGGGTGATGAGACGCCATGGTTTATTTTTGATTTTTGGAAAAGGAAGTGTGCATGTAGTTTGGTGTAGATAGTTAGAGAAATTTCTATTGGAGAGCATGCTGGCCTACTCTCTGTGTAACTGAGACACTGAAAAAGTTCAGCAAAGGGGGATGATCAGGAACTAGTCCTGAGGACTGATGAAACGGGAGCTCCAGCACTCCCTGTCATCAGCTTTCCATCCACCTCTGGAGTACGGCCCTGCTCGACTGGTGCTACAGTCTACTCCTCTTGAATATATATATATATATATATATATATATATATATATATATATATATATATATAAAATGCAAGAAAGAAGGAACCAAAGGTCAGGAGCTTAGAAACTGTTCCTTCTAGGAAAAAAAAAAAAAACAATACAAGAGAGCCAAAATCAAGACCCATTCATTTCGAGATGCCTGGACACACTGCGTTTGAAATACTGGAGATCATAGCTAGCAGGAAATACAGACAGAGGGAGACAGTTCCAGAGCTGACCTGTAGCATAAATGGACTGGGAATAACGGTTAACTCTTGCATTAGAGAATTGAACAGAAAAGGGATGTGAGTTTGTTGCTAGATGGGTGCTACGTACCCGTCGTAAAGGTGGAGGGATGCAAACAGACAATTCAGAGAAACAATGACCATTGAAGAAGCGATAGAAAAGGGATAAAGATGCTACAGTGTGGCGAAGAGACAGAGGTTAAAGGGAGCCAGTAAGAGGAAGAGAGGTAATGGGACGAAAAGCCTTTGACTCCACCCTATTGTGAAGAGCTGTATGTGGGGAGCCACCTCACACAGGAGAGTCGTGCTCTACACAGGGGCGAAAAAAAAAAAAAAAGTGTATAAAGTCAATAACTGTGCAGAGATAAAGAAGGTAAGGAATCGGCTTAGCACACCCAATCTCTTGGAAGCAGATTTTACGAGAGATGTAATATGATCTTTCCAAGATAAGTCCCAAATGAATGGAACCCCAAGCATGTTCAAGGATGATGCAGGATTGAGCTGGATATTATTAAACATTAGTGGGTACTCCTGTGGAAAATTGTATCAGGTTGATAGATGTAAAAACTTAGCTTTCGATGCATTAAAAACAACAAGATTATTTTTACCCCAGTCAGAGATACGAGCCAAGTCAGACATTAGGCGTGCCATAGCCTTATCCCTTGTTTTTCTGAAAAAGCTGCTGAAATGGACGTTGCGAGAACCTTATGGAAAGGTGAAGGGTAGAATCATCAGTGTACAGGTGGATAGGGTTAGATGTACATCTTTGAAGATCATTGATGAATAAAAGGAAGAAAGTTGGTGATAGGACACAGCCCTGAGTACATCACTGTTGATAGATCTCGGAGCAGAACGATGGCTGTCTAGAACAGTGGCTATAGAACGACCAGAAAGGAAGCTATAGATGAAGGCACATTCAGAAGGATAGAAACCGTAAGAGAGCAGTTTGGAAATTAAAGATTTATGCCAGACTCGATCGAAAGCCTTTTAGATGTCAATTGCAATGGCAAAGCTTTCGCCAAAGTCTCGGAAGGAGGATGTCCAGGAGTCTGAAAGGTAGGTGAGAAGATCGCCAGTGAAGCGTCCCTGACGGAACCCATACTGACGATCAGAAAGAAGTTTGTGATAGGAAAGATGCTTTAAAATTATTCCGTTAACAATTGACTTGAAAATATCTGAGACACAGGATGTTAAAGGAATTGGTGGATAGTTACAGGGCTGGGAATGGTCACCCTTCTTTGGGACTGGCTGAATGAGAGCAAACTTCCAGCAAGAAGGTAAGGTATAAGTTAATAGACAAAGGCGAAAGAGTTTGCCTAGGCAGTGTGTAAGCACAGAAGAACAGTTCTTGAGGACAACAAGAGGGACTCCATCAGGCCAGTGATGGCAGAAAATACATCAGCTGAAGAAATTTTAATGTCAGTCATGAGGAAATCAGAGGGGGAAAGTGATGAAGGAGCAGCACCGGAATCGTTTAAGGTAGAACTGGAGGAGAAAGTCTGAGCAAAGACATATGCTTTGTCAGTAGAAGAAATAGCTACAGAATCATGAGAGTAGAAAGAGGAGGGAAGGATGTTGAGGGTTGGCTCATATCTTTTATAGGCCCTCTCCTTGCTGCAGACAGCATTAAAACAAGCGTGATTAAATCAAGGCTTTCTTGCTTTAGTCAAAGGATATCAGAAGGGAATGTATGCTTCCATGCCCGAGAGAATAACCTCCGCAATGTGCAAAGCACACTCAGATGGCTCCAGACGTGGAAGCAATAATCATTCTAGGGAAAATCAAAGAAGTACAGTCTGAGGACCTTTTAATCCACAGCTCCAAAGTGCCACAGACGACGTTTCTTTGCGGGGTCCACAGGCTGCACTGGAGCGATAGGACAGGTTAAGGTAATAAGGTTGTGATCAGAGGAGCCCAAAGGAGAGGAAAGATTAACAACGTAAGCAGAAGGATTAGTTGTAAGGAAGAGGTCAAGTATGTTGGAGCTCTCTCCAAGGTGGTCAGGGATACGGGTAGGGTGCAGTACAAGCTCCTCTAGGTCATTATGGATAGAAATGATGTAGGCTTGTTCGCCAGGTGGATCAGTGAAAGGAGAATAGAACCTATGGTGGTGGTAAACATTGACATCTTCTAGAATGGAGATCTCAGAGAAAGGAGAAAGGGATAGAATGTGTTCCATCGTAGAAGTAAGACAGTCGAAGAGTTTTTCATAGTCAATAGAACTGGGAGAGAAGTAAACAGCACAGATATATTTAGTCAGAGAATGACAGGAAAGCCGAAGCCAGAGAGTAGAGAATTCTGAAGGATCAAGTACAGGAACACGAGAGCAAGATAAGTTTTTGCGTACATATACACAACAGCCACCTTTGGCTTTGAAATTAGTATAGAGAAAGTAAGAAGAAACAGAAAAGGGTTTGCTGTCAGTTGCCTCAGACAGCTGAGTCTCCATCAGAAAGAGAAGGTGAGGTTTAGAGGAGGAGAGGTGGTGTTCGACTGAAAGTTAGAGGAAAGGCCACGAATGTTGGGAAATGAAGAAGAGGTGATTCAGACTGTGATTCCAGTCATCTTGCTGAGTCGTCACTGGGACAGGGGCAAATGGGGGCATTTATGGTTCCCTGCCCCTGGGAACTCCAAGGCCTGGTCATTTTGTGCCATTGTTTTATAAATTCTGAAAAGGAAGTGTAGTGTGTACTGTGCATGTAGACTGGTGCTGACAGTTAAAGAATCTTGTATTGGAGAGCATGCTGGCCTACTCTCTGTGTTAATGAAACAACGAAAAAGTTCAGCAAAGGGGGATGGTCAGGAACTAGTCCCGAGGGCTGATGAAACGGGAGCTCCAGCTCTCCCTGTCATCAGCTTTCCATGCACCTTGGGAGTACCCTGCTCGGCTGGTGCTACAGTCTACTCCTAATATATATATATATATATATATATATATATATATATATATATATATATATATATATATATATATATATATATATATATATATATATATGGAGCCTCAGTGGTAATGTGTGCATTTTCGTATACTGAAGAACGAGGGTTCGCGCCCCGCCAGGGTAATAAACTTTGGGAGCGTTCTTCTGGCCACCTTGCTGCATTGGCGGACACAAGGGGTGTTGTGGTTGAACCAGCCACTCCAACACAACAATTACACTTACAAGCGAATGATGACGTGATGGAGAGATCTCAGGTGTTTGATGTTGCGATAATGAACATATGGAAATTGACTGAGATTAAATAACGAGGTGAGCGTGTGAGAAAGTGGGAGCATGAACTGGGTATATGTACAGGAGTAGAAGAGAATGAGACGGCAAAGGAGGGTATACTGTATGTATTGTTGAGTGCAAAAGATGGAATGCGAATATAAAAGAGTATGGATCATATAGCTCAAGGATTGTGTGGCTAAGATTGAAAGTTGGAATACAAGCGTTGGTGATTTTGTGTGTATATGTGCCAGCAGAAGACCGTGAAAATAGAGTGAGAGAAGCGTCGTGGACAAATGCTGAAGCGTGTATGGAAAACTTTGAGGAATGAGTGTTCTTGATTATAGATATGAATGAAAAAGTAGGGAATGTGAAGGTGGACATTTGTGAGGGAAAGGGGTTGATGATATACTCATGCCAATACCCTCTTTATGCCCAATATGATCCACAGGTATATGTGGCGAGTGATGAGAGGGATGGTTAATGAACTTGATAAACGGAAATTATTGATTATGTGTACAGTATGTGGATGAGAGAAAGAGAGGCATGTACTGCATGCATAAGCATACCGAGGTTGGGGGAGTGGATTTTCCGACCACCACTTGGATGTGGTGAAAGTCAAAGTACAAATGCGGTCGATAGGAGCGTACAGCAGAAGCAAGTAGTTGATACTATGCAGGTAGAAAGGTTGCAAGAGGATGAAATAAAGGCAGAATATAAGAAACGAATGGCAGAGCGATTGTATAATTATGATTTCGAGCAGATGGAGGAGGTGGAAGGTGTGTGCCAGTTATTCACAGATGAAATCTGTGGAACATGTGTGGTGGTGTGTGGGGTGATGAGAAGAGGACTGGGCGTGCAAGGAACAGCAAAGTGGAATGAAGAAGTGAGAAATCTGTGATGCAAAAGAAGAAAGCATATGGTGAGTGGATGGGAAGCAAAGGCATGGAGGAAGATCAGAGATAACAAAAGAACTATATGTATAGAGGATGAGAGGGGTGAAAAGACTTAGTAAGAAATAGTACGAAGACAGTGGATGAGGAATTTGGAAGTAATTTGAGTGTAAAGTGGAGGGAATATAAGAAAATGTTTTGGAAGGAGGTCAAGAGAGTTAGACAGGATGATAAGGAAGGTAGTAGGGAAGTGGGAGATTAATGTAAATATCTCTCTATCATGAAGCAGTTTCGAGTGATAGCCACCTGAATATCCCTGACCTTGAGTTTGACCTGTCACGTTCATTCAAGGTCAAAGATTTTGATGCCAAATGAAAGCCCATATTACGAGTTCCTGTATGTTCCAAATGGTAAATAGCTGTATCTTCAACCATTTTCAAGTTATAGCCCTGTGAAAATCCGTGACCTTGATTTTGGCCTTTCAAGGTCACTCGATTACCTCAAAAATTTAATCACTTTCTTCGGGGGCCAGTGTCCACATAACCTGAGTGTTTCATGTAATTTCATTCAACCGTTTTTCCGTAATGTTCCTAACAAACAAAGAAACAAACAAACGCGACCAAAAACAACACCTCGTGGGGCACCGTCTGGTTAAGGTAATAATACATTGGTGGTAGGTGAGGATGCCCATCATTTACTTACTCCATGTAGTGCTCTCTCTCTCTCTCTCTCTCTCTCTCTCTCTCTCTCTCTCTCTCTCTCTTTTGGTGACTCTACACTAAGTGACAGGCAAAATGGTTTCTTGTATCCCAGGAGACCATATCCTTCGCTGGGTGGTTCCCGTACAACAGAATGATGCCTGGTGGTTTAGTGGGTTAAGGCACTCTAGCTGGACAAAGCCTGTATGGGTTTCATCTGAGGGAGGTTTGAGGGTTTCTTGCTTGTGTAATGCCATTCAGGGGGTAGTGAGGCTGGTCACCGTTGCCTTAAATGTTGGGACTGAATAGCCCAGCCTCGGGTCCCCACTCCCGTTTAAATGGGGCAAATGGGTTTGATTGTCGTTGTTGTTGTTGTTGTGGTTCTTGTGGTTGTTGCTGTGGATGTTATTGTTGTTGTTACCTCTGCCATTGAAGTTGGAGGAGGTTATGTATTCACCAATGTTAGTCTGTCTGTCTGTTTGTCCAGATGATATCTCCAAAAGTTATCAATAAATTTCAATGAAATTTGGTAGACGTGTGGGCCATGAGCCAAGAAAGAAGTGATTAAATATGGGAGCGGATCCGTATCTTGTGTATAATATCTCCAAATGCTCCCAATGAATTTCAGTAACATTTTGTGGAAGACTGGGCCATGGGTCAAGGAACAATTGATAAAATTTGGGGAAGGATTCGTATCCTATGTATTCCACACAATATCTCCATTGATCCGGATCCGGATCCATTTTAGTGACAATGGCATTGCCGGAGGTATACGCTCTCTGAGTGCATTCTAGTTGTTGTTGTGGTTGTTATTATGGTTGTTTTCATTGTAGTTGTTGTAGTCATTGTTGTTGTTGTCGGTGATGACGATGATGATGATGCTAATGATGATGTTGCAAAGTGCTTGAAAAGATCTGCAGCAGGAACCAGAGAGGGTGTTTGGAGCAGCGACACCGTGCCCGAGTTTTGGCCTTGACTCTTGAGCTTGGCCTTTGACCAATATACATGAAAATTGAATCAGTTCTTCCCATCCCAACACACATAACATGAGGCGAATTTTGTGCCACATCAGATCAGACATTCGTGAGATAGTGCCACATCTTTAACTCTGACTTTAACCAATGACTCTTGACCTGTGACTGATTCGTACCATAAATGAATCACATCTTCCCAGGACAAGCACAGTATCAATGTTGATTATATTTCAAGCTAGATCAGACATTAATGTGATAATTTGGTGATATAAACACGCACACATGACAAAAATGTATCTATATACTTTCCCGTCTTTACGTTTTGAAACAGTAGATGAGCAGTTTGAATATGTTTCTCAGTCGCTTTTCATTTATGTGTATGCCCGCTGTTACTACCATCAACTCGTAAAGAAAGAAGTTTATACAAAACTTAAAATAAACTATAATTTGCAACGATTTGCCTTACGAAGAAAACACCAGCATCAGCAATGCTCCTTGTGAAATCATTGATCACCTGCTTTAAAATGCTTTATTTGATCGTGGGTACTGTGTGGTAGGTGGGGGCGCCCATCATCCACCCACTTAAGCTAGTTTAATGGTACCCTGTTTTTAGGGTAGCTCTACATCGAGTGGCAAGCCTAATGATTTCCTGTAAACCAGGAAATCATTTACAACGCTGAGTGGTAACCTTATAACCAACCGACACGTGTTCCCTACGGGACAGCAAGTGGATTGGCAGAGGGTTAGTGCCCCTCCCCGGAAAACAACTAACTAAAAATGCGAACAAGAAGCCTAGGACCAGGACTGACCAAAAGATGACGACTAAGGACCGAACAAAAGACATTATGCGGATGGCGACGTGGAATGTAAGGGGTGCAAATGATGAGGTGAAAGAGAGAGAGATTGTCCAGGTGCTTGAGGGTGCGAAAGTGGATATATGTGGATTGACTGAAACTAAATGGAGAAGTGAGAGTGTGAGAGAATGGGAGTATGGATGGGGAATATGTGCAGGAGTAGGTGAGAATGAGAGGGCAAAAGGAGTGCGTATTGTTGTGAGTAACAGATAGAAGAAGAATATATGAGAGTATGGATCAGTTGGCTCAAGGATTGTGTGGGTAAGACTGAAAGTTGGACTAGAAATGTTGGCAATTGTGTGCATGTATGCGCCAATGCAAAATCGTGCAAACAGAGTGAGAGAAAAGCTCTGGACAAATGTGGAAGTGTGCATGCAAAAGTTTGAAAGGAGTAAGAGAGTGTTTTTGATTAGTGATATGAATGGTAAAGTAGGGAATGTGAAAGTGGATGTAGTGGTTGGTGAGTGGGGTGTGCCTGCTGTGATAGATGAGAATGGCAGTGCTTTAGTGGACATTTGTGCCGGGAGGGGGTTGGTGATAACCCATACTCTCTTCAGGCACAAAATAATCCACAGGTATACATGGCGAATGATGAGTAGGGTGGATGGTGAACTGAATGAAAGGAAGGCAGTGATTGATTATATGTGTGCGGATGAAAGGATGCGAAGATGTGTGTTGGATGCAAGAGCATATAGAGGTCCGGGAAGTGGACTTTCTGACCGGGTGGTCAGAATCAAGGTTCAAGTAAAATGGAGAAATAGAAGAAGGAAAGGACGGGAGGAAGGAGTATATGCAAGGAGAGTGGAAAGGTTACGAGAGGAGAAAAATGCAGAATATAAGAGAGAAGTGGAGGAACGATTGGGTAAATACGAGTTGGAACAGGTGGGGGACGTGGAAGGTGTGTGCAACATATTCACAGAAGAAATTATGTGCAGCATGTGAGATTGTGTGTAGGGTGAAGAGATGACGTAAGGGATGCAAGGAACAGCATTGTGGAATGAAGAGGTGAGACAGGCTGTGGCACAAAAGAAGAAAGAGGTAAAGAAAGTCATACAGGGTGCCAAAGACGTTAGTAGGGGAGTGAAAGATAAATATGGTAGATTACTAGTGGAGAACGGAGAAAATGTAAGCAGATGGAGAGAACACTTTACTGAAATGTTGAACATAAAGAATGAAAGAAATGCGAGTATAAGTGGCTGGGGAATGGCTGGGAAAAGGAGGGGGGTGAGAAGACTGGAGGAAATCAGTAGGATGGAAGTTGTGGAAGCAATGAAGAAAGTCAAAATGGGGAAAGCCCAAGGAATTGATAGAGTGTGTGGTGAAATGCTGATGCATGGGGAAGAGATAGTAGTGGAATGGGTGTGGAAGATGTGCAGATTGGCCTGGGAGGAAAGTAGAGTCCCGGAGGATTGGAAGTCAGGTATAATTATTACCTTGTACAAAGGGAAACAGGAAAAAGAAGTCTGTGGTAATCATAAGGGCATTTGTCTTCTAAGCGTAATAGGAAAAGTATACGGTAGGATACTTATTGACTGAGTTAGGGAAATAACAGAGGAATTAGCTGAAGAAGAACAGGGATGTTTTAGGAAGGGAAGAGGTTGTGTTGATCAGATATTCATTCTTAGATCTTTAGTGGAAAAGTTTCTAGAGAAGAGAAAGAAGTTGTATGTGGCCTTCATGGTTTTGGAGAAAGCATATGACAGGGTGGATAGACAAAGACTGTGGAAAGTATTAAGAATATATGGAGCAGATGGGAGGTTGCTGAATGCTATGAAGACTATGTATGAGGGAGCTAAGGCTGCAGTGCGTGAGGATAGTGAACTGAGTGAATTTTTCTATTTGAAAGTTGGATTGAAACAGAGATGTGTCATGTCTCCATGGCTGTTCAATCTGTATATGGATTGGGCTATAAAGGAAATACAAAGTAGGGCTGTGGATGTTGGAGTGGCCCTACTGAGAGAGGGCAGTATTTAAAAACTCCCTGTACTGTTGTTTGCAGATGATATTGTGTTGTTAAGTGAAGACGACAGGGAGCTGCAAGGCTTGGTGGATGAGTTTGAGAGAGTGTAAGAAACAGAATTTAAAAGTGAATTTAGTTAAGAGTAAAGTTATGGTCTTCGAGAAAGGTGTAGTCAGTGAATGTACAGTGAGGTTGGATGATGAGAAATGGAAAATGTGAGTACGTTTATGGGTAGTGTGATGAGTAAGGATAGAAGTTTGGAGGGTGAAGTGCTTGAAAGGGTACAACAAGGAAGGAAGGTTGCTGGTTCCTTGAAGGCAGTGATGAGAAACAGGGAAGTGGGCATGGAAGTGAAAGAGTTATTACATGACAGTATTGTGATACCAACTCTAACTTATGGAAGTGAGGCTTGGACGTTGTTGGAGGGACAAAAGTCAAAAGTGAGAGCAGTGGAAATGAGTTATTTGAGAGGAACCTGTGGAGTCACATGGAAAAACAGTTTGACAAATGAGGATGTGAAGGAGCGTTGTGGAGTGGATGTGATAGGAAGCGTTAGGAGAAACACATTGAGGTGGTTTGGCCATGTGGAGAGGATAGAGAGTGAGAGACTGACGAGGAGAGTGTATGTGGGTGAGGTGGAGGGGGAGAGAGGGAGGAGAAGGTCAAGGATGAGATGGAGGGATGGAGAGGTATATGAGAGATGGGGGTGTGAATTGGGAGCAGGGCAGTGAAATGGCGGGAGACAGGGTGACGTGGAGGCGATTTGTTTGTGGTCACCCCGTATAAGGGATTAAGGCATCTGGCAATAGATACATAGATAGTACTGTATATTGATAGTACTGTGTATACGTTTAAGCAGTAAATCCTCGTAGTTCGACGCATTGTACTTCGACGCCCCATTTTTCGCGGGGAAAAAAAAAAAAAAAAAAAAAAAAAAAGGTTTTCGAGTTGTTTCACACTTTGCTCTACCAGCACTTCGACCCTACCAGCAGGCAGTGGACACTCAGCAGACGATGCGTACCGATGCTTAGTCTAGGCACTGTCCATTTTTCTATGCAACAGTTTTGCATGATCTTTATACAGCAGGTCCAGCGGGGCAATAGGCACACGTAAGTTTGTTATTGATTATGGTCGTAACGTACGATCTTCAGCCGTGTCGTGAATACACAGCAGGTCCAGCTGGGCAACAGACTGGGGGGAGGCGGTGGCTCAATCGGTAGAGAGGTGGCCTGTAGTCCTAACGGACCCAGGTTCGAATCCCGGCTGGGGCAGGGAACAGTTTAAGGATTTGAATTTCATTAAATCAGGCTTTACTGATCTACCAGAAGACCCGCCGACATGTCGTAAAAATACCCCCGCTAATACCAATACACCAGTCCTGTATGAGACAGCCCTAGCATGTATTGAATATGAACGGTGGGTGTTAGCGCCGAAGTGGTGACATGTAGAGGTGTATGGTATGTAGGAGGAATGCTGGGCCTTGATAGCAGGCTGTGAAGCCTATGCCCAGAGTCGGACACATAAAAAAAAAAAAAAAAAAAACATGAGTTTGTTATTATTTGTGATGATAACATACGATCTTCAGCCGTGTCGTGCTACTATTTCTTAACAAAGAATCGTTACATGTTTCAATTAACACTATTTATTTTAGTTTTGATGGACGTATACTTGAAATGAATGTAAAATAAAGCTTATCAATATTTAAGGAAGGAAAGAATAATAACCGTCCCAATAGAGAGATGGTAGACTCAGCCCACCAATTTTTTTATTCTATTTGACTATTTTACAGCCTCTCTTCCTTGTAGCAGTGAGTAAAATAATTTTATAATTTCTCCCTTCCTTTTAATGACAAAGAGGGCACATAAAATGACTGGGGTTTAGTTGACCTACTTTGATGTCGAAAATTAAATAATCTGGTGAAAAGTGGCAGTTTTTCCTTGGTTAGTGACATCGGGAACTAGCCCATCCACTCTCAACACCTTCACTTGCCACTAAAGCCAGTCTTCACTTTATTTCTGGTAAGGATTTTTGGTGTTGCAGCTCTTTATAACAGTTTTAATGTCTTTTCAGGCACATGTTTATTGTTTTGTGCTGTTTTAGCACTAGCAAACACTCTTCATTAATTTGGGGTAGGGCCTCTTTAGTGTTACAGTACTTTCTGATAGGGTAGGTACATGTCCTACCGGAACGCTCCTCTATTTTTCCCATTGATTCTTAACTTCACACTTCGATGTTTCACGGTTCGCGAGGTTTTGGCGGAACATCCAAGCAGCGAAAAACGAGGATTTATATATATTCATATAAACTGACTCGATCATAAGAGCTACGCCATCAACGTCGCTAATAGCGCTATCCCTTTCACATTGCTAAAAAGTCGCTCAGTTTTAAGTGATCATCAATTAATACACTGTAATCATCCTATAATTTGTTTCTCATTTAACACGGAGTATGGAAAACTGCAACATTAATTTTTGGGGAATTTTCCGGGACACTGACCAAGGAAGAAGGAAGTATAATTTCACCCTCCCTTTGGACTACTTCAGTTCAGCAGTTGAATAAACTAAACTTCTTCGAGATGTTAGAGGAGAGAATAATGATTTTCTTCTTTTTCAGGAACATTCATGTGCATTTCTGTCATTGAATGCTTACATGTAGCCCAAGATGTTTTCCCTATTTTTTTTTTTGAGGTGATATTACAGTATGAGCTATTACAGGCCGAGACTCTTCGGTAAGTACCGTACGTTCACCGTCCTCATCACTTTGATCCTTTTACTAATTTTGTTCAGAGAGGACTCATTATTGTCCTGGCTGATGGGATTTGTAAGGCAGCAGAACAGGACACTACGTGAGGTGTATAGTTTGTTCATGACATTCCTCCCTCAGTTATAGGGAAGCATTTTGTTAAGGAAGTCTCCACTGCCATAGTGGCTGACTGGATCTGTATTATCGTAGAACTGGGGGCAACGCGAGGTACAGATGATGACGTGGCTGGTGGTCTGGTTTGGGGTTGGGCGAAAAAGGTTGTTAAAGTCACACTGTTGACCCAGGAAGAATTTCTCTTGTTATAGTTCGGCCTCGATGCGATAATGCCCTCCTTCTGTCAGTGACGGATCCAGCGGTAGACTGTGGAGAGGCTGTCCCTAGTTCCCAGGGCAATATCCATCGCAGCCACGCCTCCCAGCCATAGCCATACGATCTTGGCACTGTCAGCAATCACTGGTCTCTTTTTCGCTACTCCAGGCTCAATATTGCACCAGGCGATATGGTCACCTACAAATAATTGTTGCAGGGTAATATCTGGCACACAGCCAATCTTTCTTGTTGGTGTGTTAAATTAATAATGTTGTTAGGGCTTTACTATATCCACTGCCGCAGCACCTCCCAGCTACAATACGCTCATTATGCGGTTAATAGTTGCTCGTAAGTCATCACCATTCACCGCCATATACTAAATCTGGCAGAAGAACGCGGTAGAGATATATAAGAGGGCTGGTGATTAATGAGGACAAGGCGAAGAGTATGTGACGACCCTATCCAAGATAACTGCATCTGAATATGGATACATAGGTGGAAGAGGGTCACATGTAGCTAACTGCCGAAGCTTTATAGTACTTTTATAAACAGGTGATTAATGAACCTGTTTTACATAATGGGGGAATAGCAATGAACCTGTGTTGCAAATATGGGGATGACAATGAACCTGTGTTGCAAAAAAATGAGGATAACAATGATCCTGTGATGCATTATTAAGAGGATGGCATTCAGATTACTGTAATTCTCCTTCGCTATAGCTGCAACAAACGTAAATAAGTTTCGATGCTACTTGGTCAGCACACAGTTGACCAAAATTTACAATTTTATTTTGTTCATATTTTCAATTGTTATAGTGATGTATATATTTCTCTTATCATAATACGTGAATAACCATTATGACAGCAAAAGTGAACCGATTTGTTTCTCTTTTAATGCATATTCATTAACTTCCATGAAGCTAATTAAACATCTTGAACACACCTGTAACCTGAATTCAGCTATCTTTTGCTTTAATATTTAATATTTATCATCAAAACTGTTTCAAATCCCTTCACTACGATAGATATCTCTTTAGCTGGACGAAATCATATAGCTCTAGCCATCCATCCATCCAAAAACTAAATGGGTTAATCTTAAATCACATCACAGTAAACATTGTTTCCACTGTGTAGGTGCAGATTATCTGACAGCAGTACTGTAAGTCCAAGTGGTTTACCTAAATATTTGTCTTCTTGATTTCACCTTTGTGCGATCTGGTAAGGCAAGGTTTTAATAACGAGATAAACTTTAGAAGCAGCATAGACAACCACACCCACACCCACACAAATCTCTCTCTCTCTCTCTCTCTCTCTCTCTCTCTCTCTCTCTCTCTCTCTCTCTCTCTCTCTCTCTCTCTCTCTCTCTCTCTCTCTCTCTCTCTCTCCAATATAAGTAATGTTACCGGCACTGATCATAGAGATGGGTTAGTTACTGTGGCAGGTCTAACGCTGACCTCAGAAAAGGGGAAAGGAAGGTGAAATATAGGGACGGGCAAGATCAGTTCAGATGAGCAACAGAAAGAAAGGCAGCCACTCGGAATAAGACAAAACAAGGGCTCTAGGAATATGTAATGTATGTTTATCTAATTTTCATACCTGAGAAGTCCCTCTGAGGATGGGTGCTGCATAATCCG
This sequence comes from Coenobita brevimanus, assembly GCF_032717465.1. Classification (NCBI taxonomy): domain Eukaryota; kingdom Metazoa; phylum Arthropoda; class Malacostraca; order Decapoda; family Coenobitidae; genus Coenobita; species Coenobita brevimanus. The sequence continues at coordinate 12,311,362 of NC_137009.1, forward strand.
AGACGTTAGAGACATAGAAATAACCCTGTTATTCCCTCCCACCCAATCATACCTACTTCGGTCTTTGATATCCTTCCAGTCTAATCTTGGCATCCCTTACTCCTAGCCCTGGCATCCTTTGACCCTAACCTTGGCATCCTTCGACCCTAACCTTGGCATCCTTCGGCCCTAACCTTCGCATCTTCCATCCATAACCCAAGCATCTTTCGACCCTAATCTTGGAATCCTTCAACCCCAATCCTGAAATCCTTCAACCTGAACCTTGGAATCCTTCAACCCTAACCTTGGCATCCTGTGGTCCTAACCGTGGAATCCCCTGGCTCTAACTTCGGTATCCATTGTCCCTCACCTTAACATCCTTTGGTTCTTACCCTGACAGTCGTTCTCCTTGGCTTTGGCATCCATTGAGCATAACCTTGGGATCCTTCTGTCTTAGTAATAGAAAGAAAAGGGAACAAAAGTATGGGTCTTTCACAAATGATTTAGCTTTGTTAGGTCTGGTTTGTGTATTATCTTTAAATAAGGCATCGCAACTGATCTTAATAATTACACACTGGTTTTCTATACCTGATGGTGATGGTAGGAAGAATAAATAACACTGTAAGGAAGAGGTTAAAGAATATTGATTGCGTACTGAAAATGGTCCAAAGCAGGGCACAGAATATCCTATATTTCAACACTTCGTCCATCAATGCATCTTTATAAATAACAACTGTGGACAACACTCTACTTCTTAAATAGTCCTCAGTCTGAATGAAAATGACATGGAATGTTTTAATATGGATAATGCAACTGTTAAATATAGGTTTGACACAGACCATAATCCCGGCTGGAAAGAATCTTAAATCATAAAATATGCAGACATCATTAGAAGACGTTGAGGTCTTCAGCCTGCTTTCATTGCAAATGCGTGACATATCAGTCAACATAAGCCATTCTTTCTCTGTTTGCCAAGTCATTCGTGTACCCTCTAACGAGCGGATAGTCAGGTCAAACAGGAAGTATATAGGTCTGTTAACCCAACGTATTAAGGTCATCAGTAAAATTGGGGAAGTGGGGAGTGTCGTCCACTGGTGTTATACCTGGACGATCCCTGGTTGGCGAGACTTTGAAATAAACTGGATCCTATACTGTGTTTTTGGACTTTCTCCATGTATAGCATATTGATGATAGATAAGGTGGATCCTGTACTTTACTTCTGATCTTTTTCCGTGTACTGTATATTGTGGTGTATTTGCTGCTGTCTGCACATACTGTTTGTATCCCACTCCGTACAAAAGGTGCTTCCAAGGGTGAAAGGACAACAGGCGGGTGGAAGCAGGAATATGAAAAATTATGTCACCGCGTTGAATGGGTTCAAAATATAGCTATAAGATTCTACTAACAGAGGTATAACGTATCCAACTGATTTATTAGGTATCCAGTGAAAAGGAAAATGCCGTCAAGCAAAAATCAAGTTATGAGTGATCAGTTTTGTACACTTATGGTAACATGTACTACTTTTATTGTTTGCCAGTAAAGCCCCTTTGTCGGCAAGGTACGAGCGAGGCCATATAAATCCGAGAGCATTGAAATGTCGCCTTACACCCCAAGGATGCCTAGAATGCTTAGAATATATTGATGGCTGTCTATCTACCAAAAAAACTGTCTGGTCTGTGGTCCTCTTATGTAAATTTCTAAGTGCTGCACTTGGCACATGTCATGGGCCACATGGGGTGTGATGGAATCCTACCAAAAACAAGTCTTAAAGAATGGGGTTATAATTAGTGAAAACCAAGCAGTGATCGGCTGTGGTTGCTGAGATATAAGCTTCTCAAAAGCGTTGTGGTCGAGACGGGTTGGGCCATTCATATGTGAGAAAATGCCACTGCTTGATGAGGGACTCGTGAGGGCTTCGCCCTTGCTCATAAGCAATGGTGAGACTTTTCGAATTAGAAGATTTTGGTTTAGCCTTCATTAAAACCTTCAGTACGAGAGGCCTTGTATGAATGGAAAGGTCGGCAGGTAACGAGAATATATTAAAAAAGATGCCCGGGAGTTGAAGAGTTTATAAGAACCCAGTAATCCTTTCGCATTACATTATGCTTCCGTGAGCATAATAAAATCGCCTGCCAGTAGGAACAGTATTACTTAAATGACATTATGACAGGATACCTGAAGACTGTTTCTAACATCTTAGTTATGAGAGGCCACCCTCACCATAATAAAATCGTGTGGCAGCTACAAAAATACAGGGTGACTCGTATATAGCCCTCCTCTTCCAATCTGCCATCTGGTTTCTTATATGTTGCGGGGACGGTTCAGTCAGCACTATCATAGTCTGTCCTGCATTATCTATTCACTACCTACACGCATGGTGGCAGGTAGGGGCACCCATCATCCACTCACTTGATGTAGTGTTGCCTACTTCTTTCTTCATCTCTATCATTCTTTCTCTGTGTTCATATTCCTCTAGTCCTGTTTTCCTCATCCTTGCTATCACTATTTATTGCTCTTCTTTGCACTTCAAGTGGCTATACATTGAGTAACCAGACAATGGTTTCTTGTAACTCATGAATCACATAATCAAATGATGGGGAGACGTGGACCCTACTATACTGCACCTATTAACTAAGTGGAGAGACCCAAATGGGGCTTCCTGTCAGGAACCAAACCTTCACACTAATCCCTGTGCTCCAGCGAGGCGCTGTCAGCAGCATGGGAACATCGATTTACTGCACGAGATGACCCTGCAAGGGCGTTTGCTTGCCTGCGGTTGATGGGTTTGGTCGGTCAGACAAACTGAGGTAGTACAGCAACAGCAACAACAACTGCTACACTCACGCCTACACCAGCAAACTCAGCCGTCCATGCAACACACAATGTGCCGCTAAATGAGTTTTTAGTGGGGCGCTATTTGCAGGCCAGCTTATATTATACAAAAGGCATCAATCAGCTGGCATGAATCACTGTGTAACAAACTTATACCAATTTTTTGTTTCTTTGATTTTTATGTGATTCCTGATCGATTTCATGGCGTAAATTCCGAATATGCTATTTGTTTTCGTGTAAATCTAGAGTCACAGGAATTATGAAACAACATATGTATCATACAAGGACAGGATTTGTAACCTGTTAGCCTACCATTTCGAGAATATTGAGAATGTCAAAGAATTTATATATTTCCAGGCGCATATTATGAATATAACTAGCAAATGAACAAAGAGTACCATCGCAAGGAATGGAGGGCACATAGTATCTACAAATGCACTTTTGATCTTGGCTTTCTTCTGTAGCTGTGATGACAATTGCGCAACAATCCCCAAACGCAATTGCTCATCAACGCCTCATTCCACCTGCCTTGATATCTGGTTTCCATCAGCAGAATGTCCTGGTGGAACCGTTCGCCATTCTCCTCGCTGACTGCACCTTGATTGCTTATGAAGTAATCAGGATGGGAATGGAGATAGTGCAATTTGATTGACATTCTCCATCCAAGCCAGTGGAATCCACCGATCAGGTTATTGACAAGCTGTGCGGAATCTGGTCTCCTCTGGTTGACAAGAAAACCTTCCAGAACCCCTCTAAAAGCATTCCAAGCGTGCTTATCATTATCGGTCATTTTACCTTGGAGTTCACGACTTATATGGATTCTTTGAACTTGCGGCCTGGTGAACATGCCAGCCTTCACCTTTGCCGCGCTCAAGTTGGGAAACATTGATTGGATATACAGAAATGCATCGCCATCCTTGTCGATGGCTTTCACGAATTGTTTCACAAGACCAAGTTTTTTGTTGTTTTTTTTTTAAGCTAGGAAGAAGGAACCAAAGGCCACGAGCCTGCAATAACTGTTCCTTCCAAGAGAAAAACAAAATACAAGAGAGAGCCAAATGCAAGATCCAATCATTTCGAGATGTCTGGACACACTGCGTTTGAAGGACTGGAGATTATAGCTAGCAGGAAATACAGACAGGGGTAGACAGTTCCAGAGATGACCTGTTGCATAAATGAAGAACTGGGAGTAACGGTTAACTCGTGCATTAGAGAGCTGGACAAAAAAGGGATGAGAGTTTCCTGCTAGACGGGTGCTACATGCCCGTCATAGAGGTGGAGGAATACAAGCAGACAGTTCAGAGGAGGAGAAACCATTGACGTAGCGATAGAAATGTGACAAAGATACAACAGTGCGGTGAAGAGACAGACGTTGAAGGGAGCCAGTAGGCGGAGGAGAGTTAATGAGACGAAAAGCCTTTGACTCCATCCTATTAAGAAGAGCTGCATGTGAGGAGCCTCCCCACACATGAGAGTTGTATCCTACACATGGGTGGATAAAACCCGTGTATAGAGTCAACAATTGTGCAGGGGTAAAGTAGGAACGGAGTCGGCTTAACACACGTAACCTCTTGGAAGCAGATTGTACAAGAGATGTAATATGATCTTCCCAAAAAATTTCCCGAGTGAATGAAAGCCCAAGCATGTTCAAGGATGAAGCAGGATTAAGCTGAATAATTAAACATTAGTGGGTACACCTGTGGAAGATTTTGTCGGGTTGATAGTTGTAAGAACTGAGCCATTGATGCATTAAAAACAACCAGATTATTTTTACCCCAGTCAGAGATACAAGCCAAGTCACACATTAGGTGTGCCATAGCCTCATCCCTTGTTTGTTGATATAACTGCTGAGATGGACTTTGAGGGAACCGAATGGAAAGGTGAAGGGTGGAGTCATCAGCATACGAGTTGATTGGGTTAGATATACAGTTTAGAAGGACACTGATGAATAAAAGGAAGAGAGTTGGTGATAGGACAGAGCCCAGAGGGACACCACTGCTGATAGATCTAGAAGAACGATGGCCGTCTGCAACAGCGACTATAGAATTACGAGAAAGGAAACTATAGATGAAGGCACAGACAGAAGGATAGAAACCGTAAGAGGGCAGTTTGGAAATTAAAGATTTATGCCAGACTCGATCGAAAGCCTTTGAGAAGTCAAGTGCAATGGCAATATCTTCGCCAAAATCCCGAAAGGAGGATGATCAGGAGTCTGAAAGATAGGTGAGAAGATCGCCAGTGGAGTGTCCCTGACAGAAACAATACTGACGACCAGAAAGAAGGTTGTGATAGGAATGATGCTTAAAAATTTTTCTATTAAGATTTGACTCGAAAACTTTTGAGATATAGGATGTTAAAGCAATTGGACGATAGTTAGAGGGTTGGGAATGGTCGCCCTTCATTGGGACTGGCTGAATGAGAGCAAACTTCCAGCAAGAAGGAAAGGTACAAATTGATAGACAAAGGAGAAAGAGTTTACCTAGGCAGGGTGAAAGCACAGAAGCAAAGTTCTTCAGGACAGCAAAAAGGGCTCCATCAGGCCCATATGCCTTGTTAGTATTGAGGCCTATGATGGTAGAAAATACATCAGCTGAAGAAATTATAATGTCAGCCATGAGGAAATCAAAGGGGGGAAGTGATGGAGGAACAGCACCGGAATCATCAAAGGTGGAATTCGAGGAGAAAGTCTGAGCGAAGAATTCTGCTTTATCAGCAGAAGAAATAGCTACAGAACCATCAGAGAAGAAAAAATGGAAGGAAGGATGATGAGGTAAACTTGTCAGAAGGGTTTTTGGCAAGGTGCCAGAAGAAGCGACAAGAATTCGAATTGGAGAGTTGAGAGCGTTTATTACGATTGAAATCATTTTTAGCAGAACAAAGAACAGACTTAGCACGATTCCGGGTAGAAATATAAAAAAGATGTGCTTCAGGGGTGGGTTGGCTCCGGTACCTTTTATAGGCCGTGTCATTGTTGCAGACAGCATTAGAATGAGCGTGATTAAACCAAGGCTTTCTCGCATTAGTCAGAGGATATGAGAAAAGAATGTATGCTTCCATGCCCAACAGAATAACCTCTGTAATACGCAAGGCACACTCAGATGGCTTCCGGCCATGGAAGGAATAGTCTTTCCAGCGAAAATCAAAGAAGTACTGCCTGAGAGCCTCCCAATCTGCAGCTCCAAAGTGCCACGGACGACGTTTCTTTGGAGGGTCCACAGGCCGTACTGGAGCGATAGGACAGTTTCAGGTGATAAGGTTGTGATCGGAGGAGCCCAACGGAGAGAAAAGATTAACAGTGCAAGCAGAAGGATTAGTTGTAAGGAAGAAGTCAAGTAAGTTGGAACTCTCAGCAAGGCGGTCAGGGATATGGGTAGGGTGCTGTACAAGCTGCTCTAGGTCAGAGAGAAAAGATGTAGGCTTGTTCAGCAGGTGGATCAGCGAAAGGAGAGGAAAGCCAAAGGTGGTGGCGAACACTGAAATCTCCTAGAATTGGCAAACACTGAAATCTCCTAGAATGGAGATTTCATCGAAAAGAGAAATGAATGGAATGTGTTCCATTGTAGAAGACAGTTGAAGATTTTTTTATAGTCGGTAGAATTAGGGGATAAGTAAACAGCGCAGATATATTTAGTCAGAGAATGACAGGAAAGGCGAAGCCAGCATGTAGAAAATTCAAAAGAATCGAGTTCAGGAACACGAGAGGAAGATAAGTCGTTGCGTATATATACACAACAGCCACCTCTGGCTTTGAAATGAGTATAGAGAACGTAGGAGGATACAGAAAGGGTTAGATGGCAGTTGCCACAGACAGATGAGTCTCAGTTAGGAAAAGAAAGTGAGGTTTAGAGGAGGAGAGGTGGTGCTCAGTAGAGCAAAAGTTAGAGGAAAGGCCGTGAATGTTGCAGAAATGAAGAAGTGAGTCAGACTGGTTCCAGGCAGCTCAGGTCGTCATCGGGAGAGGAGCGGAAGGTGGGGGCATTTATGGTCCCCACCCCGGGGACTCCGAGGCTGTGTTGTGAAACCATTTTTGTTTGTTTTTGATTTTTGGAAAAGGAAGTGTAGTGTGTACTGTGCATGTAGTTTGGTTTTGATAGTTAGAGAAACCTGTATTAGAGAGCATGCTGGCCTACGCTCTGTGTTACTGAGACATTAAAAAAGTTCAGCAAAGGGGGATGGTCAGGATCTTTTCCCGAGGGCTGATGAAACAGGAGCTCCAGCTCTCCCTGTCATCAGCTTTCCATCCACCTTGGGAATACTGCCTTGTTCGAGTGGTGCTACAGTCTATTCCTCATTGCTACAGTCTACTTCTCAATGCCTTCTCTCTGGAGATTGGTGGAGCTCTTAGAATGTTGTGTGAGACTGGTGTGAGACTCTCTCTGAGAGGCCAGTCTTTCCTCACAAAATGTTCTGCATCGCACCAACTGTTCCATAGGCATATGTAACATGAGTACTTCATATAACTGCCTTGCATTCCAAGTAGGAACGAAATCATTTTTAAATTCTCACAAACCTCCCAACTGTGATCTGGGTACTTGATCTTTGTCAGTTTAATGTTCACATTCTCATTGCCTTCTTTCATTTCCACAGAATGTGCAACTGGAACTGATGGGAGTTCGTTGTCGTTATGCAAAAGTAGACCTTTTAGGCTCTTCATGGAACTGTCTATGAAGGTTCGACATTCTGCAGCCTTGTAATCCACTCCCATGGCTTGAAACAAACCCCTAACATCAATACAGTAACACAACGAAGTTTCTTCACAAAATTTGAAGAAGGATGCAAATTTGCCTTGGCGATTCCTATAACTCGGCTTGCAGCTGGGATCCAACAAGTTCCATTCACTTACACGTTACACCATCAGCTCAACACTGGACTTGGTAAGTCCTAAATCTCGGACCACGTAATCCAGTTCTTGCTGATTGGGAAAGCTTGGAGTGTCTTCAGAACATTCTCCAACATATGATTCGTCACTTTCCCCTCTGTCATCGACAACGTCCTAATGGTCAGTGACAATTTCCATGTCCACAGGAGGGACAGGAATCGCCAGCTCATCGGTGTGACGCACCAGAGAGATCGAAGATGGCAAATTTGTTTTACAATGTTCATTCTGCCCTTAACCCTCTTCGCACCACTTATATCAATCATACAAAAATAACAATCGTCATGGTGATTCGAAGGCTCTCGCCACACTCTCAGAACTGTGAAAGGCATCTTCTTTCTCCCTTCCATAACCAAGCCTCAAGTGCAGAGCGACAGCTACCATAAGTGTGGTGCAGAGCCCAATCTTATCTTGAGTGCCTATTGTCACGCCTAAGTATGTTTTGTATGCATGAGCAAATTTGGTATCACGGTGGATATTGCATTTAATCATCTTCAGTCCACATACACAACAAAATGTGTCAGCCAACAGTTTGCAAGAATGTCTACTGGTCATTCTCATGACACCATTCCTTTAGGAAAGGCTCAAAAACACATCTACTAGCCAGACTAGCAATGTGAGACTAGCTTACCGAATGAACTAACTTGATCCACGTTGCAAGACACAATGATGTCATATCAGCGACATCCGCATGGATGCCAATGGTGTGTGTGTGTGTGTGTGTGTGTGTGTGTGTGTGTGTGTGTGTGTGTGTGTGTGTGTGTGTGTGTGTGTGTGTGTGTGTATGTGTGTGTGTGTGTGTGTGTGTGTGTGTGTGTGTATGTGTGTGTGTGTGTGTGTGTTTGTGTATGTGTGTGTGTGTGTGTGTGTTTGTGTATGTGTGTGTGTGTGTGTGTGTGTGTGTGTATGTGTGTGTGTGTGTGTGTGTGTGTGTGTGTGTGTGTGTGTGTGTGTGTGTGTGTGTGACGTAGTAATCGATACGTCAGCCATCACACTGACTAGTGGTAACATGACTGGAAATAAACAATTGCCAATTTTTTACAAAAACCTAGAGACAGACAAGCAAAACATACATCATTGGAATCAGCATGGAAAACTGAGTCTAACAAGACCAAAAAGACTGAATAAAGAACTTCTTTGTTACGCAGAATCAAGACTGGTTTAAACTGGTTCAGCCAAAGGATGTTAGTTTAAGTTTCACTGCAACTACTAGATGATTTTATTAAAGATAAAAAAACCCTTGGTAGTAAAAGGACTTATGAAGGCTGAATTAAACCCATCCATTCCAAATTGCTCACAAGCTTATAATAGTCATCGAAAAGTAGCAAGAATGCGTTATCAAAGTGAAGTGGTTAATCTCTTCACCTCGACAGGGATCCCATAAATAGAATCGGGTGGAAGCAACACCCCTTTGCACACCGTGACTCAGTATGAGTCAAAATGTTTTTTGTCTGAAGAGGAACCAATGACGCACTATGATACACTTGCAGTGGTGGTCTGAAGGGATGCCGATTAGGCAATTCTGGAAAAAAATATTAACGAAAACTTATGTTTTAGCATGAAATGCATCAATATTTGGTGCATCATACTTCCAGGACAACACTTTCCAATAGTTAACATTCTCTCAGTTTTTAGTTTGGGCGGGGAGGGGTGTGTGTGCATGGTTTTTGGCGATTTACTCAAAAACTATTGGTCATATCAGAATCTCACCAATACCATGTGAAAGCTCGTGAAATTCTGCATGTCGAAATATGATTAGCTCTTGCATCATGTGGGCAAAGTTTTGTGCTACAGTTTAGGGCAGTTATTTTCCTTGTCGAATAACAGTATCCTCATCTCATTTTGGTACTTTCACAGTACTTTTACTCATCAATTCTGTGTTTTTATTAGCTTATCCTATAGCAATAACATCAGGGAAGATGATGGTATACAATTTATACCGTTATAGCCAAATTCTGGGGCAAATAAAATACATGGGAATATTTTCCTCTGTGCATGAGTCCAGCCTGCTCTCGTGGCATTTTTTCTGATCATGTCAAACACATTTACAGAAAACTTATGGTGCACGAGGGGGTTAACATAAAAAATACTACAGAGAACTGACAGGATTACTGGAGATCGTTTCTAGCCTCTTAATTGAGTAGCAAAATTTAAAAAGGAGCGGCATCTTGAGAGTGGTAGGAATAATGAAAACTGTCCCTGATCCCTCCGTCAAGTAAGGGTTTGCATAATGACAGAGAGAGAGAGAGAGAGAGAGAGAGAGAGAGAGAGAGAGAGGTTTACAACCTCCAAGGTTTATATACCATGAAACAAAAAATCAAATACTTTCCAACTAACTTTATAAATTTCTTCCAGTAATCCTTGTTTGGTTGTGCCTTAACTATTATTTTTCCAGCTGATGCCAGAGGATTTTATTGAGCTGAGAGTGAATTAGAATAACCCAAGATTGATAACACGATTGCCATTTACCCGTCCATAGATGGAACGGCTCAAGTATTCTCTTATCGTCATTGTTAAGTGATTTTGTTAAGATTCGAGTGACACAGGAGCCTGATTCTTATCAAGTGTAAACCCATGCCTGTTAATTACTTGCTTTTCTTAATGTTTCGGTTAATGACGGAGTATTATCTTAAGCTTAAAAGAAACGTAGGTCGCCTATGCTCTGTTCACTTTAATTAGGTGTCAGATGATCATGAGCTATACCACGAAGTTATGACAAGATGGTACTAGTCATGAAGAAGTTCTGTGGGAAGGAAGTGGAGTTGTAGTACTGCTACATTCTGCCACTGAACTATGGTAAATAGGCTGAGAAACAACAAAAATAGGCAAGTTCTAATTGAATTGTAGTATGTTGAAAAATATGGCGAGTACTGCTCTGACCGTGAACAAGGAATTCCTTATGAAACTCAGGTCACGACTGACGTTTTCTTAAGCTGACAGAAACTCACAGTAGTCATAGAGTTAATGCAGTGTAGTTCTAACGCTTCTATACCACTTCACCGGCGATTTAGTGTGCTGGGGGAACGTTGCAGTCAGCACTATTAGTGGCTATCCTGCATCCTTCATTCATTTGATTCTCAGTGCTGCACTCACATCTACACAAGCAGACTTAGTCGTCCCACAACACGTGATATACGGGCAAATGAGTTTATACTGAAGTGCAATATAAGGACCAAGTTGTACAAGGACGTATTTTAGTAGCATACTCTTTTAGCTTCCAAACCTATATATTCAGCTTAGGAAAACCACTTGGTACTGAAACTGTTGCTGAAGATTGTACTGTTATGTCCCCGCCCCACACCACAGGGTCCAACAGCTGTAGTTCAGTATAGGAAGGACGTTGCACAGTGAAATGTTTTTCCTATGGTCAGCCTTTCGGAGTACGGCACACAAGACCAGATCAAGCATGGTAAATAGACAATAGCTTCTTAAGTTCATTGGCTTTATTTTCCAAATAATTACACTTACTGCTTGCCAACTTCTCTTCACTGTTCACAAGTACCGGAAATAATCTTCACTAACTGCAATTACACTAAATGGTTACCAACTCTTCACTGTCTTCACAAGTACCAAAGATAAACAAAATTCACTGACAATGCTTGCTAACAACACTTCACCGTTTTCAGAAGTACCGAAGATATACAAACTTTGCTACCTACACTGAAACTCCAGTGACACTGAACTACACCCAGACTGAAATGAAAACTGACTTAAACTGCTCTAGTCTCTTCCCCATCCTTATGTAAACTTGCATTATACTCGAATTTCGAATACATCCTCAACGGGCAACAGTTGCCAACTCGGAGACATCCAAAACATGCCAGAGTTATCTTACACTGCTTAACACTAAATGATTTAACATACAAACTGAGATAAATTTATATAATCAAACAAACATCTGCGTAAATAAACCATCATGGAGAAAAAGAGCATAAAATTAATATACCACTTACACAATAACTGCGCTTACAAACAACAGGCTAATTGACAACTCTGAGATGTAACAGTACTACTAGAATCATCAGGAATCCACTAGCACAATCTGCCTAGCAAATCCCACTCCGCAACAGTATGTAACCCCTCCAGTTAAACAGTTCTAACCCAAGGTAAACAAAATGTTCCGGTTATGGTAGGAGAAGTGAAAATGACGAATTCCGACTGATTTAGGACAATGGTGTTTCTCATTCTGATATTATCATTGCCAGACTACTGAATTCTATTTAAGAATGATCCCCCCCCCCTCTCTTCCTCTCCTCACTGTATATAACACATATGCTCCATCTTTATTTATACCTGAAGGGGATCCAAGTCAATCAAAACTGTTGTACAGTCAACAGTTATCACAGTTCACATGAAGTGGTTCAGTTTTCATGTTATATGTAGATTAAGAAATATTTCTCAGAAGGTTGACACCATGTTTATTATCGATAACACTAGTAGCGCATAAGGATGATTAGGACGCTGAAGACAACGTCCCTTGAATGAAGAGGTAAATAGTGATAAAGTAAGTACTAGGAGTATTGAATGCTTTCTGGTAGTCCATTTTTTATTAACTGATTAATTTATTAATTTTTCTGTACTCCCCATCACAGCTAATGAATCTACCTCCTACATCTTCATACTTTCCTTTATATTACCAATTCCATATGATGTCTCCTTATTTACATATTAGTCTTGCAAAAAACAAAATAAATTACAAAGGTTATTAGAGTGTATCAGTAGCGGATGAATAAATGAGAGCTGTATCAAACCCCTCTTGTAAAAAGGTCTTGGAACGTGAATATAATCAACTAAAGAGAGGCAGAGAGAATACAATAAAAAGTTCACTTTATTGTAGACATTATACATGAAAAATTTTTAGATTGATGAGGTGTGAGGGGCCAACAGCAGCTCCAGAAACATCAGCAACAGCCCGCACCCGTGGCCTAGGAAGAACAGGAAGAAAGCTCCCTGCAGGTGATTCAAGGTGAACACAACCTGTACACATGAGAAGTGACACCATGTAAAGAGAAGGAAAATCTAAGGAATTAAAATATGTGCGGTTGATCTAGGCATCAGTTCAAAGCTACACAATACTCCGAGCCACTAGCTTAACACCAGAGCCATCCACTTCCAAATATCATCCAAGAGATAGGGAAAATTGCTGAAATATTTACTAAGACATTTGGACATACTGTATGACATAGGTCAGCATTCTGATAACAGCACGATTATTACTATGCCAGTTAGTGCCGATGTTTTGATCTAATGCCATCTCGGCTGGAGTGAAATATAGAGATTTTTTAACGAAAGAATATCCTTCTTCTCATACCTTTGTCAGGCACAAAATTTTCTCAGTTGAGTAAAGTAGTATGGAAGCAGCCAGAAAAATATGAAGATAACTATCTAACGTACATGGGATTAATCCTCAACTCACTCTCTCTCTCTCTTTCTCTCTCTCTCATCTAAACCTTACAAGCCTGGTGTCTGTCTCAACGGCTGTGTCCTCCTGCTCCTGTGATGACTTCTGGTCCTGGTATTCCTTCACATAAACGGCGTACAGGTCATAGAGCCACTTGTTGATTAAGCCAGCCTCCACACACCGCCACATCACCGCGTTGAAGTTCTTCAGATAAGGTGCACCCTGAACCAAACAGCAAAATAATCTGAAGGGTGTAAGCCAATGCACAGTTTCTGTGGGAATTTGCACAATGAAAAATGTGTATATCATAATGTCATCCGCAGTAAGCCATGCAAACCTAAAATTTCGAATGATAACTCACATACCACTTCCTTCTGAGACACTTCCTTCCAACTGCGGTCAAAACCACATTACAATCTATCCAGCCTCAACCAAGAAACGGTCCAATACCCTTTCCTGCCTCCCCTTAACCTATTCCGTCCGGCACATCTTCCCGCAAACCTTTCCCAAAGCTGGGGATTCCCGTGAGAAATTGTGATAATCGTCTATTTTTAAACATTCATATCTCAGTTAATACTTAACCAAAAAAAAAAAAAAAAAAAAAAAGTTGTGATAATACTCACCAATTCTTCGACTTCAAGCTGATTGCATCTGATGGTAGTGAAGTGCTATGATAGGAGAGTGAGTGAGTGGGGAAAGGGGGCCATTTTTGCTGTTTTTTTGCCGGTGTCCGTATGCACACACACACACACACACACACACACACACACACACACACACACACACACACACACACAGATATATGTTTGGCTTGCATTGTTGCTTGATTCTGGCACTGCCGTGCGACTAGAAGTCTATTACTAATACTACAACTCCCACTACTACTACGTATAATACCACTACTACTACAACAACTACTACTACTACTACATAAAAAATAAAAAAGAATATTGTGAACACAATTGTTATACACGTAGTGTCCATTAGTGAAAAAAATTTGTTTTCCACTATAACAGAATTGTTTTTTCCTCTAATTTAGACTTTTTCATCATACTCAGTATACACACATGAAAAGTTTCACCAAAAAATAAGGCACTGATTTCATCATGAAACAAACTTTCTGCTTCCATTGTTGACATAAATAAACAGAGCAGTTGCGCAAGGCACCACGTTTCCTTCTCTCTCCTCCTTCCCTCCTCCCTTTTCTCCAATCCACTACATTTTCCACTATATTATTTTTTCTTTGATTTGTACATTTCATCATAACAAACATATACACAAGGAAACTTTTATTAAAAAATAAGGCACTGATTTCATCATGAAATAATCTTTTTGCATCCATTATTCACGTAAGTAGAGAGGGAGGTGCATGGCTTTGCGCACCTTGTTTCCTCCTCCTTTCTCCCTCCCTCTTCCACCTCCTCCTCTTCACTCCCTACCTCCTCATCCATCTCCTTATCCTTGCCAATATTCCCCTCTCCAGGATCGTCAATACCCTCTGAACCATTCCCGTCACTGGAAACAGCAGATAAACATACAGGGGGAAATGATGTGCGCACAGTGGAATCACATCCTCCACCCTCCACACATGACGCATAAATATCAACACTCAATATGGCGGTCGCTTTCTCCAGTCACAACTGACGATAATGTCACCTCGAGTTCTCTCCTTATTGCACTATCACTAAAGCCTTTTCTTCTCTGGCATTTGGACTTCATAGGTTTTGAAGTCAGTGGCAGCAGGAGCTCAGCCAAGGATCTGGACACAGGGAAAACTTTTTGTGTAGGTCTATCCATTACGAAGGTACACAGGTACCTGCTGCATGACTCAGATGCGTGAAGGACGGTTGTCAGTGGCTGCGTGTGGTGGAACTAACCTGCGGAATATTCAAACACTGCTGCGAAACACTAGATACTGAATACATGTCACCCAGATGGCCCTGGAAGGACATGTATACATGTCAAGGCTCTTAAATATAATAAATAATAGCTAGTAGCATAGATGTAACATACAAGGTTAAATCAAAATCATGGCTAGGGCCTGCAGGAACATCGTTTGCAAATTCCCACTGAGGAATGCTATATTCAGCACCTCGTGATGCTTGGCCAGAAAGCCACGATACATACACACATACACACACACAGGCTTCTAGAACATTTTGACAACAGTGTAGACCACGTGATGGAAGTTCTTATATACGAAAAGAAAGAGAAGGAGAGGTCAGAAGGCAGCTAGCTACATGGGCAAGAGGTGGTAGAGAGAGGGAGAGAGAAGAGGGGTCTAGTGAGATAGTCTGGGAGGTAACAGCAGGACTCTACCCTATACTTCACTCGTGTGTGAGAGACTTTAGTTAATCTTTTCAAGACAATAAACTTATAAGTAGTCCCATACTCATCTTTACCTCTCCTGTCATTGCATGACAAAGGGAACTAAGATTATCTACTTACAAAACTACTCAAGTATAACAACAGCTCATCCACGACAACAATATAAGTATAACTGATGTACAAAACCTCACTAAGAGCAGCTACAATGATACTACAAGATATGGTGGCAGCGAAAGTACGATCCTCGTCAATGAATCAACAGTGAACTTTTACAAAAGCAGGTGAGACGGTAACGAAGATCAGCTTCAGTTCTACAGTTGATTCTACATTATCAAGAAAATACAATTCTACGATCAAGTAACCACAATCGAGTACACAATAAGAAGAACGAGTTATAAGTGAGGAAAAACAAGCTCTGCAACTAACTACAAGTAACATGTCCACGAGACATCTCTGTAATCTTCTACACGTACCTACAAGTAGTGGCATTCTTCACACAACGAATAAATCACAGTAAGAAATCACCGAGAATAAATTGAGAGAGAAAAAAAAAAGGAAGAGCAATAACACAGCAACAAACCCCCATCCCTCTCTCCAGCTGCCCCCCTACCTCCACCAACATCACCACACTGATGCAGGAGTGAAGAGGTCATGACGACGGCAGCAAATACCAAAGCCCACATTCACAACCCATCTTACTCATCCTTCTTCACTGAAGATACCCATCGCTACTTATTTACTCACCACAGCTATCGGAGTGTGAGAAGTCAACGTTGCTAGCATTTTGCAGAGAAGCTGAGGACACCCCACAACACGTCAATCAACTCGTGTATGACAGCACTATCACCACCTGCACCATCACTTATACCATTCCAACCACGGTAAAAATTAGTGAGTTACATAGTTACTTCACTTATACAATACACAGTGACAAACACAGTGATGGACAAAACCTTCAGCACAAACGTATAAAACATGCTGTACAAATTACATACACGTACCTACTTCAGTTATCTGCATAATTCAGTCACTAAACACTTGCACCAACAATAAATATTCTACACTGTATATATTCATTCATTTAATATAGCATTCATTTACTACCAAAGAGTGTTATCATTTATACCTACCTGTACATAAAATACGTGTTTCATATATACAACTAGACATGATTACATCTACAAAGTAATAAAGAAAATATACTATCAAAGTTACTCAGTGAGCGATTAAAAGGACTGCAACATTTATTAATTAAAGGAACCTAGTGGAAACACAAATTAAATTACAAGAAAAACCAGGAAGAAATAAAAATGACCAACACAAATGACGTTAGCAAAAATGAACATCTTCCACACAATCGTGAAGACAATGATTTCCACACAGTGCTGACACATATATTGCCCACGATAGATACAGCTCCGGTCAGATTTTGGTGATACAGTCAGCACTGCCAACGCCAAAGCGTCTGGGGTTCAGAGTTCGAGAATTTCGACTCGCGTGTCTCACACACACACACACACACACACACACACACACACACACACACACACACACACACACACACACTGACAGAGAGAGAGAGAGAGAGAGAGAGAGACAGACAGTATACACCTAAGGCATGGTAACGGACATTGAAGGAGCGTCTCCCTATCTCATTACAGTCACGACCAATATTTCTTTGAAATATGGAATCTATATACTTTCATATATGTAAAAGACTAGTGATTTTATTATTACTTTATTCCCATGTCACATGAATTAATGTGGTTAGGCAGCATAGTATTATATTTACTCAGAATACATCCTATGCATGTATAGTCATAGCTCGGAAACGCTGACAGGTAACATTTTACCACATGCCTTGCCCAGTGCAATTGACGTTTCAGTTTCAGCTGCACTTGTGTAGTTAAATAGATGATGAAAGTATAGCACACCTGTGTCTCGTGAGTAAGCTATGAAACACACGGATGGTCGGGTCTCCTTACATTTTGGCTAAACTACGGGTTAATCATATAAATGACGGATGCGACCAGAACGTGGATAAGCGTATTATTTTTAATTATGATTAGTAAAGTGAAATCAATATATTGTTTTCTCTCTTAATAATATTATAATCGTAATAATAAACAGTAAAGGGGATGAAAGACTCAACTGCTCTGATATTTACTATTACCTTATTAACTATCCAGTCCATCCACCATTTTTCTCAATCATATTTTGTAGCCTCCGCGTCACTGATGCCACGTGCGTTTGCATCACTTCTCGCCTGTGCCTGTGATACTCCCACTGCCGTTGAACGTGGGCCATCAGGGTGTTGGTATTTCTCTCAATTTCCATTTCCCTGCTGTTGAAAATCTGGGCCCACACGTGCTCAGTGACATTCATGTCAGTTCCTTTGCTGGGCTATTCAAGGAGCTTAAGGTTGTCCTGCCTCTGAAACCACCTCTGTACAGCGTGAGTAATGTGGGTCGGGCATTTATCTTGAGTGAAGAGAACGGGCCACGAGGAAAAGAGTAATCTCTTTTCCCAGAGGGAAGGCAGGAAACACTCCTCTAGAATTTCTGTGTCAGCAAAAGGTTTCTCTTGTGGTCAAATGCCACACTATTCTACTCTGAAAGAATATTCATCGGATATATATATATATATATATATATATATATATATATATATATATATATATATATATATATATATATATATATATATATATATATGTGGTAGGTGGGGGCGCTCACCATCCACTCACTCGATGTAGTGCTGCTGTCGAGTGTCTGCCCTTTCTTCTCTTCAGTCCTTCGTTCCTTCCATCCTCCGCTGTCTTCCTTTCCGTCATTCTTTCCTTGTCCTTCTGCTTACGGGTAACTTTACACTCCATCTTCTGTCTTTCTTTTCTTCATTCTTTCCTCTTCCTTCTGCCTGTGGGTGACTCTACACTTAGTGACAAACCAAATGGTTTCCTGTAAACCAGGAAAACATTTACTACGCTGGGTGGTAACCATATAACCAAATTTTGGCGCCTGGTCGTTTAGTGGGTAATTATTGCGCTCCAATCGGATTGAGCCGGTGAAGGACAATATCCAAAGGGTGGTTGGGGTTTGCTCATGTAATGCCACTCAGGGATGAGTGAGGCTGGTCACTCTCATCTTAAATGTCAGGACCAACTGCCTAGCCCCGGGCTCCTATGCTCCTCATGGGGCAATGCAGGATTGGATGATGGATGGATATATATCATCCCTCATCTCATCTTATTAGACGTTAGAGTGTCCACTGCAGGACGGGCCTATCCCGACCGAAGTGGGGACGATACAGCCAATGTCTCTCTACCAAGTGGCTTATGGTGTCTGGTAGAGATTGTATGTAGGGTGAGAAGTGCTTGTAAGTGTAACTGTAGTGATGGAGAGGCTTTGGATGTGAGTGTAGTCTGTGAACCAAGTGTAATCGGCCCGTGCAAGCCAACTGGGTGCGAGCATACTTTATAGTATGCGACACTGGTTCAACCACAGCACCCCTTATGTCCACCAAGCAGTACGTGGCCAGAAGAACACTCCCAAAGTTTATTACCTGTCAAGGGGCGAACCCTCGTTCTTCAGTGTACGAAAATGCACACTTTATCATCGTACCATAGAGGCTCCATATATATATATATATATATATATATATATATATATATATATATATATATATATATATATATATATATATATCCATCCATCATCTGATCCTGTGTTGCCCCATAAGGAACGTAGGAGCCCGGAGTTAGGCAAGTTGGTCCTGACATTTAAGATGAGAGTGAACAGCTTCACTCATCCCTGAGTGGCATTACGTGAGCAATAAACCCTAACCACCCCTTGGATAAAAGCCTACACCAGCTCAATCCGATTGGAGTGCCGTAATCACCCACTAAACCACCAGGTGCCAAAATGTGGTTACATGGTTACCATCCAGCGTAGTAAATGGTTTCCTGGTGTGCAGGAAATCATTTTGCTTGTCACTCAGCGTTGGGTCACCCACAGGCAGAAGAAAGAAGAAAGAATGAAGGAAAGAAAGAAAAGGGAGCGCACAGTCACCCGTAGGCAGAAGGACGAGGAAAGAATGAAGGAGAGAAAGACAGAAGAGGATGGAAGGAAAGAAGGATGGAGAAGAGGAAAGGGCAGACACCCGAGAGCAGCGTATATAATTAAAGTCGTGCAAGGGAGAGAAGAAGACGGCGCAATGTTGTAAGGGGGGTGTCGCAACGTCGGTGACCCAGACCCTGTGCGTATGAAACTGCCAATTTTGTTATATTTTTCCATGTGCTTTGGAACAGACACAAAATTGGGTCACAGTAAAAGGTGTTTAGAGCGTAAATGTGATGCGCATGTGATCCCTTAATCGCCTCATCCCGCCAAGGCGGGGTCACAAAAAATGGGAGAAATGGAGTTCCCTCGAGCTAAGCCCTGTATTGGACTATATAGCCCCGCTAGGGTTACAGGAGCGAGCTACCACTCCCGGCACGGCAGCCCGGGCGAGGCTCGAACTCGCAATCCCCCGATTGTATTTAACTACACAAGTGCAGCTGAAACTGAAACGTCAATTGCACTGGGCAAGGCATGTGGTAAAATGTTACCTGTCAGCGTTTCCGAGCTATGACTATACATGCATAGGATGTATTCTGAGTAAATATAATACTATGCTGCCTAACCACATTAATTCATGTGATATGGGAATAAAGTAATAATAAAATCACTGGTCTTTTACATATATGAAAGTATATAGATTCCATATTTCAAAGAAATATTGGTCGTGACTGTAATGAGATAGGGAGACGCTCCTTCAATGTCCGTTACCATGCCTTAGGTGTATACTGTCTCTCTCTCTCTCTCTGTCAGTGTGTGTGTGTGTGTGTGTGTGTGTGTGTGTGTGTGTGTGTGTGTGTGTGTGTGTGTGTGTGTGTGTGTGTGTCAGACACGTGAGTCGAAAGTCTCAAACTCTGAACCCCAGACGCTTTGGTGTTGGCAGTGCTGACTGTATCACCAAAATCTGACCGGAGCTGTACAAATGAACAAGTGAGTGTATATAGTTAATACTGTATATAGTGCATATATATTTTTATATAATATAACAAAATATGGGGCTATATAATAATATTTTGAGTAATAACTGTGCAATATAAACTAAGCCAAATGGTCCCAAGGATTAACCAGCACTTATGCAACCTCGAACACCACTGAAACGGTGAAAAACACCAAAAACAAACTATAGAAAATTAATACATACGATATATATATATATATATATATATATATATATATATATATATATATATATATATATATATATATATATATATATATATCTTAAAAAAAAAAAAAATAAGTGCAACTGGTGCCACACATGCCACAATACAGCATAAACTCTTTCTATAAGTGAAACAAAGAGCAAGTTATTGTTCTCCACGAGCCAGTGGTAGGGCAAATCATCACTATCATCGACCGCAGCATGACCGGATTAGCGATGTCAGGATTGCAGTTACTACAATGTTATTACAATTATGTAACGAAAAAACGATTACATTACTGCAATTATGTTACAGTTGCTACAATTATGCAACTACAAACGATATGTAACAAGTACAATACAATACAATTATATTAGAAATAAAATGTAACAATACAATTTTGTAACAATTCATACAATGTTTCTACAATTCTGTATTACTACAGTATTACTACAATGTTACTACAACTATGTTGCAGTTGCTCCAGTTATGTAACTACAAACGATACGTAACAATTACAATACATTACAATTATGTACAATAAAAATACAATTATGTAACAACACAATTATGTACCAATTCAAACAATGTTACTACAATTCTGTATTACAAGAATCATCATACAAATTAGGTGAAATAGTAGGCATTACAAGGATAACTCTGTATATAATGTAATGTCCTAGCCGTATTCCCACTGCACAATTATATGTGTATGTCTGTTGTACATACACATTTTACAATATTTCATACAATATTCTATAATCAATTTTACTATAGTGTATTTGCTCCATTATATGTTTACAGTGTATTATGTTTCTAGAATATTATTAGATCAGTACAATATTTTCATGAATGTTAATGTCCATATAATATTATTATCAATATTAGGCATTGATTATACCTTGTCACTAATACAGGCTGTCGTAGGTTCTGCAGCTGGCGTGACCGAGCGATGTCAGGACTCTTAAAATATCATAAATAATGGCTACTAGCATAGAAGTAATATAGAAGGTTAAATCAAAGTCATGGCTAGGGCCTGGAGGAACATCGTTTGCAAATTCCCACTGAGGAATGCTATATTCAGCACCTCATGACGCTTGGCCGGAAAACCACGATACAGACACACATACACACACACAGGCTTCTAGAACATTTCTAGAACAGTGCAGCCCATGAGATGAATGTTCTTATATACGGAAAGAAAGAGAAGGAGAGGTCAGAAGGAGGCTAGCTACAGGGACAAGAAGAGGTAGAGAGAGGGAGAGAGAAGAGGGGTCTAGAGAGACAGTCTGGGAGGTAACAGCAGGACTCTACCCTATACTTCACTCGTGTGTGAGAGACTTTAGTTAATCTTTTCAAGACAATAAAATTATAAATAGTCCCATACCCATCTTTACCTCTCCTGTCATTGCATGACAAAGGGAACTACGATTATCTACTTACAAAACTAGTGAAGTATAACAACAGCTTGTCCACAAGAACAATATATGTATAACTGATCTACAAAACCTTACTACAAGCAGCTACAAGGATGCTACATACATGACACCCAGACGGGATGGGTTAAAAAACATTCACATCAAGCAACCTTTCTTTTTCACACCTCTCAGCCAACACGCACTCCATCATGGAATGCAGTCATAGCTAATATTAATGAAAACAAAAGCAGAATAATAGTTTACATTGTTAGACAATAAGGAGGCATAATACTGTATACAAGAAGGTGCCCATAGAGAGTACAACACTTGTGCCCACCAATTAACCTTAGGGCCAAACATTTGACTTTGCCTGTGACCTTTATCTTCGACTGATTGCTCTTAAAGTCAGATATTTCATTTTTACCTGACTCTTAACTATGTCATTAAATTCGGTCCAAATCTTTTCTAAACTGAGTTGACCTTGCCCTCCAGCCTTGACGCTTTGACAAAATGTTCAAATAATGGAAGCTTTGTTTGTTTTGCCTTTCCCTGAAACCCTCCTCAAAGTTTGCTTTTAAGTTAACCATGCCATGCACCCTTCAACTTTGACAAATTTTTCTCAAAAACAATAAAGTAACCCCTCGTCTGATCCTTAACCCATTCACCAGGCTCGGTCGAGATGAGATCAACACTGTTTTAGTTATTTTGTTTACACAAGTACACACGGGTCAAACTTTGATCTTGCCTTTGGCCTTAGCCTTTGACCGATTGGTATATAAATTGAATTCTTTCACTCCTCCCTTACCCTCAGTCTTGCCCCCAGATTTAGTATAAATTTGATAAAAACTGGCTACGATTGGTCAAACTTTGACTTTCCCAATAACCTTGACCTTTTGACCCATTCTCTAACCCTCAACACTTCCACCATGTAATGTTAAATCAGATAAAAACACTTGAAGTTATTTTGTTCACACACACACACACACACACACACACACACACACACACATCAATCAAAATATAACACCCACATTCGCTTTGGAAACGAGGTTGCCCGCAAGAGCGCAGGGTTGCTGCACGTTGTATCTAGTGGGGAGGGGTTACTAACTGTACCGCCCTTCGCTTATCAGCTCATAGTTGCCAAACTCACAGCTCCCTACCTTAGGGTTCCCATCTTATTTAATTTTCAAAATGATCCAGACCATCACCTCTTGGTGACATGAGGCTGTAAGTGGTTAATGTATTAGAAATGTTGTATTAATGATACTATATAACTGGTTCTTTACACGATTCAGCTATCACTGTTATGCACAATAAAATCACTGACTATTGTACCACTCTTGGGCTGGCTTAACACTATCATGTTTTCAATATTAGGTACCTTTTCACTCAGCAATATCGTTGTCATAAAACGATCGAAATCCAGGAACAGGCTTCTCTCTGTGTTTCATACAGTATGTAAGTTCCATACTTATGCTGTAGATATTGTCCAATGACTGTGCATTTTGTCTCAAGTTTGTATGTCTTAATTTAAGGAAAGAAAAATCAGTAGATGGACGAGATTACTAAAACTGAATCGTATTTCTTCTACTTTCACTTACTTTAGGCAAAAACCACACGGAACCTGTTGGAAAGAACTCCTCCGTGGCCACATATAGATCAGTCTTTCTCCTGGGGTTGCTGTTGTGCATCAACATCTCAAGCACGAGGAAGCTACGGAAATTTATGTAAGAGTAAGTGCCCTCCACCACCATGCGCATGCTGTTTTCATCGCTGTAGAATTGCATGTTCCTCCACATCCTTTGGTACAGTGGAATGCGGGATGTGGAGAAGAGCTGGAGTCGTGATCCCTGATTGTAAGAATAGTAGATGAAGTTAGAACTGTGCATAATATTTAAACTGCCTTTATTATATTCACTGGAAGGTGTCATTACGATGCTGAATACAGTGATATGACAGAAACAAGAATAAATGATAACAGGATGTTACAGGAGAGGTACTCTTGTTGTTACTGTAGCCCCAGGCTCATCTGAATATGAACCCAATGGACTTGTAAGTTAAAGCTGCACAGCCCGCCTTCCCCCTTTTGAATGATATGTAAGAACGGAGGGATGTCTGATTGGACAATTTCATTCTGCAATTTCAGTGCCAACGTGATGGTGTGTCTTTCCTGCACCGGGGAAGGAGGAATTGGAGGTAACATGAATCTAGAAAATGTAGTAAAAGAAAAGAATATGATGTTGATCAAATATTTGTTCTCATCGTTGTAGCATGGTGCGTCCCTGTCCACCCTTTGATACACTGGGATGCGAGATGTGGAGAGTTGGTGTTCCTAGCCATAATGGGAAGAAGAGTGGAATGTGTTGACAAGTTTCATCAACTTCCAAAACAAGGATGACACCTGTTGTTGTATCAAATCGGAATATGCAGTTGACACTTTTAAACTTCAACTAATATTGATTACTAACTGTACACACAAAATTATCTAAATATTACCAAAAATATCTGTGTAGTCCATCGCTCCCCAATACTTCTTCAGAACCCAGAGTATTAGACTCTATATCCACATAGTTCAGTAACTTTAACCTTGCTTTTAGCGCCGAATTTACCATTTTGGGTGATTGTATTGTAAATAATGTTGAATTGTTATTGCATTCTGCCAGGATTGACGATGCTGTTCTAGAGTGTTAGCTGTTTCCAGAGTCGTTTAATCTCAATTGGTAAAGCAACCAGCCGGAACACCAGATAATCCTGCCCATAATGCCCATCTCTTGGATCTATTCCTAACAAATAATCCAGATCAATACAGGATAGAAGTACTGTCACCACTTGGATAGTCTGACCACAATCTCATCATAGCCTCATTAATTAGCCCCCCCCCCCCATACCTCCCCATTCTGAAACTGTTAAGGTGACCCAGTGGCACTTTGATGTGGTAAACTGGGATGGATTTAGAAAATATCTGGTTGACATTCCACGGCAGTCTCTCCTCTCTAGTGATGCAAGTTCTACCCTGTCCCACATTAATGACTTAATACTAGCTGGTATGGATTTCTTCATACCAAACCAACAGTTCACTAAAAGATCGAACTCTCTAAATTGGTTCGATAGCATCTGTGCCAGAGCAACGGCCCAAAAGTCATTAGCATATAACTCTTACTTAAAATCAAAGACATCTGAATCACAACCCTCCATCCATCATCGAATCCTACGTTGCTCCATGAGGAGCGTAGGAGCCCGGGACTAGGCAGGTTGGTCTCGACATTTAAGATGAGAGTGACCAACCTCACTCATCCCTGAGTGGCACTACATGAGCAATAAACCCCAACCACCCCTTGGATATAAACATTCTCTGGCTCCATCCGATTGGAGTGCAGTAATTACCCACGAAACCACCAGGCGCTAAAATTTGGTTTTGTGGTTACCATCCATCGTAGTAAATGGTTTCCTGGTGTACAGGAAACCATTTGGTTTGTCACCCATGGGAAGAAGGAACAGGAAAGAATGAAGGACAGAAAGACAGAATAGGGAATGTAATGTCATCCATAGGCAGAAGGATGAGGAAAGAATGAAGGAAAGAAAGACAGAAGAGGATGGAGAAGAGGAAATTGCAGACACCCGAGAGCAGCAATGCATCTAGTGAGTGGATGATAAGCTTCCCGACCTACCACAGTCTGAATCACACTGTCAATTAAATATTGCTAGAAACCATGCAAAAGCTGTAATAAAGCTCTAAAAATCAAACTTTCTTCAAAATCAAGCATCAAAACTACTTAACAACCTTAATTACAATAGAATATTTTGGTCAGCTATAAAGTTTTTCAGTAATAACTTTAGCAAGTCATCATTCATTCCCCCACTAAAATCTTCAGATGTCAACTTTACAAATGACCTGTATAGGAAAGCGAATATCCTTGCCAGTACATTTGCCAGAAACTTCATCATAGAGGAAGTCAGCCAGAATGCCCCAGTACTAGAACTTGACTCTTCCGAAATTGTTGCACTTAAAATACAGACAAGGTACGTGCAATTCATCCTAGACGGTTTATCAACCAACAAAACTTCAGGCCCAGATGGAATTCCTCCAACTGTTTCGAAAAAGAGTTCCCCAGAACTTGAATCTGTTCTAGCTAAGTCATTCAGACTATGCATTTGTACTTCTTCATTCCCTAATTCATGGAAAGAAGCCAATATCCACCCAATTCCAAAGAAAGGAAGTTACCCTGACCCCTCTGATTAAAGACCAATAGCTGTCTTCTCTTTTCTTGATAAAGCATTTGAAATTTCAATAAGCACACAGTTCAACATCCTGAATCCAACAACTTAAATAGTGATAGACAATATGGTTTTCGTCTCGAAAGATCCACCATTGACATATTTAATCTCCTAACTCATACCATCAGTCAGTCAATTGACCAACATGGAGCAATTCATGCAATAAACCTTGATATTTCGAGAGGTTTCGATAGAGTGTGGCACAGTTCCTTGCTCTCCAAACTCCCTTGCTATGGACTAAGGTCTTTTATTCCTCTGCTTTCCTCACATCTCAGCGACAGAAAAATAAGAGTAAAAGTAGATGATGTATATTCCAATTTCCACTCGGTTTTCGCCGGCGTGCCACAGGCATCAGTTCTGGCGCCAACCCTGTTCCTGGTTCATATTAAAGAACCATATCTTTCATTCACAATCCCATCCATTCATATGCAGATGACTCAACACTTCACAGCTCATTCACACTCAAACACCCATTTACAAAATCCAATATCTTTACCTTTCAATTCAGTACAGCCATCTCCATCAATCAAGACTTACCCACGATCAATGAATGAGGACAAAACAACCTTGTCTCATTTAATGCTCGTAAAACCAAATATATACAATTTACTAATAGTCAGGTATTGCCAGATTCGTATATTACCTTCAGTGCTACTGATATTCCCATCTCCAAAAGTATTGAAATTCTCGGTGTCTCAGTGATGCCTCAGCTGGACCTTTCATGTCAGATCGGTTGCTAAAACCGCCTCAGAGAAACTTGGATTATTGTACAGAATCCGTAACTTCTTCACTGACGAGCAGTTAGCTATAATTTTTAAGAGTCCTGTGCGCTCTCTGCTTGAAAATTGCTCACCATTGTGGAATGGATGTGGAGAGGTTGCACGTAAATAACTAGACAAAATCCAGAACAAAGCTATTGGAATTATTAATAACCTTGCTATTATAAATATACTACCTTCCCTACAAGAAGGAATGCTGCCTCCCTTGCATTATTTTACAGATATTTTCATGGCAAATCCTCAGACGAAGTTGCATCCATTGTGCTACTTCCCCGTGCCTTCCATCTTGCTACACGGGCATCTGATAACAGTCATGACTGGAATGTCACACAGCCATTTTGCACAACTTCTGCCTATCAGAATCCTTTTATTCCCTGAACTGCATCTCTCTACAACTTGCTTCCCCGGAGTCGTTTCCCCCCAGACTTCAACCTACAGCTGTTCAAGCCCAACTGTTACAGATATTTTATGAATGGAGGACGCCAGGAATCTGGTGTATGGATATTTTTTTTATTCATTTGCTTTTCCTTCCTCTGTTCTGTTATTTAAAAAAAAATCATAGAGAACGTGCCTCTATAAAGATGATTTTACTCGCTAGATTCCTCTGGGCAGTTAGGATTTGTGTTGCCTTCAGAGTAATAAGAATGCAAAAGAAATTCTCTTACTGTTCTTTACTTTTTGAGAAGTCTGTTTCATGACTCTCTCTCTCTCTCTCTCTCTCTCTCTCTCACACACACACACACACACACACACACACACACACACACACACACACACACACACACACACACACACACACACACACACACACACACACAAATTGCACTGAGATCCCTGCCTTCAATGGGACTGAACATGAGTGATTTCTTAACCCTGTGTTTTGGTTGGTAATCCTGAGTATAGAAAAACTGAAGTTTGTGCCAAATTACATTAAATAAATAATAGACAGAGTAGATTATGTTACAGTAATCTCTTGATTATCTGGACGGCCATTACCTGGACAATCCATTATTTGGACGCTGCAATCTGGCTGTTCGAAACCATCATTCGTTCGTTTTTTCATAATATCTGGACAAAATGCATGCGTCCACGTGGATATTATGGCCACATGAACATTTTCGCACCCTGCGGGTGGCAAGAGCCCGGTGACACCTCCCTGTCTTGCTGGGTAGTTCACCCAGCATCTGCTGGAGAACCCTCTCGGTCAGTCCCAGTTCCCGCCTGGCGACAGTGTAGTAAACAGCTCCTCTCTGACAGTTGTTATGGCAGTGCACGTGGTGGTATTTGTGCTTGTTCCCGACCTGCTTCAGGCCTTGCTATACCTTGCATGCCTCTTCCTGGGGTGTGTGATGATGTCCCCTCCACCAAGGAAAAGGCAGAGGGTAGTACTGACTCTTTAGAGGCAGGAGATCCTGTGTAAGATTGATGCTGGATGGTCAATTCGTGAGTGTTGTCGCTGATTTTACTCTAGCTAACTGTACCGTACCATGACTTTATTTTGTTGTATTATGATTTTATTTCATTTTACCACTATGCTTGATGTGTCCACTACATTGTTCTTGTGTAGCCGGCTTCTTCATGTTTTCAGGTCACTGCAGGGTATGGCCGTGCAGTGGTGATTGCTTGTCTGTGGTTGATGGGTCTGCTTGACCATGGTAATTTTTTTTTTTTCTTTTTTTTTAATGTGTCCGACTCTGGGCATAGGCTTCACAGCCTGCTATCAAGGCCCATCAGTCCTCCTACATACCATACACCTCTACATGTCACCACTTCGGCGCTAACACCCACCGTCCATATTCAATACATGCTAGGGCTGTCTCATACAGGACTGGTGTATTGGTATTAGCGGGGGTATTTTTACGACATGTCGGCGGGTCTTCTGGTAGATCAGTAAAGCCTGATTTAATGAAATTCAAATCCTTAAACTGGTCCCTGCCCCAGCCGGGATTTGAACCTGGGTCCATTAGGACCGCACGCCACCTCTCTACCGGTTTGCTTGGCTGTGGTTTATACTCGTAGGTCTGCTTGACCAGACAGAGTAATGATAAACATAAGGAAAAAGTGTTTTGCGATGTACTGTAGAGGCCTTTTGTACTGGGTTTCAAAGCTAGGTTGTGTACGAATGGGAGCCAGGGGAGAAGTCCATTGTCAGGACGGAACCACTAAGCCAACGTGCCTTTGGCTCTATTACGTCCGATAATCTAGGGATTACTGTATATTTAATGAAAGAAGATAAAATAATATAATATTTTAAATTTCTTCATCCTGCACCTCAAATGTATACGACTCTTGGTCCGTTTGGCGAATACATACAGTACCTTATTTCCATCCATACCATACTTCAGGTTGGACCCAAGGAGCTGCTGGAGTGTGTCTAGCGGTGTGGGAATGAAGGGCACTGCTAAATTGCTGGTGAGGGACGTCTTGTAGTGGGTCGTCACCAAGAAGGCGTACAGGAACCAGAACCCGAGAAACACCTGGGGATAGATGGCAGCTGCTACACTTCAGGAGGGGGGGGGGAAGGGGGGGCAGTTGCCTCCCATTGGAATTCCAAAGTGTGTTGGGAACTTTCCCGGTCCCCCCCTCCGGACGCCCATGACCGAACATATAGGTATAATTTCGTTTATTTTGCCCCCCAATACAAAAAATCCTGCGGACGCCCCTGGTCTTATCTAAATCTGCGAGATTCGGCACTGAGCAGTTTGTAATAAACTTGCTACAACCGATACAACTACAGTATAACAGATTATGTGATCAGATAACAGCGTAATATTTCCAAATTGTCAAAAATGTTAGTTTCAATGAAGCGTTAGCAAAGTAAAGTGTTTATTTTACTGTTTAATTAGAAGACGGATTTCATTACTAAGTACCTTAGCACCCTGGTGTGGCCCCAGATTCTGAAGTTATAGATGAGAATATGCCTTTGGTGTGTATGTGTGTGTGTGTGTGTGTGTGTGTGTGTGTGTGTGTGTGTGTGTGAATAAATCCTGAATAATGGTAAGTGCAAAATAAAAGCATTCGATGATGCAAAGGTAGTGAGACTCATCCTCACCCTGCCCGTAGACAGCCTGAGGTAGGCATACAGGGACTGGCTGAGGAAGGAAGCCAGGATGCGCATGGAGGCGTGGGAATCCAGGAGGCGGGAGGAGGAGGTGGTGGCTTGAATGTGGTAGAAGACATGGTAAAGCAGAACCCCACCACACACAGACACCACCACACACACCCACACCTTCACTGAAAGGGAAGTGTGAAGAGAATCTGGTGTGTATAACTGAACAAAATAATAACGATAAAGTACGGTAACCAAACTTAAAATTGAACACTATCACATAAATCGCCACATAAACCCTCCCCTTCTATGTAGGGAAAGTTTAATAGGGTGTACTGGGTCAATGAAAATGACTACAGTGGTCTGAATGTGGTAAAAAACTGATAGAGCAGAACTCCATTGCAGACAGACACTACCCCCACAAACTCATATGTTCATTGCAATGGAAGTTAGATAAGTCATTATGCAATACGGAGCTGATAAACATTGATAAGTTTCTGTAAAAATTTCTTCATCCCTCGTATACATCACCACACACATTCAAATCACACTGCACTTCCAGTACATCGAGTTAAATCTACAGTAAAGAAAGTAACTGAGATCAGCTCACGTATAGGGGAAATAATATAATGCGGCACGGGAAGACATTCTGGAAAATATTATTTATGTACAGGAACTAGCCTAATATGTAACTTAGTAGCCACTACAGATGTTTGTTGAACTGACTTTATATCTACAAGGAGTATCTTTGCGAGTTTTGTATGCACAGTCACAAGACCATTTATTTTATTTTTTTTCAAACATCTACTTATCAAATCCATCCATCTTCCTCTTGGTCTTTCATAGTACTCAGATGTGATAGATTAAGACGAAGATGGCTGGATAGGATATGTCAGTGTGTGATGAAAAGATACGGAGTGACTGAATGTTTTGCGGTCATGTACGGTCAGCACTGGAAGCAGGCTGGTGAACCACCCTTGATTTTTAGGACTGGAAAACAGTGGTCTACCCTCAGGCTCGTACACCTCGAAGAAAGGTAATAATATTACAAGCTTGGCTATTACCGTCTGTATTGCGCACTTTGACTCATGCTGAGAAAGTATACTTTGACCACTGACTGTGAACAACTGACTCAGGCTTCGATTGTTTCTGAATTGTTTATTGTCAAAGCTGCAGCTACTTGGCTTGACTCATGCTGGCATACTGTGACTCACTTTGGGATCGCCTACTTCGATTCATATTAAAATTATGATGGAAATTTCTCACTTTGACTCACTCTAGAAGTTCGAAAGAAGTTCTCACTTTGACTGTCGATGGAATTTTCGTCATTGATCTCAAGTGGGTGTTTCCTACATTGGCCTAACGTTGCAGAGTCCTACACTGACTTATGCTAGCAATTCGTACACTGATTTGCATTGGAATTACACACATGAAATTAAATATCATACACTGTCTGAAGCAGGAGTTATTTACATAAACGTTAAATTTTCCTGCGTTGACTTACGTTGGAAAGGTGACACTGAATTACACTGTAATTTTCGATATTCACTTGTACTGGAAAATTTTACACTGACGTGCATGAAAATTGCTACTATGACTTACACGGGAATTACCTACTCTGACATTTGCTGTCATTAGTTTGAAATGGCCTAGTCTGACTCACTTTGGAAACACTGATTTTGAGTTGGGTTGAGGTTGAACTGCTTACTTTGACTCACGTGACTGACAAGGAGAGCAACAAAGTATTGTAAGACTTGCTTAAGGATGGAGGGGAACAGAGGATGAATTAGCTGGAGAGGTAGTGAAATCCAGAAGAGATACGAGTCGGGTCAGAACCCACCATTTTGGATATGCTAGAACATCCTATTGTAACTCACGCTGGAAAGGAGTGATGAGCTTCTGCCAGGGCGCACTCGGGGGACTCTTAG
The DNA here is from genome assembly GCF_032717465.1 of Coenobita brevimanus. NCBI lineage: Eukaryota > Metazoa > Arthropoda > Malacostraca > Decapoda > Coenobitidae > Coenobita > Coenobita brevimanus. The sequence goes on from NC_137009.1 coordinate 12,343,484, forward strand.
CTGTGATGAAGGTGAGGGCGTCCATGAAGTACATCATGGTAGGATCCAGTGATTTGACTCGCTCCTGCATCATGACTAGACCTAAGGTGAAGTTGGCTCGATCAAACTCAACGTCGCCCATTAGCCCTGTCCAGTGGCCCTGGAAATGGACGAGACAGGTAGAGAAGGATGGGATCTACATATTTTTTACATTAACTTGGCTTAAAATTGCTCTCTCTTTATTTCGAGTGCTGATTTGTAACAACAGATTAATACTGAAATACGGTGCTAGTCACCAAGAAGTGCAATGGAAAAACGTAGTGTTGTCTTCGACAACTGAGCTACGTGAAGTAATCCGAAAATTGACGAAAATCTGGGCCATGTTAAAGCGAAAGAAGTATGGTGAATTCGCTGATATCATGCCAAGCACAAGGAGAAGTTGGCTTTCAATACTACCCATGACCCCAGTGGCCCTTCTTGATGGGAGACAAGACTGAACTTGAATTTATATATGCACACTTAAAAATTACACAGCGAAAGGGAAAGCAAGCTCCGAAAATGTGAGATGAGACACAACAAGATCCAGTGAACTTGGTCGCTCTGAATAATGGCCAGGCTAATGCAAGTGGGTGTGATGAGAGACACATTTTGCAGACCAATGTAATGAGAGAAGAGAGCATACAGACTGAGAATGATGGGGTTCACTGACATGGTTTGCCTCTGCTTCATGGTTTTAAATTCATCGTCACTTATAACATTGATCCATATGCCCCAGAAATGAAGGAAGGGACTGGTTCAGGACTTATGGCCGTATTCTTAAAACTTCAGTGGAGAAGAAGACAAACCTCCAGCATTTTGTAATAATTTTCGAGTGCTTGACGAAGACAGGACATCACCAATAACCCAATGAATCTGCTCGTTCCCGTACCATGATCAGGCGGAAAGAGAGGGTGGCTCGTTCGAAGTTGACACCATCCATGATCGTTCACTTGGCCTCTTTTGGACAAGTAAGAGAAGAAAGAAAATAATGGGATCCACTGACTATGCTTGCTTTTGCGTCATGAGCAAAGTACAAGGAAGGATTGGCATATTGGAACCCAATATCAGCCATAATGATTTGTGAAGATAATGTCTGGTGCAGCTAACGTTTGTTTGGTGCAACTAATGCTTGATGCAGTCAATATTTGCTGCAGCTGATATATATTAATTTGGAGCAGCTAATTTTTGGTGGAGATATAGTTTGATGCAGCTAATGCTAGTTTGTTGCCGTTAATGTTTGATGGAGCTAAAGTTTGTTGGTGCAGCTTATGTATGATGGAGCTGCTGTGTTATTTAGAAAACATTTACCCGAATATGGAGGTACACGTTTAAGTTAATGTACATCACTGTATGCATGGAGGTTAACTGTGTACGACAAATTAATAAATAACCAAAAGCTGTACATATAAGCCACATATCCGCTTAAATATGTTCTATAGAATGCCTTGAATCCCTCTTGTCTTTATTGACATCATGTTTTCTAAATATGAGGAAGAACAGGAGTTGCCAGAATTTTTAATTTAGTTTTTAATTGAAATCACACACACACACACACACACACACACACACACACACACACACACACACACACACACACACACACACACACAAAGTTGCCTGACAAAAAAAGTGGTACTATACCTAACGCGTTTCAAAATTTTGTCCTCTTTCCGAAAGGCGCCATGAATATAGGAATACTTTGTGTTAACTAGGTTACCCGAATAGTTTCAAAACTGTCAACCTCCCTCTTCGCATGATGCAGTAGATGGTACTGTACAGTTTGTTACGCTGTTGACCTGCTGACGATTCTAAAATGCCCATTTCACCTTAGTATTTATGTGCATTTTAATGAGGAGGCATGAATTATTCTTTCATCTTTTTATCTAGCTGTAGCCAGACCCCTAGTCCCGTAAGAAGTGGCCAGAAACAAATTGCCTTTATGTTATCCTTACCCGAGTCACCATTCTACCTTCTCTTCAACCTCCAACTCCTGAGTCCCATTACTTTCCACCCCATCCCGCCATCTCATCCTCTGTCATCCCTTCCCCTCTCCACTACAGTCACAAACACTCTGCGTTCTCTCTCCATGGCCAAACTATCTCAAGGTACTTTTAATATTTTCCAGCTCTTCCTCATTTTTTTCTCTGTCTGTGTATCTTTCCACATGTTCCTTTCAGATAACTCATTTCCATTCCTGTCACCCTTGACTTATTTTCTTTCATGCGGTAAAAATAAATTTTTCAAATACAAGAACCTCGGAAGAAAGATAACTTGTCGATGTGAGTTGCCTTTGTTTTGAATATTTTCCTTAATAGATGAATCATTAAACCTGATTACATGTAATGTGACGTAACTACCTCTTCAAAAACTGCACACACAGTGTATACAAAAGGCCTTTCACGTAGGAGACGAAATGTAACAGTGCAGAAGAGTAAAATCAAAGCAATAAAATTATTATATATAAATTCATTAGCATTTTGACATTTTGTCTTGTCATTAGCAAGCCATTATTAAAAGTACAGTTAACAGTTTACCCAAGTACTGAAACGATGTAGACCGAAATGTGCTAAAAATGTCACAATATTAAAGTTTAAAAAATGGGGAATATAAAACAGTAAAATTTAGTGATAAAGATTATATCAAACCAGCAATCAGAATAATAAGAAACAGAGGAATCTTGTACACACTGTTACTCGTACATAGCCTATGATTTCATCATGCTTTGTATAATTCTAACGTACAGTATGCTGCATGTTTGATCACGATTCGCCTCGTGGCTTCCATAGTGCGTGTTCTACCTCACTCCCCCCCCTCCTCCCTTATAGTAGATGAAGTCGTTCTTTCTGTTGTTCAGAGCAGGATTGTTAATTCTTTGTCCCCTATGGCTTCATTTGCGCGTCCTTCTTACAAGTTGTATCAAGCTCTACCGGCCCCTATATAATGAGCTCAGTCTCTACATTAATTGCCACTTAGATCTACTCCTCATTTTGTTCACATCTCTGTCCTCCCCTGTACAGTTGTTATTATTGTGAGTGCTCAGGAAGTCTCCAACCATCTAGCAGCTGTGTAATTTGAGTATAAGTGTTATTGCATTTTTTCTTGTACTGTATAGCATAAGGTGTTAATTCGTGGGCCTAGTGGGGTTTTTGTAATTCATGTGTTTTTGGTGTCAGCCATTAATAATAATAATATTTTGTATCTGTAATAATATATCTTGCATTCACTGAGCATTATCCGGTTTTCTCATTTTATCAGGGCTGACTTAGATAAATTTACACTTGCTAATTTCGTGTTAATAGAGGCTATTGCAGTTAACCATATATTTAACCTGTTTTTTGCCATTACATTATCCTTATGAGTCCTGAATGTTTAGTTGTTAGTTTGAGCATTAAACTTTAACTTGTAATTTTACCTAACTCTTTTGTTTTGAACCTGGAACTTTGCGGGACAGTTTTCTCTGTTCCGTAACATAAATTTGGCGACCTCCTATCAGGATATTCAGGATATTATCATTAGGATATTGCTTGATATTTTGTGACTGTGATTTATTCATGATGTCAACTATTACTACGCTTGATGAAGCCATAGATTTTTTTGTCAAATGTGCAAACAGTGTGTGATGTAGAAAACAGAAGAAAGAATGAACTTAAGCTTGTTGCTCAACAATCGGGAATTCCTCTTCGCTCTCATCATTCTAAAGATCAAATTGTTGACATGATTAATGAAAGCTTGTTTAATGTAACTCCTACAAATGAGCAAACGCAGATAGAAATAGCTAAGTTCCAGCTAGCTCTGCAGGAGGCTCGTGTTAAGGAGGCTGAGTTTCAGGCACGTAGTAAGGAGGCTGATTCTGAGGCTAAGGAGGCTGAGTGTCAGGCTCGTATTCAGGAGGCACAGGCACAGGCTCAGGCACAAATTGAACTAGCTAGGATTCAGGCAGACCATGAGTATCGCATGAAACAAGGTGGAACTGGATCATCTAGCTCTGATGATTTTGATGTGGCTAAAAATGTTAAACTTGTCCCTCCTTTTAACGAATTTGATTTAACAAAGTATTTTCAGTTGTTTGAGAGGGTAGCTACAGGTTTTAATTGGCCCCAAGAGTATTGGCCAGTACTCCTTCAAACTGTTCTCACCGGTAAAGCTCAAGTAACTTATGCATCTTTGCCTCAGGATCAATGTGATAATTATGATGTAGTTAAGAGCTTGATTCTCAAGGCCTATGAGCTTGTTCCTGAAGCCTATAGAGTAAAATTTAGGACAACTAATAAGCAAGATAAGCAATCCTATGTTGAGTATGCAATAATCAAAGAAGATCTGTTAGAGCAGTGGTTAAATTCTAAGAATGTGCATTCTGATTTTGGGAAATTTAAGCAGATGATTTTGCTGGAGGACTTCAAAAGGTGTATTAATAAAGATGTAAGCCTATATCTTGATGAGAAAAGAATAGATAATTTGTCTGATGCTGCAGTTTTAGCTAATGAATATGTTCTCACTCACAAGAGATATTCTAAAGAAAAAAGGAAAGCTGAGAGTAAGTACATTGCCTCTACTCAGAGTACAGGTAACAGGAAAGAGAATAAAGATGATGTTTCTCAGGAAGTAAATACCAGCTCCAGCTCTAGGTTTCAGAAAAGTAAATGTACTTATTGTAGTAAGCTTGGTCATACTACGGAGAAATGTTTCAGGAGACAGTGTGATGTGAACAAAAAGGAGTCTTTAAATATTCAGTCAATTGGTCTAGTGTCCACCCTTGAGAGTTCCCAGAATTCTTTAACTGAGTTAACTGAACCTTCTTTGAGGGGTAAATTAAATCCTCATGATGAAGCTCCTCTTTTCAGCAGTAACGTGGGTGACACTCTAAAGAGTTCATGTGCTAATTTCCTATCTGATGGTTTTGTCAGTCCTCTGGACAGTAATGACAGGAAATCAGTTAAAATATATCGTGATACAGGTGCTTGCCAATCCCTTATGCTGACCAGTGTTCTAGGCTCTAATGTTAATTCCTCTGATGAAACTGTAATCTTACAAGGTGTAGGGAATAATTACTTCTCTGTCCCTCTGTGCAGAGTGAATTTAGAGTCTGGTTTTGTTAATGGTTCCGTTATGGTTAGGTTGGTTGAGAAACTCCGAATGTCAGGTGTAACTTTCTTACTTGGAAATGATATTGGTGGAAGTCAAGTGTGTCCAGCTCCTCAGTTGTCTAGTAAGCCAGTGGCTGCGGCCCAGGATTGTGATGTCCCTGATGTGTTCCCTGCATGTGCTGTCACTAGGGCTGAGTCTAAAGTTACTGGTGACTTAGAGGATAATGATGATGATGATGTTATCCTAGCTGACACTTTTCTTGCTAATTTGGACCACTCACCAGATGAGGCAGTACCGCGTAGTGTTGATAATTTGTCTCGTCAAGAGTTGGTTGAGTTGCAGGTTGATGACCCTGAGTTGAAAGGTCTAGCTAACTCTGCTTGCAGTGAGGAAGAGTCAGCTGGTGCTTCTACTTGTTGTTATATAAAGTCAGGAGTACTTATGAGGAAGTGGAGACCCCCAACAGCATCAGCCGACTATGAATGGGAGGTTGTACATCAAGTTGTCATCCCTCGTGTTTGTAGGTAGGATATCATTAGAGTGGCTCATGATTCCAGTTTGGCAGGACACCTTGGAGTGAGAAAGACTGTGGCACGCATTTTGAAACACTTCTACTGGCCAGGTATCTTCAGGGATGTTTCCTGGTATTGTAAGTCTTGTCACACCTGTCAAGTTGTGGGGAAGTGTAATCAGACCGAAAAGGTTGCACCTCTAGTTCCCATTCCTCCTTTTGAGGTGCCATTCACCCGTGTGTTGGTGGATATTGTGGGCCCTCTTCCTAAGACTTCTTCAGGATTTTCTCATGTGTTGACCCTGATTAATATGGCTACTCGTTATACTGAAGCCATTCCACTTAGAAATATCTCAGCAAAGAACGTGGTTAAGGAAATGCTAGGGTTCTTCACAAAGTTTGGTCTGCCCATGGAGGTACAGTCAGACCGGGGAAGTAATATCATGTCAAATGTTTTCAAGCAGTCTCTGAAAGAATTGGGCATCACCCAGATCACGTCTTCAGCTTACCATCCCCAGACCCAAGGAGCGTTGGAGAGATATCATCAAACACTCAAATCGATGCTCAAGAAATACTGTTTGGAACATCAGAAAGACTGGGATAAAGGTCTTCCATTCGTTGTATTTGCCACAAGAGAATCTCCAAATGAATCACTGGGCTTCTCACCCTTTGAACTACTGTTTGGCCATAAAGTAAGAGGACCCCTTAAGTTACTCAAGGAATGCTGGCTGTCGGAGGAAGATGACGTCAACCTGCTGGAGTATGTGATGAAGTTCAAAGAACGGCTGTCCACTGCTTTACAGCTGGCGAGAGAGAATTTAGGAGCTGCTCAGAAGATGAAGACTTGGTATGATAAGACGTCCAGGTTACGCCACTTTCAGCCAGGAGATCAGGTTTTGATTCTGCTACCGGTGCATGGGCAACCTCTTCAAGCCAAGTTTAGTGGTCCTTATTTCGTGGAGGAGAAACTCAGTGATGTCAACTATGTCATCGCCACACCAGATCATAGAAAGAACAAGTAACTTTGTCACATCAACATGCTAAAGTTATATCACAGGCGGGACGAAAATAACCCAGTCTGCACTGTAGCTGTTCCACCCGAGTCTGCAAGTGAAGTTCTCCCATGCAGCATGAGCCTGGGTGATAGTTTGGGGAAGAATCCTGATATCATGAATGATCTCCAGACTAAGCTTTCTCATCTAGCTCCTGAGGAAAGCCAGGAGTTTTCGGCATTACTGCAGGAGTACCCGCAAGTGTTCCGTGCCACTCCAGGAAGAACCACTGTGTTGATACATGATGTCGATGTTGGAGACGCAAAGCCAATTAAACTGCCTCCTTACCGTGTGAACCCAGTGAAAGTTCCTCTCATCCAGAAGGAGCTTGGCTACCTGTTGGACCACAAGATGATTGAGCCCTGTCAGAGCGAGTGGAGTTCTCCTGTCACTCTAGTCCCTAAGCCAGGTGGGTCACAGCAGCTTTGCATCGACTACAGACGTGTTAATCAGATAACCAAAACAGACACTTACCCTCTCCCTCGTGTGGAAGATTGCATAGACAAGATAAGGCTAGGTACATAAGTAAGTTTGATTTGTTAAAGGGATACTGGCAAGTACCTATGACTGAACGTGCTAGGGAGATCTCATGTTTTGTAACACTAGGAAAGACTTTTGCATGTTCTGTAATGCCATATGGTATGAAGAATGTACCAGCCAGTTTTCAGAAGCTCATGAATGTTGTAACAGAGGGTTTGGCAGGGTGTGTTGTTTATATTGATGATGTATTAATCTTCAGTGGCAACTGGAAAGATCACCTATGCCATGTCAGTAAATTTCTCGGGCATTTGGTTCAGGCTAATCTTGTAGCTAATTTATCAAAGTGTGAGTTTGGTCAAGCTAAAATTCAGTACCTTGGGTACGTATTTGGTGATGGACATGTTGCACCACCAGGAGCTAACGTTCAGGTTATAAGTGATCTTCCCAGACCTAAAAGTAGGAAAGAGCTACAAAGATTTTTGGGAATGGTAGGTTTTTACAGGAGATTTGTTCTTAATTTTTCAATTCTTGTATCACCACTTACAGACCTACTGAAAAAGGGAGTTAAATTTGTCTGGACCGATAACTGTGAATCCTCTTTCAGCAAACTTAAAGCTATCCTATTAAGTCAGCCAGTGCTCGCTACTCCAAATTTTGCTAAGCCTTTTAAGATGGCTGTTGACGCAAGTGATACAGGAGCTGGGGCTGTTTTGCTGCAAGAGGATGATCAGGGTATTGAATACCCTGTATCTTATTACAGTAAGAAGTTCACTCCACCTCAAAAGAACTACTCAACTATTGAGAAAGAGCTTTTGGCCTTGATTTTTGGTTTACAGCATTTTTCATTTTATTTGTGTTCTGGTTTTGACCCCATAGTCATTTATACCGATCATAACCCACTGAAATTCCTTAGTAAGTTTAAAGATAAAAATCAGAGATTGACAAGATGGAGTCTACTTCTTCAGGAGTATTCATTAGACATACAGCATGTCAAGGGGAAAGAAAATGTTATTGCAGATTGCTTATCTAGACTTTAGACAGATTGTTTTAGAGTAATAAGAAATTTCCTTTGTAAATTTCTTTTTCTTTGTGGGGAGGTGTTACATAGCCTAAGATTTCATCATGCTTTGTATAATTCTAACGTACAGTATGCTGCATGTTTGAACACGATTCGCCTCGTGGCTTCCATAGTGCGTGTTCTACCTCACTCCCCCCCTCCTCCCTTATAGTAGATGAAGTCGTTCTTTCTGTTGTTCAGAGCAGGATTGTCAACTCTTTGTCCCCTATGGCTTCATTTGCGCGTCCTTCTTACAAGTTGTATCAAGCTCTACCGGCCCCTTTATAATGAGCTCAGTCTCTACATTAATTGCCACTTAGATCTACTCCTCATTTTGTTCACATCTCTGTCCTCCCCTGTACAGTTGTTATTATTGTGAGTGCTCAGGAAGTCTCCAACCATCTAGCAGCTGTGTAATTTGAGTATAAGTGTTATTGCATTTTTCTTGTACTGCATAGCATAAGGTGTTAATTCGTGGGCCTAGTGGGGTTTTTGCAATTCATGTGTTTTTGGTGTCAGCCATTAATAATAATAATATTTTGTATCTGTAATAATATATCTTGCATTCACTGAGCATTATCCGGTTTTCTCATTTTATCAGGGCTGACTTAGATAAATTTACACTTGCTAATTTCGTGTTAATAGAGGCTATTGCAGTTAACCATATATTTAACCTGTTTTTTGCCATTACATTATCCTTATGAGTCCTGAATGTTTAGTTGTTAGTTTGAGCATTAAACTTTAACTTGTAATTTTACCTAACTCTTTTGTTTTGAACCTGGAACTTTGCGGGACAGTTTTCTCTGTTCCGTAACAACACACACACACACAAATAGAGAGAGACAGAGAGACAGACAGACAGACAGACAGACAGACTGACAGAGAGAGAGAGAGAGAGAGAGAGAGAGAGAGAGACAGACAGACAGACAGACAGACAGACAGACAGACTTCCCAATACTCACATCATCTTTGAGAACACCCCATTCACCATCAGCGGGCATGACGATGTCGTAGGTGAAGTTGAGTTTGTACGCAACTGCATCCAGAGTGTTGATGTCAATGGATGGTTTTGGTACTACCACCCTGGATCCTTCTACAACCTCATAATCCACATATGGCCTGTAGTACAAACCAGAACCAACAAGTTTGATTCCACAGAAATCAGCCATCTGATCTGGAAATATGTCATTGGTATTTGCAAGGCCCGTGACACTGGACCATTTGTTTACACTGAGAACTTTGGGGGAGCCTGAAGGGTGCAAGAGCTGGCGGATTATTACACGCCAGTAGCTACTGTTTTGATTCTTCTGTGGGATGATGGCAACTATGTATTGTTCCTTCCTCAGGCGTTGATCCAGGAGCAAGCGTTCAGCCTCAACGAAGTCTTTGGCGTGGACGAGGAAGTATTGTGTTAGCTTGTTGGAGGAAGCATCTGTTAGTAAAGCCAGTAATTGGGAGTCGGGTGGTTCTGGCATCATGTACGTTATGCAGGAATATGGAGTCACTCTTGCTGTATATTTCTTTATGTATTTCAGTGTTTCATGATTTTGGTGAGAAACTCTCTGACCTAGGATAATTTTCACATCTGATTTTGCCTGGTCCATAATTATATTTTCCATTGAATTTTTTTCATAACGGTTGACTTGTCGGGAGTGTAATGTATTTTCTGGATGTACGTTTGTTCCATTAATTGACCAAGGGTTTGATGTATTACCTTCTTCAGGCATTATCACAGCTCTTAGACACTGTGGTGTGTACTGTTCAGCAAGAAGGTTCATTACAGTTGATGCCTGGATGGCTTCCATGTTTCCAAATATATCCACCTCCGCAGCCACAATAGCTGAGAGACGTTGCATCACTGCTGATGGTTTGACGATAAGTAGACCAAACAGTAATGCAGCCGCCAAATGAGTCAGTGATCCCATGATAGTGTGAAAGCTGAAAAGTGCAGAAAATTATAGCTATGTAATGCAAGGAACGTAAAAGTTAGGTATGCTATGCACTAACATTTATGACTGTGAGTTTTTAAAGTAAATGAAATTATAACTCAGTATTTTTAATGAAATATTATTGCCATGATTATATCAAAATCAGTAGAAAAGTATATTTTCATTTTATAAATGACATGTTTGGTAGCAGTCTTTTCTTACAAAATTAACTGAAGTAATGAGCCCTGTCGAGGAGAGTTATGTGTACATCACTTTTTTGTTATTTGAACCACAGAGTTATATATTCTCTGCTCACAAGATTTGATTACTAATTAAATGATTATACATCCACTAGTAATACTGATACTGTCACTCATGAATAGTGTATACAATTTGTAAACATCCAATTTACGTAAATTTTCCATTTTAACAACAAGTAGTTGACCATTGCGCGTGTCCTTAACCTATTGTTCTTAAAAAAAGAAGAAAAAAAAGGCAAACCCTTGTTTAAACCGAACCCTTCCACCAATTTTGGACCATCTCAGATAGAAGTTGTTTTAGTTATTTTACTAACACACAGACAGATGGCTCGAACTTTGACTTTTCCCTGTGATCTTGACGTTGCTTGTTCTCAAAATCGAATCCCTTCGTTCTTTCCTTATCCTCAACCCTCCCACCGGCTTCGATGTAAAGTGAATAAAAACTCTTCAGGTTGGCCTTCTAGGTCGAAGTGACCTAACCCAACAAGTTCAGTAACTTGAAGGACTAAATTAAAATGTGTGCATGTTACCATTCTGCAACACCCATGACTCTGAGTAACATTATTTTCAGAGAGTATTTTAAGAAAAAGAAATTCTGATCAGTCAGATCCTACAATTTAACATTCTGAATTGAAAGAGTAGGTAGACAAACATGCCCTTAATAATGAAGAACTCAATTGTTTTGCTTCAGTTACAACCACACAATTATTCCATTCCCTCTTCAGCTAGCTTTGAGTAAGAGGATATAATGGTTTTGTTCTCCCAGAGAAAGCACTGGATAAGAAATTTATCACGAACAGAATACTCTAATGTGTAAAATATACAGAAGAACTTTCTGGACAAGAGGACGGCTGGCATACTCTGTAATCGTGTCAGTTTGCAGAGCTTATCTTGCGTCCGAAATAAATTAGAATAGCAAAGTATTAAAGATGCCCACAACATGCAAGGAATGGAAAAAAAAAATTACAAAGTAGTTCAGTTTGAACACCCAAACAATCATGCTAGGCACACACACAAAAAAAAGTAATCTTCCTTTAGTAATATTGCATTTTAATTTCCTTAATTCCTCATACCACCTGAATATACCTTTGTTGGGACAGCTTTGTTAGAGAAAAACAGTCAGTGTAGGATATCTTTTTTTATTAGGATATGGTCATTTGGGATAGTATGTTTGGCATAAACTCAGGTGTACTATTTTAACTTGGTTATCAGAATGGGTTGATTGTTCTGTTTTTTCCCTATAAATTGTCTCTCTTTTTCACGCTGCAACATTCTCGATTCAAAGAAATTTCATACGGCGACATATAATAAGAGGTAAACAAGAAACTTAAATGCAAACGCTTATTGAAAAAAATAAAACTAAAAATAAACACGCAAACGAGATAATATAATAGATTACTCATCTTTTAATAAAATAATTATGAAAACAGTAAACATTTGCATGGCAATTCTAAGACTTTCAAACTATGCAATAATTAAATCATAATTTGTTGAATATTTCCAGAAGATTATACGGAAATTAAAAGAGCTTTTTTTCCGTTTTTGAGAGTTAGCTCAGTTCAAGTTATTTAACATTATGATAAAAATATTGCCGAAGAAGAGCACGTCATATCCCATGTTATTTAACGTTCTTATAGAAATAAATGGGCTGTAAATATTATGCAGTTACTTGAGGTTTGTATTGGTTTGTATTGAAGTCTAGGCACTTGACAGCTAGAAAAAAGCAATATATAGTAAAACATTATTATATATATGAGGAAGTTGGAAGAATCTCTCTCTCTCTCTCTCTCTCTCTCTCTCTCTTTTGCATAAAATGGGAAAGAAGGAAGGAAGGAGCAATGGAGAAGTATCCCCCCACCATAACCTGACTGGCAACAAGTTAGACGGATGCGGGGAGAAAATAATTCAAGTGCAAAATGTGAAGTGCGGAAAGAAAAGTGCTAATAATGGAACGACAAACAGTGGAAGGGTCATCTAGGAAAAGCTGTGAGACAGTGTCCGAGTGCAGTCGAGCAATCAAGAAAAAGTAATGAATAGACATAGGACAGTTACAGTATGAACGGAGAGGCTGAAGGTCATGGCTCTTTAAATGATCCTGAGTGAAGTGGGTATGACCATGCAAAGACGAGCAAGGATTGTCTCCCAGGAACAGCTGAAGTGGGTCGGTGGGTCGAGGTGTGCCAAGGAAAAATAAAGGGCTTAGTACTATGATTTTTTTTTTTCATCATGGGGGGGATGGGGGTAGGCGGCAAACGTCTTGGGGTGAATAGCCTTACTCAATCTCTGACTCCACCCACAAGTGTCCATTTGTTGAACCATCCAGCCAGCAACTCTTCCCCTTCTAAATATCTCTTGACTTGAGTGGTTAACCTGCTCCTGGCATGAGCTCCGCGGGATTTCCTTTGATATCCTCCACCGTAAACTCTCTCAGAGATCACCTTGAAGGCAGGGTCCACCTCAGGAGAACGGGCCACGAGCCCATTTAACTGGAGATAGCAATGACGTATTATGTAGGTAACAGGACTCAACTCATTCTCAAGAAGTTGTCACTCAGTATGTACACTATCGTACCAGACTGCAAAGGCACTTAAAGCTAGAGGAGCCAATTCGTCAGTTCAAGTCACTGTTTAGTGTCCACGTCTCTTATCCATAGAGTAAGACAGGGAAAACCAGTGTCTTGAAGATGCGAAGTTTCGTCCCACTACACAAGTAACGGCACTTTCAAATATCCGAGTGGCAAGGCCGGTTTTAGAGGGGGGCACGGGGGGCAATGCCCCACCAAATTTTTCGATTGCCCTCCCAAATGCAAATTATTTCTATGTGAAATGTGCTGCAGATCACTGTGATCATTCTCTTGGTAAATGTACGAACAGTACGATAATTATCGTACGTGTAGCAACACTGAGTGGAACGTTGGCAACAACTCCCAGTAATTTAAATAATGCATTATTGTCAACAACTACAGTACACTCTAATGAACAGAAGAATAATTCTAAAGTAACTTTCTCATCTTAAATGTCGGTACCAACTGCCTAGTCCCGGGCTCCTACGCTCCTCATGGGGCAATGTAGGATTGGATGATGGGTGGATGAATGAATTCTTACGCTTGACTTGAATTATGAATGGTTAATGAAGTCTTATTTCTAAATGATTATTAAGAAAGTTGCTAATGGTAATTGATGAAAATTTATATCTTGCAACTCTCGAAGTTGTTGACTTGCTGCCCGCAACTGTTAATACTGTATATGACTCATTTTGTGTAAAGGGAGCTGTCAGCAGGGGTCTAGGTACGAGGTCGAAGTTATTGACGTTGTTATATCTTAATGCATTCGTATTATACTATATTGGCCATCTAATCAGTACAGTAACTTTACCAATATGGGAAAATTTTGTGCTAGTAAACCTAAGCCTGCCACAGCTAGCTATGAGGCACCTTCCACAAGTTGCACCAATTGTAGTGAAACAATACTTGTCCTCCGAGTTCATTAGTTCGGAAATATGATGATTATTCTAGCATTGCAAAGGATGGCCTCAATGATCGTCCAATCACAGCCAGTACTAAAACCTTCCCCCAGAAATGTTTGGACAGAATGCTAGGGCTTTCAATTCAAGCTGGTACAATTTGAGACCATGGCTATAATACTCTGTAACGCGTGATGCATGCTACAGTTTCCCTTGTCACAAGTATGGTGTGGCAAAAAACAGATTTAATTTTTACTAAGCGTTGGTTCTCAAACTGGAAGTTGCACTAGAACGTGAAAAAGGATTCAACAAGCATACATCAAGCCACTGTCATTTCCAAGATGCAGCCGTTTGGGCAGAGATGAAACAGAGACAATCAACAGGTGAAACACTAGCATGTCTCTGAGTATCAACCCAAAGACAGAACAATCACTCCTATGTGAGAAGCATGGAGGAAGTAATACAGTTTGTATCTGTCAATGAGCTTGCTTTACGTGGAAGCAGTGAAAGGTTTCATAGTAATGAAGACAAACAAATAGACATGTCCACAGGGCCTTTTCTGAATCTCTAGTGTACCTTGAATAGGACAAAAACTTTCAGAGATACTGTAGCTAAGACTGTGCCCAAGAATGCCAAGTACACTTCAAAGGACATATAGGCTAAAATGGGGAAGGCGGTGGCTGAATCGGTAGAGAGGCGGCCTGCAGTCCTGATGGATCCAGATTCGAATCCCGGCTGGGTCAGGGAACAGTTTAAGGATTTGAATTTCATAAAAAGCAGACTTTCCTGATCTACCAGATGACCCGCCGACATGTCGTAAAAGTACCCCGCTAATAACCAATACACCAGTCCTGTATGAGACGGCCCTAGCATGTATTCAGTATGGGCGGTGGGTGTTAGCGCCGAAGTGGTGACATGTCGAGGTGTAGGAGGACTACTGGGCCTTAAGATAGGCTATTGCCCCCGAGATATAGGCCCTGAAGCCTTTGCCCAGAGTAGGACACATTAAGAAAAAAAATCGATACAATGGCTACTTTGGTTTTGCGGGAAGCTAAAAGCAAGTATGAACAGTCAGATACATCAGGCTTTTGTATTAAGAGTGATGGAAATAGAGACAAATGCACTGTGGAGAATCTTTCCATTATGATACGGTTTGTTCGCAATGCTTTGCCTGAGGTACACTTGATTGGTTTGCTTGACTTAAGCCAGTTAAATGCAGAGTATATAACAACACAAATACTCAACCATCTGCAAGATGGAGGTTACAGTACTGACAATATAATCAGTCAATGCCATGATGGTGCAGCAGTCATGAGTGGGATCAACGGTGGAGTACAAGCATTGTTACAAAAAAGGCTTGGCAGAGATGTTCCATATATTCATTCCTTTAATCATTACCTCACCTAGCTATAGTGCATTCTGTACAACAAGAACCTTGTGCCATGTTCTTTTTTGAGCTTTCAAGTTCAGTACATTCTTTCTTCCATCGGCGTTATGTAGCACAAAATTATAATGCTACATCGCTAAAAAGGCTCCTAGAAATCCGTTGGACAAGTCATTGTGATGTGACAAAGTGCATAGTAGATAATAAGGATGCTATACTCAACATTCTGTTTGAGGTTTCTGAGGATAAAGAAACAACAATGAGTGAATGTAAAGAAGCATCAGGCCTTCAAGTACAGCTAAAGAAGCAGATTTTTTTTTTGTGTGTGTGTGTGTGCAACTGGTCAGTTTCTTCTTCGAGTACTTGGTTCTCAAAAACCAGCCAATTCCTTGGTACAGGCTCAGTATGTTGAAATGTGCAGTGCTAGGGAAGTTACTGATGCCAACTTACAAGCGCTGAAAGGTCAGCGAGAAGATGATTCTTGGTTTGCTGATTTTGAGACTTCTCTATGTAACCCTCCTTTTAAGACGAAGAGAACCATGAGTAAGCAACTAGCCGAAAGCATTGTGCTCTCTATTGTTGGGCATAATGATTCTGATAATCCCACCATCACTCCTTGTCAGTCTCTAAAGAGATCTCTTCTCAACATCCTAGACAGAGCAACAGCTGAAATGGAAAACAGATTTTCTATGAAAAACCTGGATATTATGAAAGCTGTGTCCTGCTTATTGCCTAAGTCAAGTTCATTTCTGGATTTCAGCTCTCTTGGTCCTTTGCAAAGACTTGTCGTTAAGAACAAAGAATCTGATTATATGAGTTTGAGAAATGAAATACATGTTGCAAAACCTATGTTACTTGCGAATTTTTCCAGCTGCAGTGATGCTTCATATCTACCATATGTAAATATCTGTAAGAGTACAAACAAGCATTTCCTGAACTGCATAAGATGTATGTCACAGCCCTAGTTATTGGAGTGTCATCAGCATTATGTGAGAGCTCATTCTCCACGCTGTCACGAGTGCTGACTCCTTTCCGACGCGGAATGCTACATGACAGAAAAGTTTGGTGATCTTGGCCCATGAAAAAACAATAACTAAAAGTCTAAATAAGGATGAATTTGTAAGACACCTTGAAAAAAAAAATGCAGACAATCGGTGCGATAACCTAAGTATCTTAAGCTCTATGGCAGAAGTGTCTGCTTTGATGTTTGCCTTATTATATGGGAAAAACAGCATTTCCTGATATGCAAACGGTTAGTGATAGTATAACGTTATTGAATCTTAAGTTCTGCTGCATGAATTTCTGCCTTGAAGATATTTGCCTTGTTTTATGGGAAACGGAATTTTGTTATGCCTAACGTTTACTATATTGGAGCTTAATTTGTAAAATCAATAAAATAAGACAGTTTTCTTTCCCCCTGCTTGTAATCTGCCTTGCCGTTGTTTGCTAGTGCTTTATTATTTTATCAACTTAAGTGTTAAATTACTGTAATGGAAGTGGTTTATTTTTGTTAGAACAATAAAACTACATAAGGTTTTCGTTGTCATAGCATGTAAAATGTGAACACTATTTACTTGTTGTGGTTGAGATTGTTAGTTCATGTTCATCTTCAAGTGAATCAGTCATAGAAAGAGAGGGAGAAATATCATTATCATAATTATTTCGTCTGAGTTTTGCACGTTTTCCTTCTACAATGTGCAGGATTTTGTACTTATCGAAGTTAGTTTAGCAGTTTTCTAATAGCACTTAATATGCTTTATTGTTTATGCATGTGTTAATCTTGCTGATATACCACTGACCTGAGGCAGAGGAAGGGAGGTGTAAAGGAACATGAAGAGATGGAGCGATGGAGGGAGGGAGAAAGGGAGAAGTGGAGGAAAAGAGAAATGGTCCCCCGTAGCTACACCTTTGTGCCCCATCAAAATGTGTAGCTGCCCCTCCAATCGTAGCGGTCTAGAACCGGCACTGCAGAGTGGAGTGAATTCATAACTCCACATGCCAAACTGATGCAACGAGAAATCTCATCGTCTGACCTACCGTTGTTATTTACCACACTACCAAGATAAGCGAATCTCTCCAAGACCTCCACATTCTCATCACATGCTTGGACAGACTTAACTGCTTTATCCAACAAACAATAAAATGCCTGGACCTTGGTCTTAGCCGAAGAGACCTTTAATCTCAATGGCTTTGATTTCTCTTGAAATTCCTTGGGAGCACTTTGAGGCATCTCCAACTCTGAAATTGCCAACCGATACTCCACAACGACTTTGACTTACAGCTAGGCCAAGAAGCCAATCCAATCGCGTGTTGAGAAGCGTGTGAGCAAGTTTACATAACTGTCTTACTCCAGTATTTACTGCTAAGAAGTCGAATGTTCCTCCTCTGCACTTTACAGCAGTTTTTGAATGCAGGTCAGCAGTCAGTCGGATTATCCCTACTGGGATCCCAGGGAGTCGCAGGAGATCGCATAGTGCCTCCCAGTATACCGCGTGAGATTCCTTCTCGAGATCTACATAGGCTACAATCAGACCTTGTCAATACTCAACGTGGTGTTCCACGAGGACTCGAGAAGCTAAAATGCTGTCAACTGTAGACTTCTTTGGAGTGAATCCGGATTGCTCAGGCCTCTAAACTTTCATAAATGGTCCCGGATACATATCAGGAGAATGGGGGCAAAAAGTTTGCCCAGTACTCTGAGGACTGAAATACCATGGTAGTTACTTCAGTTGCAATGGTCTCCTTTCCCTTTCTAGGTTGGAGTGACCAAATTTCTTGTCCAGTCAGGAAGAATGATACTAGTCTGCCTAATGGGTTCCTTATCATTAAATAATGCCCCGATTATGGCCTAACCCACAGCTTTCATCAGTTTTTCCAGGATGACAAAAACACCAGTTGCTATACCACTTTCAACCTATCCACTGCCTTCTTGACTTCTTCTAGAGAAGGTGCGATATCATCAGTTGGTGGGAGAGCAGTCAGTGTTTGTGCACCAGTCAACACAAGCTCATCAATAGGAGGTTGAGCTAAATACAGCTGCACAAGGTATTCAGCCCAACGCGCCCCATACTCTCTCGACCCAGATACTTGCCATTCATATTCTTGCCAAACAGAGTCTACCTGAGGGGCGGGTCTGGAATGGAGCTTCTTCAGGGCTCAGTAAGCAGGTTGAAGGTCCATTGCATGAAAACAGCCTTCCACCTCCTTACCGATTTCCCTGACATACTTCTTGTCCCTTCTCAGCAAAGCTTGTGCCTGCCAAGACAGAAGTCTGTGCTGTACCCAATCAGCAGCCAGTCTGGAAGCATGTCTCTCCTGAATTGTGTTCAGTGTCCCAGCTATGACAAAACCTCTCCTTGATCTCGAATGCTGTCAAACGTACTCATCAGCTACCATCAGGGTAGCACATATAAAGGTATCCCATTCTTCAACAGGGTCCTCAACAATACTGAGAACTTGAAATCAGTTTAAGGCTTCCACTGCTTACTCAAAAAACACACTCCTTATCCTTGTATTTGTCAGGATGAAACTGTTTTGGGTAGCATCTTGAGCTTCACTCAGTTTTGAATTGTTGCTTTAGATCAGCAACAAGAAGTATGTGGTCAGTAGCAAAGAAATCAGCACTTCTAAAAACAGTGCATTTCTGAACGATCCTCCTACTAGTACTAACAAGGATGTGGTCAGTCGCTTTGGCAACCTTTCCTGTACTGGAATACAAATTCCAATGATAAAGGTCTGGCCGCTGGGACCACGATTCAGTAATTCTCCATTAACAGAACTTTGCAAAATCCAAAAGGTCAGTTAACAGGACTTTGCAAAATCCAAAAGGTCAATTAACGGGACTTTGCAGCATCCAAAGTTAAGAACTGTTGTGATTCCTGGTTCCGGAGCCATAGGGACCTAGTTCACAGATTCCTCGAATCCTTCACTGTCAGTGCCAGTAACTGCACTGATGTTAGATAGAATCAAGAATGTATCCGGCAACGGGTATTGTTCAACGAATGAGTCAAGTTTAGTATAGAACAGCTTCTTCTCTTCAAGAGCACTCATTGCAGTTGGAACATACATGGCAAGAAGTAAGATGAAGCACAAGGAATGCTTAAATCTCACCGGCAATATACTCTCATCAATTGGAGTAACCCTATCAACACAACTGACAAAAGCAGCAGCAATTGCCATAGTAACAATTCTACTGTAGGTTCGCCACAATCACCACAATCAGAGCAGTTGTGTGTATAACCATAGTAACTGATCTCACAATGACTGGGGAGACTCTCTAAAGAGTCTAAATTTCAAACAGTGCAAGCATGCTAACCCCAACCACCTAACTCTAATGACAACAAAGACAGTCGTTCATCCTTCATAATTCTTAGAAGGTTCCAAGCCCCCACTCGGAGTGCCTTTTGAAGGCTAAACCTGCACATCGTTCCAAAGGTTTGTGTGTCCTCTGCCCCACCACACAAGTCAAAAAAAAAGACAAGGACTTGGGGACCCTCCTTATCATCCAGCTTTGGGTCCTGTAGGCTTTACTCAGCAACCATCATAACTGGTAGCAGCAAATGCGAGCCCAAAGAGTTTCGTCAGGCTGGCATCTTAGGAGGAATCCCATGACGATACTGGGTCAGTTTCAGAAAGTCCTCTTTGACCCTGTTCCCTCTTCCTCTAAGTAAGTCACGCTAGATGTAATTTTATCCAGGAAGGGCATGCAATTCCCACCGAAATGTCCCAAGTTAAGGGAAAACTGACCACTAGCCTTTGGATGGGGGCATGGAATCCCTTACAAGGTCTACCCTGGTTTGCTTCTTAGTTTTCATTCTCATTGGGGATTGCCAATCAAAGATATCGATCTCCACCCACACTGATATGTTGTTGTCGGCTTATGCAGCTCATCTGCCCATTGACAGGCCTTGTTTTTAGAGTTTGGGGTGTCTAACCACCTTCCTAACTTGCCTAGGCCAGTGAGTTGCCGGATTAGTCGACGACGAAACGACCATGGGACAGGTAGTACTGGATTACATCTTATCAATAGCGTAGTGAACTTTACGGTGAAAAAGCAATGACAGTAAGAGGGGGTGGGGTGCATGGATCAATATTGAGAGTTGCACTGGGATTTGGCCGAAATGCACCAATAGCTAACTGAAGGCCAATATGTTTAATGGGATTAGTATTTGAAAGAGTGTGAGTGGAGGCAGAGAAAAACTCTTGGCAACAATAATGGAGTTTAGAAAGTATAAGGGCAGAGGGACGAAGAAAATGTGTGGCCCAATTAGCACCCCTTGAATGATGAGATTGCGTGTGCAACAACTGAAAATGATGAAGAATAGAAAATTTAATCAATGAAACATGTGCATTCCAATTTAATCGGGATTCAAAGATAAGGCAAAGAAAAGTGGTAGACGACCGGTAGGGAAGAGGGGTGTTATACAAATACAGAGAATGTTAAGGTGTGGTTCATGAGTGAGTAAACACAGAACACAGAATAAAGAAAACCATGAGTATTGGCCATGTTGAAGCAGCATCAGTGGCAGAATGGTGGATTGGAGATGAAGTACTGTACGTCTGATTTTGCAGAGTAAATGTCAAAGTGTCAACATACGGAGGCCGAAACTGACGGGGTGTTGAGATGATGCCATTTATAACGTACCAAGGATCCAGCCGTGGGGGACACCTTCATGATGGGGGAATGCACTTGAAAAGTGTGCTTTCAGAGGCACGTAAAAAGTTCGATGAAAAAGAATTTTTTTTTAGCAAAAATCAAAGTTACCATGAAGACAAACGGAATGATGCCAGTTAAGAGTATGATTCCTCCAAGCAGTATCGTAGGCATTTTCCTAAACAACGAAAAAAGCAATGACTGATTGGCAGAGTCAAAAAGCAGAATGGATAAAATATTCTAGTTTAAGGGGACGACCTAAGGTATTACGTGCTTGGTGATTCCTGAACTGTGAGGGGGAAAGAAGACAACGGGATTCAAGGTGCAACAAGAGTCGTTTATTAATCATCCATTCAAGAAGTTTGCATAAACAACTAGTCAGGACCATGGGATGGGAATTTTGAGGAAGGTGACAAGTTTTATCAGGTTTAAGAAATGTGTGGAAGATCACACATGCCAATCAGGATAAAGGAAAACGTCTCGTCTGTCTTTTTGCGACGAAAGTTCTTCCAAGCGGAACGATATACATAGTGGGTCCTTGTACAAGCAGATGTGCACCAAGGAACATGCTTGACAGTGGATAGTCGAGTATCACCGGGAATGGTAGCGAAGGCAGCACCGAAAATGAATGAGGAATTTGGACGATATATCATGTGGAGAGGAAAAAGAAGTCAGAGGAAGAGGGCGAACCTAAGAAAACAACTTCCAGTCAACAAAATGGAACTACCAACAGGGTGGACGAGGAATGGGACAGAGTGGTAAATGATCACTGAAAAATTGTCTTCGAACACCGACAAACGGAAAATCAAGGAAATCCAAAGTCAACAAAATTAGAGATCTATGCAAGAAAGGGAACGAGAGTGTAGGTCGAAGAGAGAAGGGGATCCAGAGTTAAAGCTGAGGATCTCTTAATAAAAAAGGAAACTATTTAATAAGACTGTCTTAGTGCTAATTGCTGCGTCATTTCACAGGAAATGCCGGAAATTTAGTCATGACGGAGAAGAATCGAAAGGGGGAGGGAATGAAGTAAGGTTAAGTCCGGATAAGAGAGAAATAGAGAGAGCTAACAATGATCCCCTGACGGAAAAACACACGAGTATGAGTAAGAGGATAGGAAAACAAGTAGAAAGATATTAAAATAGGTCATAATTACAGATAAGGGGGGTGATGTCGTATAAAGAATGGGATCCATGAAAAGTATAATTCAGAATAAGAACTGGCAAAATCGAAGAAAGGTTTCCAGGTGAGAGAGAGAGAGAGAGAGAGAGAGAGAGAGAGAGAGAGAGAGATGAAGAAGAAGAAGAAGAAGAAGAAAATTGTGTGTGAGGAAATAAGAAAGTGGGGGTTTGTATGATGGGTAAAGATTCCTCTGACTTTTCACTAAAGAAACGCCATAACAAAATGAAAAAGAAAATCAAGTTCATGTGAAATGCAGTGGTTGTTTGCAGCATTGAATGCGAGAGTAACCAGGAGGCATAAGAAGAACTGAAGGGATTGAGGAAGACAGGGAGGTTGTGGTGATCATGGAAGAGGAGGGTGACCGCACAGAGGAAGAGACGGAAACAGAAGACAGAATGGGGAAGGCTCAGGAAGGGTAGGAGAGTGTATGAGAGACAGAGGAGCGAAAGGAATGTATTTCTGCAGTTAAAAGGGTATACAAGAATGAGGTACACTGAGAACAATTGAGGATACTCTATAAGAAACCAACTTCCATAGCAGAAAACAAAGGCTGAGTGGAAACAGGTGAAAAATCTCTATGGCATTGTTGTTTGGACGAAGGGGATTGTTGCGTAGGCAAAGAGAGGAGGAGAGACCAGGAATATGAGACAGGGAGGACACAAGGGTACGTTTACGTTTGATTCAAGGGGAGAAGGTGAGGTAGGAGAAGACCGGGAATATACTGAATGGGAAAGAGGTCGGGTGGAGGGAACATAGATGAGAGGAGAGGAAAAAAGGAAGAGGATTCAGAAAGGGAGACAAGAGCAGCGAAAGACTTGGAGACAGGTAGGGATGCCGAGGAAATGGAAGAGCAGAATACAAGTGATACAACACGAGTTGTGCCGGCCACGCGCACATACAAGATGCCAGGAGTATGATGCAAGCTACATGCTTGGCGATGGACATCTTGAAGGGAAACGCCAGTTTTTCTGTGAAAACAAGACACACATATTTCGAAAATTTAAGCTGGGTATTTTCTGCAAGAGGCTGTATGTCGACCTTTGCAGTTCTGCATGACAGGATGCTGCAAGGACAGGCAGAGGAAGAGAGTCAAGCCTGAGCACAGTTGGGGTTGACACCCTGTGATCGGCAGTACTTCGCCAGGTGACCAAAGTGGCAGTAGGAAGAGCACTGGCGATGGGGAGGAATATATTCAACAGGGAGAACAATGCCCCAGATGATGACAGAAGAGGAAGGTTACGAAAATCAGTTATCATAGTGGCAGTGTTGGCTGGCTATTGGCAGCGTCCATTGGGAGGATTAATAAAAAAATGGACATAGAATACTGAGTGTTGTTGTTCGGAAACAATGATGGGAATATCATCAACAGTCAGCAAAACTTAGGTTTCCAAAGGCCAAAAATATGGAAGCCGTACAGTGTCTTTAGTGGAATTTAACTGGACATATGCAGAGACTGAAAGGGAATTACCAGAAGGATAAAAAAAAAATACTATTATAAGCTCGGGCTGCAATTAGCACTTTGACAAGATGAGAGCCATTGGGTCACACCGAGCACGTGGCGTCAGTGCATACTTGGTGAACCAGAAAGAGATGAGGTGAAAGATTATCTGTATATGTGGTGATGTTAAAATATTGGGACCACATGAAGGGCCCAGTGAGTGAGATGGCTAAGGAAGTGTTAGTGAGTAAGGAAGAAGGATGAAGACGGGACAAGGAAACCGAAGATAGGACGGGTAGAATTGGGAAGGGGTGGAGGAAAACAAGGTTATATAGTCAATGCAGAAGACGAACAGGCGGACGGAGTTGTGGGAGTTGGTGCAGGTAAATGTGGAGAAACAACTGAGATGTTTAGAGGTTTAAAATTAGTATTGAGAATCAGAAAAGTAGCGCAAAGGGGAGTTGGGGTCGTCATCGAGGTCAAAATATCAGTAGGAACTGGGGAGGGGGAACTTGAGACAATATCCATAATCATACATGGAAAACAAAAGGCTCATCGTGACTGCCAAAAAACAAAAATGACTGTGTTGGTGGAACCTGGAGTCAAAAAGGCCGGCCAATTACCCAACCAGGTATCAAGTTCAAAATATGTACCCCCAACCCTACCCAAGGGAATAGCAACACACTGTGAGAGATCAGAGCCCCAAATCACTGTGGTGGTCCAGCAGCAAATACCTGAGAATTCTACACCAAAGCTACAGCACCCTCGGATTTGCAGCTGCAGCCACGTAGTAAGTCTCGCCTATGCGAGGTCCAGAGGCTGGGGAGGTGTAGAACCACCATGACCCCTACAATTAGTAAAATCAACAATCCACGGCTACACACCAGTTCTCCTTGTTGCAAGAACGTAAGAGCTATTGACTAAAATTCTGATGAATGTGAAAAATTCTACACCGTTTAATGCCAAGGACATGGTAGATAGCAAAGGAAAAATAGGAAGGAAGAGGCAACAGAAAAGAAAAGGACCTTGCAAATTTAACCGAGGCTGCAACGGGTCCATAAGGGAAGGGGAGAAGGCAGAAGTTGGAGAGACGGAAATGCGGCATCCAACCAGCAACCAAAACTCTACACTCTACCAAGGAACCCGCCAAGGTACCTTGTGAGAGCTCCCTCACACGTCATGTTCTGGTCATTGTCTTCTAAGCTGCCCTTCGACAACAATGAGCAAGGAAACGGAGGAATCATGCATAGTAAAACACTTACGCAACATCCTTGTACAGTATTATATGTCTTTAATAACTCAGTATTATCTTAGAATTAGTGGAAAGCGACAATCCCGGTTTCAGTATTTATCATTCTTCAAAATCAGTAATATTAAAAAAAAGAGGTGCAAAGCGGTAGATCAGACTCAGTAATAATATATTAAACACATTTACTTGGCTTGATAATTCTTCTGTAAAAATAAAGCTTAGACCTTTGATTACTCTCTTCCTTTTACAATGCGAGCATCAAACAATCAATATTCTGTATCTGTATCTCCATTATGTATAAATAGACATTACCATTTTTTTTCGTAGGCTTTAATGTGTTCATAATATTTTAGTTTTAAAAATGAAGGTGCAGAAATATTTAAGCCTTTACAACATTATCAGTAAAACATAGTTTTTGTAACACTATTCATTCTGATGATCATGATGGCTATTCATTCTAAAGGAACTTCAGACTTGCCACACTCTCCCACTACCTTGAGCAGATGGCAGGTATCTCAGGCAGTCACTGAATAAACAGCAATGAGCTCCTATATTCATTTTCAGAATGAAATGCCAGAAGGGTAGCGGAATATTGAGGCCAATCTGTACTGGGAGCAGAAAAGAGTCACGGTTATCAAGAGGCTGTCATCACCAATGTCCGATACAAATTATGAAAATGTATGGAGGGAAAAAGATTTTCTAAGTATTCTTGTATTGTAACATATATTTATTACACAATAGTAATTAATAGGCTACACATATAACATTTCAGCAAAAAATTCTATATACTTAATCATAGTCCAGCTATAAACTTTCTATCTTCGTGTCTGTCTATCAATATATCCATATATCCATCTATCTCTCTAGACATAGACATCTAGATGTACATAAGAGGGATCGTAATAGAATAACGATAATTACAGTTTTATGGAGATAACATTTAGGTTTCTGGTTTATATATACCATGCATTTCACATAATTTATGTGCTGAGAAGTCATACCACAGCTAGCACATAAGTATAACATACATATTTATTTTTTGCACATACATTACCTTTTATAAGGCAGTATTTCTCAATATGGAGATAATGGGAAAGGCTTTGTATGTGAAAAGAAATAGCCAAACTTTTTACGAAAATGTCAGAAGTAAGAGTAGAAGCAAGATCATAGATAAATGTGTTTACGATTATAATGCTGTTTCAAGAACACAGTTTTGAAGACTTTTAACTCCCTTCCGCCGGGTAACGTGTATACACGTCACAATCGGGCTGCTATGGGGTCACTGGGTAGCGGCTATACATGCAAATGGCTTCCCGCCACCATTTGAACCAGCCGCCATTTCATCTCACTAACAATGGGTAGGGAGTGAGTCCCTCTATACCACACAAGTGAGGGTCAGTTTGTCCCTTGCCTTCAACAGCTGTACAGTGCATTCTTCAGGTTCCTCTTTGTCTGATTCTGTCTGTGCTGCCTGTAGCCAACTGCATCATCCACCATTGCCAAGCCTCTTTCCAAGGATACAAGAAAAGGGCTGAATGATAGTTGCCCTGGATGAAACAGTGTCTAGTTTATCTAAGAGTGGAGTAAGTTATCACATTGAGAGCAAAGGCATAGCTGGTGCCACGGGCAGATGCTCGAACACGTCCTGTTCTCATGCCGATCATGTGGTGAGAATTAGTATCTCCCAACGTCATTACTCATCAACCCAAGAGAAGGAGTTGGTGTGTAAAATGGTCATTAATTTGTTTCTCTAAGTCCTATAGTTTCTGAGACATTGAGGTTTGAAAACAAGAAATTTTTTGCAGTTTCCAACAAATTTTCCACAGTGAGGTGATGACTTTATTAATTATTGCCGAGCGTTTGCGAGTTAAGGCTACTATTCATAGGTCTGCTTCCTGTTGTGTACTGGCACCTCACAAAATACACATCCAACAAATTGTACATTGAATGCAGAGGTAACGAGAGAAGAATACTGATATTTATTGACAAATTATACTAAAGTTATTAATCATGTATGTGAAGGACATAGCTTGTATTTCTTAAATATGGTCGCTCTGGGGTGGTCAAGGCTAACTATGGAGTTGACCAGAGTTGTGCAGGGCGTATCTACGGTTTCTCCCAGAAATCTTGGGTGACTATTGGGGTGACCAAGGATATTCTAGGAGCTCTGGTCATGCCGCTGAGTACATGACTCTGAACAAGGAAATCATTCACAAGAAAATTAAATTGTTCCATTGCACTATTTGCTTTTCCATGCGTTTAACTTGGCCATGTTATTTAATACACTGTGTATTATGAAAAGGAGCCTCTGTGGTACGGTGGTAGAGTGTGCATTTCGTACACTGGTGAACCAGGGTTCACGCCCCGATAGGGTAATAAACTTTGGGAGTGTTCACCTGGCCACGTACTGCATTGGAGGACACAAGAGGTGCTGTGGTTGAACCAGTGTCACATACTATAAAGTATGCTTGCACCCAGTCGGCTTGCACGGGCCGATTACACTTGGTTCACAGACTACACACACATCCAAAGCCACTACAACACTACAGTTACACGTACAGTACAAGCACTTTTCACCCTACATACAATCTCTACCAGACAGCCTAAGCCACTTGGTAGAGATACATTGGCTGTATCGTCCCAACTTCGGTCAGGATACGCCGGTCCTGCAATGGATACTCAAAGGGCTGATGATGATGATGATATTATGAAAAACCTCATAATTAAGGGGTCATCATTTTTTTTCTACTAGTGACAGAGCTATAGCTAGCAAAATATATTACTGTCATAAGAAGACGTAACGTAGACGTTAATGGACTATTACAAATGCTCATTACTAATATTTTTACTGTATCTTGGTTTTCTTACGTTTTGTTTGGGCGAATAGCATTATACAGTATCTTATACTCGTATATGACAAATGTTGAACCATGTAAGATTAAACACACTATGGGATGAAACGCTTCAGGTTTTAAACACTACATGAAAACATCTAAACTAAAAGGAAGCACTTGTTGATGAGATTGTCATTTCTGTTGTAGCTAGTTGCGTATGTGCTGAGGCATAAATGGGGACTATCAGCAGTATAAAATGCCTGAATACCTCCTGGTTTAGGGTGCATGGCAATGAGGGTCCTTCATGTGTTGCTTCTTCAATACACATTTGGAGAGACTCGTGGCTGTAAGGAAGATTGACAGCCATTGATATATCGCTCTCGTGGGACACGAATTGAAACTCTTGACTGGGGTAGGTATTCAGAGACTGTGTTTGAAACATACCATCGACTGATTTAGCAGTAAATATAAAAGCTGGATTAGCAGTGCATACTTCATCAGGTATGAAATGTGCCACACTTCTCGTGAAAGTTTGGGCTTAAAGACACCTTAAGCTGGTGATGTGCTGCTGCTCCGGGCAACACTTGCAGAAATTTGATATTTGCTGTAGTGACTGGAAGCCGCTGTTGTTTTATCGCCCTAGGACGCACTTAGGGTAGTTCATTTGAGCCAGTTTTCATTCAGTCTGCCAGTAAATAAACCAACAGTAAATCACAAATGGAAAGGCTCAATCAAAACGAGTCTGAATCAAAAGTAGATATTTCCCCAACTACAAAACGCCTGTGCAGCTCCTGGTTTATAATGGGTCTGAACGACACTGAATGGTGTAGATGTGCTTCTTTCCCACGACATGACTGGAGAGGCTCGACGCCTGTAGTAAGGATTCAGGGCCAACGTTCCCTCCCTCTGCCAGCGTCGGATCCAGCGGTAGACAGTAGAGAGGCTGGACCCCGTCTGGAGTGTAATATCTCTCGCCGACTTACCTGCCAGCCACAGCCAGACGATCATTTTGCGATTCGCCGTCACTGTTTTCGCCCAGCTCGCTCGTCTTTCCATCTCCTCTCTGTCTGTATTAATCAAGACGTAAAGTTACAGCTGCAGCAAGGTTATCATTTTATTGTAAAGGTTGTTCCAACTGTAGTACCAGCTGTTGTTACAATCAGCTCGTTTAATACAATTATGTTCTTGGTTGTTCTCCAAGCAATTTCATTGACTTCAGACAAAGTCACAGGTTAGAATATGGTAACGATATATAATTATAGTCGGTGACAGATTAAACTACTTCTGCATCTACAAATGACTATTTTTCACATATGATGGGAGGGAGCAACAAGAAATTATGCATGAGCTAAAAGGTGAATGTTTTCAATGTCTGATTGAAAAGCGATATGAAAATAAAGAAATGCGGTGCTCGAATGTGATTTTTCAGCTTTCCATCACGGAATCCTTCAATGCTCTACCAGGAGCAAATGGGTCCTTGAGGTAAGAGGAAAGCTACTCAGTGCAGACATTCTATCGCACCAGTCCGATGTATTTTCTAATTTATGCCAAACGATATTATTCAACTTCCAAAAGACCTCCTAGTTGTGAAGGAGTTAAAAAGGCTATACCTGAATAAAATCGCCAGGAGATGACGAGAAGAGAATGGAGAAAATTTACCCGGCATGAATGGATTATGATGAGTTACCAGTCACTCGTCCTTTCCCCCTCGTACTCTTCTTCTGATTTACTGTGTCACCCTCTTGATACTCTTCTATTGCCTCAGTTCATTCCAGTCCAGGAAATACATTACTGCCGCTTTGCCATGCCATAATGTTGATATTAATGTTCCAGCATAATGATAATTAACAGCTCTCTTTCAAATTGGGGTTAGTCACACAAATAATTTTGAAGTACATCACTGAAAGTGTAATATTGTTTTGCTGGTCTAAATTTGTCTTCATATTGTGAGTTGTAAAAGTTTTCCTTCAGAAGGGTTTACAAAAGAAAGAAGGTTCAAATGGGTATGTTATTATGACACTTTTTACTTTGCAAATATTGAAACTTCTTCAGGACTGCAATGGAACAGAGAGAGAGAGAGAGAGAGAGAGAGAGAGAGAGAGAGAGAGAGAGAGGTTGTTGTAGAGATTTACCTCCATTGGAAGGACCGGGCCAAATAAAGGCCCACCAAACAAAAGCTTGTAAATTAAGGGAGCTCTAAAAGAGATGCTGTAGACGTTTTAGATGGTGTGAGGCTCTTCAAACTCCCAGCAGCAGATGGAGGAACCGAGGAGGGAGGGCCATCGACGTCCAGGTCAGCACTGAGGAGGGAGGGCCATCAACGTCCAGGTCGGCGGAGGGACAGGAGAAGCCCTCCCCCCTCCCTCGGCTGCTGACGGCGGAGAGTTGATCCCACCAAGTTCGGGGGTGGAGGTGCTAACTCAACGAAAGATGGACGGCAACCTCGAGAGAGAGTGAGAGAACTGCAGTGTCATACTACAGGTACAATGCTTCTTGACCATGTGAGAATAAGTAACCTTTCCTCCTCGAATGTGGTAAATCAGCAAACTGTGGTAGGATAATGATTTCACAAACATGCGAAATACTCTTTGGCATGGACAATACTCTCTCTCATTCATAAACATATGTTTCAAAAAGTGTGTTTTCATTCTCAAAAATATAATATACTTGTGAAAACAGTGCAAAGTGAATAGTTTCAAAACTTTGATCTATATGTGAATATGGTTCAAGTATTCACACATTTAATCCATCATGGCCAAAATGCTGCTAGATTCACTTCAGTTTTATTTTACTTTGTCTTGTTAATGAGTACCAGGTGGGATCTGTATTAATAACACTGTATATGTAAGCCACAGGCTTACAAAAGGTGTCGATAGAACACAAAATCATGACAAGAAAATAAGAAGGCGGCATCATGGCAACTCTTCCAGTCAACCAGGCAGCCACTTAATGCAGGGGCTTTACATGACACACGGCTGGAGTGCATTATTTATCAATAATTTTGCACGGTCTTTGCTCAGTTTCAATGTGTTTTAGTGAAATTCATTTTTAAAATATTTTTTCCAACCATGGCTGATCACACTGAACAAGGGCCACTTGCTGTAACATAGGACGATACGAGACAGTATCATTTGGGTGTTGGAAAGTTTATCAAAGATTTTACTATTTTCTTATCACTAGGAGATCTTTGCTATGAAGACCAATATCATAATTATGACAGTAGAAAGAGTATAGAGTAGAAGACTTCTGTTGAATGGGATAATTCTATGGAATTTTATTTTGTCTGAAAGCATCCAATTTCGGACAGCTGTTGAAAGCTGGCCGCAGTCTCACTGAAAGAGCAGGTTGGCTAACACTTCTTTGTTGCTGTTGTTTTTTGGAACAAGGCTCACTGAAAGTAAACCCAATGGACTGCAAGCTTAAGTTGTTCCATGTCGTCCATCTTTACAGGGAATCATCATATGCTCTGGGGATGGGGAGGTATTTAAGGGATGTTCATATAACCAGGTAGTAAGTCGCCCGGTTATACTGATGCCACCACGTGAAGGCATCCCTCTCCAGCACATACACCTGTCTTCTATCATTTTATATTTGCATATGCAAACTGATTCTCATTTTTTCATTACTTATGCAAAAACGGTCGCTACGAAAGAAATAGCATTTTACAAGATAATGTTGTATATAATGTACAAAGTGAATGAAGGATGTAGAAAACCTCCTTAGCCCATGAGAGCAGGCCCCTTCAGTACGATACTTTTTTTGTATCATACTGCTGCCATCGCCAGACTTTTCCGACTAAAAGGAAGGACATCTATTCTTCATCAACTTCTTTACTACTAGGGTGCTCTAAGAAACTGATTAAAACAATCATATAGCATCTGAAACATAACTTACGTTCTCTCACCGAAGGACTCGAGATGCTATTAACAGTAATTTTAGGCAATTCCTCTACTACGGGTGCTAGTAAGGCACACCCTTATTTAGTAACACCGATATGATTGGTCGGCTCCATTGCCCGGTTATTGAAACGTTCCTTAGCCCTTCGCTTGACTCCAAAAGAGGATGGTAGGCGGCACTATAAGGGCAACTTCAGCCTTCACTCCACTGCGTTCACGTCTTAGACAATCCTGGGGCCACAGAACCAGCAATCTTCACTGTAAGTCATATCCTTGACACCAACTAAAAGCGTGTGTCCACACAGTACAGTATGAATAAAATATCCATTAATCATGATAATCGATATAATGAAGCTGCTTCAACCCTTGTCACCATAAGATGTTTTCTCTGCAACAAAAAATAAGGATGACTGCCATTTTAAATCTTAATTTCCTTATAGAATATTGTAGTTTTAATCGTTTCATCCTGTTTAACCCCTTAACCATGAGGCATCACTTTCGTGATGCTCGGGCGCAATGGATCATACCGCACAGCATCACTTTTGTGATTCAGTGTTATTTTGAATTCTCCCGGGCTTTCAAGTGGTGGCTTCTATCATCTATCAACACTGCCAGTGTCCAACAATAGTCAGCACTGCTAATGTCATCTGTACTCCCATCCACTGTTGACAATTTAGCCATTTATTCCCGTTCTTCACTCCCCTCCCTTCCTCCCCTCCATTACTCTCTCCTCTCGCTTGCTCGGCTGCTCTGCGCTAAGGAAATCTTCCCCAGAATTTTCCACTTATTTCATCTATTGAAATAAGCCCTATGCCCTATTCTTATAGAAAATAATATATACCCCACAAAAATAAGGTAAGTGATAGTGCCATACACCTGGTGTTGGCTATTTATCACCTGGCAACACCCCACGTGCACTTGTTTGCTAATTTTCCCTGGTAATTTCCCCTTGAAATATGCCCTATAATCTATTCTCAAAATAAAAATATATATAAGAAAGGAAGGGAGAAGCCCAAGTGAGATTTTCATTCACCTGGAACTACCTAATTTCCTGCCAATCATTTCACAGCAAATAAATTAGCAGCTGTCACCTCGCTGACGTTGTCAACCCTTGGCGGCCCCATATCCGCCCCGTCATTTAGTTATTGTTGTTTCTTGAGATGAAAGCATGTAGCACTCGCGCCCCTTCATTTCCACCGCTTCTAGAGGGCCGTGTGACCTCTGCCCCTACAAAACCTCGTGTGGGAAGGGGTAAAGGACTAAATGACTGCTGTGGAGCATAAACTGGCTAATTTATCCATGATAATGATGGACAGTGACTACAATCTTTCTGGTGAATCGTGTGATGAGCCAGTGGAGGAAATGGTGATAAACTACGAGTGCTTCAGTGTCCCAAGTTTATCCTGACTCCAAGGGAAAGGAGCCCTTATTTACAGGAAGTGACAGTGTAAACATAGTGTAAATAAAATAGAAATGTAAATAATTACTAATATAAGAATATGAGTACAAATATTTGGAGTAATGACAGTCAAAGCTTTGCTCTCTATGTTAGTTTACTGAACGAGACATTTTATGACTGGAGTGAAAATAAACTACTACTACTGAAGGAAACTTATGGATAAATACTGTATATACATTATATATATATATATATATATATATATATATATATATATATATATATAAAGTGTAATAAATCAATAGGAATATAAAGTGTGAGTGTGTTTATGGATAATAAATGACAGAATACCAGTGGGGAACGAGCGCAAGTGGGAAGCTCGTACGTGCTCGTAATTTTCATTGCTTTCACAGTTTTTTTTTTTTTTTGGTGTATGGATTCCAAACTACTTGAAAATCATAGAATAGTGTTTCTAGTGATAATATCTGGCTGTGGTAATCATATTTCGGGGTGTCAGGAAGTGTAAAGTGGAGAATTCGTTACCCAACTTCGGAAGTCTCCACAAGTCTTACGGTACTCGACGAAGGCTCAACAAACATCCCAGGGAAAGCTGATGTTATGTGCCATATGCATATTTAATTTTAATATTCTAGGACTAATAATTGATTTTTGGCAAATATTTTTAAAAAGTCAGTCGGAGCGCGATTATCCTCGCGGGATGCGCAAAGAGCGCAAAAACATCCTTATGGTGTAGGGGTTAATGTTATTCTTGCTACTTCCTGACAATTTTAATAAACTTGGGCGAAATACTTCGAACTGATGTGGTTACATGTAGCCACCCTCATCCCCTTCAGTACAAGGGTTCTCCCTTAGATGTATGTATAAGATTTGTGGGAGATAGTGACATTCAAGATTCACTCACTCGAATGCAACCTGGAAGTGAATCTACATTGAGTGACACGCCAAAGAATTTCTGTAACCCAGGAAGTCACTTACTACATTCGGTACGGATCATATAAATAAATGGACGCCTGGTGATCTAGTGGAATAAGGCCCTCATAGTGGATGAGGTCCGTAAGGGTTTCCATCTGAGGAATAACGCAATTACTACTAAGGGAAAGGCGAGGCTGATCACACATGCCTTAAATGACGATAATGAGTTGCTTAGCCCCGAGCCCCTATGATTCCGATCTGACAAAAAGAGGACAGAATGATTAATAGTTGGGTCGGTAACCAAAACAAAAGATGTCAGAACAAAAAAATAGTATCGCACACCTTACCGCCCGTATCATTGTGTAACACTGACGAAGCATTGTGATACATGGAACAATCTGTGATTTTAAGTGCAAATATTATCCTTGGTAATTATTAGGACTCGAAATGGCACAAAAGTTCACATTTTGGGTGCTGTGTTTTTTAAGGCACTAGGTTAATACTGTAGATTCAGGTGTGGCCTACAAAACTCGGTCATTTTCACCTCCATCGTACCCCAGGTGTGCGATACTTTTATGTTGACTGTACGTCGTCGGGTGGAAGTCGGTAAAAACAATACCAATAAAGGCTGAATTAGGGTCTTATTCTAAGATGCACAAGACGCTTCCTAGCACCTCTTCCCAAACAATTTATTTTGCAAATTACACCTGAACATTTTATCTCTAAGCTGTTCACATCGTTTTTATATCAACATAATTTGCATCAGTGACATACAATAAGGATATTGGTGTGCAGGTGCACAACAAATTGCTGAATAAAATGTGCTACAGAGCCTACAATGCCACTTAGAATATGGAGAAGGCTTCGTAGGATCACTTATATACAGAGATATTTGGCATAGTATGTCTGACTATTCCTCTATACGTTATTTAATTCACTTTAATATCGAGATACCTTGCGTCAATCACGTCTTGAATAATACTGAGTTATAATGTTTAAAATAAATCACTATGGAAGAGGTGTTACTATATTTCCAACGTATATTCCACATTAGCATTGCCTTGTACGTTATTTAATTAATTTTAATATCGATATAGTTTGCGTCAGTAACCTGTAAAAGAACACTGAGTTTTAATATGCATTTAAATAAATAAGAAAGAGGTGTTACGATACCCCCAACGCCACGAAAAATTCGGCCCTTTGTTTTTAAGAAAGGCTTACAGTTTCGTAACAGTTGTCAGGCACTCACGTTACCCATCCCCGGCCCGGAGGGGCTCGTGGATGGTATTGTTTTTACACTGTTTTTTTTCTCTGTATATCTGTCTGTTAACAACTTTACGCGAAAACTGCTGGTGCAATATTGACTAAAATTACTGGAAAGATGGGTATGACCTTGGGATCACATGAATATATTTTGGGCCAAACTGGGCCAAGGCTCATGCTGTAGGACAGAAATAAATGGAGAGAAATTGTGAATGAATAAATGATGAAGCAGCCCTGAGGGGATATTCTCCCGCATTCGGTCTGATCAGCTAGTCATGTCAGGTGCGGGTAAGATGGGTCTATTATGATGTGGCAGGGGTAAACCAGCTCTGCTGTCGGGCCCTGCTGCGGATGTCACTGATTGCATTGCGCAGTTGACCCTTGTGCGGTGTGGTGCGGTGAAGATCTGTCCGTTCTGCCCTTGGGGCTAAGATGCGAATGAATGTGTTTGAATGGATGAGTAAATGGGGAGTGTGTCGTCCTGTCTCGGCTACCTCCCTTTCCTTGGGGGAAGCAGCCTAGGTATATAGATAGATAGATAGAGATTCTCGTCCGTTAAGGAAGCTCACTAGAGTCTTTCTCTGCGGTTTATTTTTGGACACGGCTGGTTATTGTCACACTGGATGTTATTAATGCTGAAAATCATGGGATTTGAATTATTTAAATGACACAGAAAAGGATCATGAAGAGTCATAAGTAAAATGAATCGCTTAGGATGAGATGTTTGAGAGCTTAACCGACGAGAATACGGGCCTTGAAGGGTTAGAGTACTTTCCTTAATAATTCCGCTAGAGGTCCGTTTTAACCCATCAGACTTCTGACCATTTTATTCAACGCAGGGGATATCTGTTTTTGTGAAGGAGTTGATGTTTTTGTCGGTCAATGCTCATCTGAACGTGAACCTCTGGACTGTAGAGTTACCCTTCCCCTGCAGTCCACCATCCACCTTTCGAGGAATAGGGGAAGAGGTAGGGGAGGTTTGTATAGCCACGTAGTGGAGCTGGCTGGCTATATCGGTGCCACCACGTGCAGGCGTTCCTCTCCAGCAACAAAGAGTTGATAGAGGGTATACATAATCCCTCCAATTGTAAAAGTCTCTCCAAGGCTGAAAAGACTTATCTGAAATAGCAGGAAAGGCTTCTCGTACTGATGACGATGATGAGGGTAACTTCTAACTCTTCTGGATCTATAAATACCTCGTTAGTACAGTATTATCACATAACTACGAAGAACGCATATAAATTACCTCGTTTAAGGACGAGTTTTTAGTAAAGTTCTTTCATCTTAACATGGCCTACATTTTAGTCCTTTACCTGCCTATTTCACGTTTTAACAGAAACAACAATGGTGCGGTTCTACATTATTCAGAAAAAGACGGTGGTACGGTTCTACATTATATAGAAAAGACAGTGGTACGGTTTATATATTATTCAGAGAGACAACGGAACGGTTCTACTTCATTCACAAAAAAGACTATGGTACGGTTCTACTGTACGTCCTTTACGGAGCACTAGCATTATATTCAGTGGTTCATCTCTTGTTACGGCTTATCATTCAAAGTGGAGAGATGCCAGTTTTAGGACACGCTGAAATAAGTCTTTGGCATCGATACCACTTCACCTCCCTTCTCTATTTACATAAATTTCCTGTATACCTTGGAGTTAATTTCACTGAGATAGGAAGCCTTTTGCACCAATTCCTTAGCGATCTAATTTGTATATTTCCAGCAAATAATATCCACCTATTCCATGTAAATAATATTTTAAATAAATAATATAGGGGCACCCATCATCCACCCTTTCAATGCAAGGGATGCCTAATGGTCTCTACAATGAGAAGTCAAATGGTTTCCTGTACCAAGGCAACCATTTACTACGCTGAGTGGTAAACATATAACCGGGGTTTTTGGCTGAGTTAAGTGTCTCCCAGATTTCCCTATCTAAAATCACTTAGTCATGGCAAACGTTTCGGAGATGGCCCAATACCTGCTCGGGGCCCCAACCAAATGGGCAGATTCGTATGGCCATGTGAAATGTGAGAGGTGTGAATGAGGAGTGCAAGAGGGTGCAAGTGGTAAATGTGTTAAAGAGTGCATGATATGCCGTGATGGCATTGTGTGAAACAAAGATGAAAGGGTGTGAAGTGGACGAGTAGAAGGCTGTATAATTTGTAAGATCGGGCATGAATGGATGAGGCAGATGCAAGGAAGGAGTTGCTTTGTTGATGAATGAGGTGTGGCAAAGTGGAATGAGAAACTACAAATGTGTCAGCTCAAGATTTATGTATGTCAAACTCAAGTTTGAGAAGGTGAAAGTGGCAGTGATTGTTGAGTATGCACCGAATGATGACGGGAGTGAGAGAGAGAGAGAGTGGTTTTGGGATGAGTTAGTTGAAGCAGTGGGGGAAATGCTCAGGAGCTATAAAGTGAACGTAATGGGCGATATGAAGGGAAGGGTAGGCACTGGTCCTGAGGATGACATGTATAATGGGTATTGATGGAGTACCAGAAGAAAATGACAATGGGAACCGACTGAAGGATTTATATCAGGAAAGCAGATTATGCATTTGCAACTCGTATTTCAAACACGAAGATTCACATAAACATACATGGTATGGAGTGATCGAGGATCGTGTTGAGGGGAGCCTGATGATTACGTGCTCACAGAGACGTCGATGATGGGAATGGTTGCTAATACGTGGGCCGTGAGAGGACGATGTGGAGGTCTGTCAGATCCTATGATTATGGTATGCAAGATCAAGCAGAGAGGAATGAGGTGGACTGTGAGTGAGAGGAACGGTCAGGGAGAAAGACTGAAAGACGAGAAACTGAGGATCAAGGAAATGGTAGACGATTACAGGATCAAAGTAGGGAAGGAGTTGTAATCAGTGAATTGTAGTGAAATGGATCTGGACAGTCTGTCGAATGCATATAGGGATTGCTTTCTTAGGAATGCTAAAGCGGTGTGTGCTATGGCAAGAGTAACAAGAAAGTAGAAAGGTACTGCATGGTGGGATGAAGAGGTTAAGAGAGCAGTGGAGGAAAAGAGGAAGAAGTGGCTCAAGTCGTTACAGGACAGGGGGTTCAATCGAAATAAAAACTGAATATATTGAGAGCAAGAAGCACGTAAAGGAACTAGTGAAGAGGGAAAAAAGGAGGCAAATGATGATCTAGGAAGAGATCTTAATGCAAATTATTCTGAAAATGGGAAGTTATTCTGGAAAGAGATGCAGAAATGCAGAAGTGGCAGCGGAAAGAAATGTGAAAGTGTGAATGATGTATGTGGTAGTTTATTAACCCTTGTGGATGAAGTAAGTACTAGGTAGAAAGAATATTT
This sequence comes from Coenobita brevimanus, assembly GCF_032717465.1. Taxonomy (NCBI): domain Eukaryota; kingdom Metazoa; phylum Arthropoda; class Malacostraca; order Decapoda; family Coenobitidae; genus Coenobita; species Coenobita brevimanus. The sequence continues at coordinate 12,381,900 of NC_137009.1, forward strand.
TGGAAGCCTGATGAATAAGAATAGAGAAAGCAAAGCGGCTGCTAACATGATTGGATATGAGGGCGTACAGAGAAGGAATGCAGTGCCCGGAAACGTGACACTCGCACAGGTGAAGAACGCTGTGTAGCAGCTAAAAAATGGGGAAGCAGCTGGGGTTGATGAGGTGTATGCAGAGATGACTGAGTATAGTGGAGGAAGCGGAATGATGCTCTTGCCAGATATATGTAAGAAGACATGGGTGAGTGAAACTGCAAGCAGAGTAGAAAAAGGATGTGATTGTACCCCAGTACAAAAATAAAGGTGAGTGAAATGAATGCAAGAATTATCATGGCAAGAGCTTATTGAGTGTTGTAGAGAAGGGAAGTGGAAGAACTATTGTAAAGTAAGAGAGATCAGAAGTCCTAGTGAGTGATGAACAGGATGGCTTTAGGAGTGGCAGAGGATGTGTGGATCAAATATTTGCAGTGAGGTAGATAGTGGGGAAGGCTTGTGAGAAGGACTAGATGGTGTTTATGGCATTTATGGATCTGGAAAATGCATAAGAAAAAGTAGACAGAGAAGGATTGTGGAAGGTGCTATGAAGGCCATCATAAGAACCAGATGGTTGAGTGTTAATGCTGCACGAGGCTTACATGATGGAGTGTTAGTGCCAATTTTAACATATGGCTGTGAGACTATGGTGTGGCATTAAAATTAAAAGTCAGGAGTAAGAGCAGTGGAGATGGGACTGCTGAGGAATGTATGTCAAGTACGTAGAGTGGATAGGATACGAAATAATGTGATTCGTGAAAGATGCGGAGTGAGGAAGTCTGTGGACACCAGGATCGAAGAGAGTGTATTGAGATGGTATGGTCATGTGGAGAGAATGGATAACAACAGAGTGGTGAAAAAGGAATATCTGAGAGAATTTGAAGAAGAGTGGAGGCTAGGTAGGCCAAGGAGGAGGTGGAGGGATATGGTGGATGACTGTGTGAGGAAGAAAGGTAAGGAAGTCGCTTGGGCTAGGGGACTGACAAGAGAACTAGCTGGCTTGATAGATGTTGTGAGAAGAAGTGCATAGTCGGGGATTTGGCACCCCTTTTTAACATGACAGCGTTCGCATTGACTCTGTCCGATACGTTTATGTGAAGCTACAGATTGTGGTGGCGGTTTTTTTGCGTATCAGATACAGCCAGGATTCCAGGGAATTGAATGATGAGTGAATGGGAGCGTGGCCCATTGGAATGGGCTGCCTGGACGTTCCTACTCCTCACCCTGCCCTAGAGTGGGAAAGGAGGTCCGGTTGATGATGATGATGATGATGATGATGATGATGATGATATACTTTTATTCTATGAGCATAGCTGGTATGAAAGTAACAAGAAAGTGACTACTAACGAGCTACATGCAGAAATAGACTAGTAAGAAATAGATGCTTGGAAGGTCCTAGCACCTCTTCTTTAGCAAATTATTTTGCCTCTGTCAATGAAATTGTCCAGCTGCAATCTCGTAACATTTTCAGGCTGCCAAGGCTGTCTGTTTCAAGGGAATATTATCTGGGGTTATTTAAATGATAATGCTAGAGGTGTTCTGACGAAGAGAAGGTTAATGGTATTGTTATCTTTTTACCTTAACTTGAATTAGATTTTTGCAACTTACTTCACGTAACACAGTGGCACAGAAAAAATGTTTTACGGTTCTACATCCTTTTTTTTTTTTTGTTTTATGTGACCAATTCTGAGCATAGGCTTCACAGCCTGCTTTCAAGGCCCAGGAGTCCTCCTACGTACCGTACACCTGTACATGTCACCACTTCGGCGCTAACTCCCACCGTCCATATTGAATACATGCTAGGGTTGCCTCATACCGGACTGGTGTATTGGTATTAGCGGGGGTATTTTTGCGACATGTCGGCGGGTCTTCTGATAGATCAGTAAAGTCTGATAGTTATGAAATTCAAATCCTTAAACTGTTTCCTGCTCCAGCGGGATTTGAACCGGGGTCCGTTAGGATTGCAGGCCAACTCTCTAAAGATTGAGCAACCGCCTCCCCAGCTGCTTCGTAACTGTCATGTTATTCCAGTGGTATTATCTTGTTGTACCTCAGCATTCATGATGGTGAAGTGACAATTTTAGGTCCAGTTAGAGTAAAGTTTGAATTAACATTTGAAATTTGTATGAGTAACTCTGACGTAAATAACATAGCCTGACATTAGCTTGAACTGAATGCAAACAAAAGTTCTGGACTGGTATTGTTTTCATTAATATTGACATGACAAATGTTAGACACCAATAAATTTTAAAATAAGGTAAATGTTACCTCCTTTACTAGGATAACACACTCTCGTACTTTTTTTTTTCAATAACAGTAGATTATATCAGTTATCCTGTGATAGGTCCTGGAGATGTACGCCTTCATTCTTGGGCAGCTTAACTGCCTGACAATAAAATTGTCCTCTAACTACCTCTCTATCCCCCGAAAGGAGGATGGTGGACCGCAGGGGAAGGACGACTTAATCCTGCACTCCACCAGGCTTACGTTCCAGATGAGAATAGGGCCACAGTAACAACAACAATAACAGCAGAAGCAACATCAACACCCTCTGAAAGCCACCTATGAGTGAAGGAGTTAATGAAGACTACATCAAATCCCTCCATTAAAACCTACCCCACCCTGAGGAAAATTGTCTGGCAGCATCAAGAATCTAATGCAATTGACATCCACGGTTCTTCAACCTGTCATGCCCAGAAGTAAAACTGAATGGAAGAAAATGTTCAGGGACATGTTTAACTGAAGAGGAATGGGGCACTCGTCTAGCAATGAGATGGGCAGGTGAAGTGGGGAGGCATGTGATAGAGGATGGTGTAGTTTGGAGAGAGGGCAGCCTGATTTGGGAGTACTGGGTGGCTTGCAAGCGATTTGTTTGTGGTCACCCCTTCGACGATTAATGCGTCTGGCTATTGATAAACAGATGGATAGTTTAGAAACTGTTCTTATCACAATAAGTTCATCGGAATCAAATTCCTTTATTCAGTCAGTGTCAGATACACACAAAGGATTATTTATTTAATTATAATTACTTTGTTAATAAAATGAGTATGATAAATCGGATATTATTGTAAATTTTCTAATTAACTTCTTCAATAACTAAAATATTGTTTATTAAATTTTTAGTTTCCTTAGATGTTTGTTAAGTAAGTCGAATATGGCCACATACTCAATAGTCACTGCAAAATCCGACTTGCTCTAATGGTCTAACGTCTTTCGTCTGATTCTCATTAACTTATTTAGCCCGATCGGCTATTTCGTTTTGCTTTTCTGCTTGATATCAACAGACGGTTTTCTATTCACATGAAGTTGGAATTTTCGAATTGGAAATATAACCTTCATTAACTCCTTCACTGCAAGCTGTCATTCGTAAATGACATCAAAATTTAAGGTACGAAGAATTTAAAAAAAAATCGAAGGTTAACGCAGACTATTATATGAAGGAGAAAGATTGACGTATTTTTTCATGGTGTGATTACTGCTCCTACCTGTGACAATTTTGTGCAGAGTTTTGCCACTTTATCACTTAATCTTCAATGGACGTCTGAAATATTTTTGAGAGGCATTACTCACTATATCTTTGGAGGCAGATGACACAGCGACGTGCGGGCGATTTGTTTGTGGCCATCACTTACAGGATTAAGCCTTCTGGGAATTAATGGATAGTTAGATAAGTTACCCTCTATATTTTCTGAACTGAAGTATATTTTTGTTCAATGTATATATCCATAGGTCAAATTTAAGAGCAAATAAAACATTTCATTCAATGAATAAAAGGTGATTGCCACAGTTTGATGAGTTTCACGAAGTCGTTTTTTATCGGCTTGAACCACTTTATACACAGGGTGACCCGGGAGTGATGGGCATACTCGTAAGTTTAGAAAGTGATACATGAGTGAATTCTGTGTAAAAAGAAAAAAAAAGTGTATCAACATAGGTCCACATCTCAACCGTTACAGGAAAACAATTACTGATGATTTTATAGGCATAAATGGTCTTCTGCATAATTCACCTATAAAGGTATCAGTAACTGTAGTCCTGTAAAGGTTGAGACTTGCACCCGTGTTAATATTGCATTTTCTGCCTATAATTCCCTGCTCTATAATTTCCCACACACTTGACCATTCCTGTGTATCTCTGGGGTTAGCAATAATACTATAACACTTGTGGCAGTGACGGGGGCCTACACGTCTATACTCACAAGAACAGCAGGTGTAGGTGTGGTGGCCAAGGCGTGGGTGTGGCCTCAACTGATTCTCCTCACGACCCTTCCAGCTTATATAGTAGGTGACCCTGACTCACCCTTCCTGACGTGACGCACGGAACCTGTAATTGGTTGACATTCTCTCTCTCTCTCTCTCTCTCTCTCTCTCTCTCTCTCTCTCTCTCTCTCTCTCTCTCTCTCTCTCTCTCGATGATAACTTGAAATCAGTTGATATGTACGTTATCTATAGAATGTGGGTGATTCTTCGGAACGAGCATCCCAGTGGCATATGTATCTACGTGTATACAGATGAAAAACATCAAAACTTCGAACGGAAGAATTAGGAAAAAAAAATTTATTACACAGCAATCCATTCTGCGCGAGATTATAGTCTCTATACATGGCAGTCAGGTAGGGAGTGCGGAAGTAATCCAGTTTGTTATTGCCCACAAAAAGGATTAGTTTAAAATGTACTTACAGTTATAAGATTCGATGTTTAGTTACTCCAACAAGTGTACATTTCCTCTGTGGTAGAAATACGTTAACTTTAAAACAAACCTTCAAGACGGAGATGTACATAAGCATATAACATGAGGAATGCATGCTGCGATAACATATTGTCGAGTTGAGCATACAGTAGAGTAAGGAATGAAAAAAACTGATTAGGCAACAACAAATCATGAGGCTATGATTAGCACTGTGCGACTGCGTCGGGTTGACGAGCATTTAGGTTAGTGAGAATGGGAGGTAGGGCGCCCTTCATCCCACTACTTAGTGTAGTGGTACCCTATGTTTAGGGTAGCTCTACTGTACATCGAGTGGTAAGCCAAATGATTTCCTGTAAACTAGGAAATCATTTACACCGCTGGGTGGTAACCTTATAATCGACCGACACGTGTTCCCTACGTTACAACAAGTGGGTTGGGGGAGGGTTAGTGCCCCTCCCCGGAAAACAACTAACTAATAATACGAACAAGAAGCCTTGGACCAGGACTGACCAAAAGGTGACGACTAAGGATCGAACAAAGGACATAATACGGATGGCGACGTGGAATGTCAGGGGTGCAAATGATGAGGTGAAAGAGAGATTGTCCAGGTACTTGAGGGTGCGAAAGTGGATGTATGTGGATTAATTGACACTAAATGGAGAGGTGAGATTGTGAGAGAATGGGAGTATGGATGGGGTATATGTGCAGGAGTAGGTGAGAATGAGAGGGCAAAAGAAGGAGTGTGTATTGTTGTGAGTAACAGATGGAAGGAGAATATAAGAGAGTATGGATCAGTTGGCTCAAGGATTGTGTGGGTAAGACTGAAAGTTGGACTACAGATGTGGGCGATTGTATGTGTGTATGCGCCAAAGCAAGATCGTGCAAGCGGAGTGAGAGAAGAGTTGTGGACAAATGTGAAAGTGTGCATGGAAAAGTTTGAAAGGAATGAGAGAGAGTTTTTGATTGGTGATATGAATGGTAAAGTAGGGAATGTGAGGGTGAATGGAGTAGTTGGTGAGTGGGGTGTGCCTTCTGACACAGATGAGAATGGCAGTGCTTTAGTGGACATTTGTGCCAGGAGGGGGTTGGTGTTAGCCAATACTCTCTTCAGGCACAAAATGATCCACAGGTATATGTGGTGAGTGATGAGAAAGGTGGATGGTGAACTGAATGAAAGGAAGACAGTGATTGATTATGTGTGTCTGGATGAAAGGAAGCGTAGGTGAGTAATGGATGCAAGAGCATATAGAGGTCCGGGGAGTGGACTTTCTGACAACCACTTGGTGGTGGCCAGAATCAAGGTCCAAGTAAAATGGAGAAGTAGAAGAAGGGAAGGACGGGAGGAAGGTGTAGGCACGAGGAGAGTGGAAAGGTTTCAAGAGGATGAGAAAAATGCAGAATATAACAGAGAAGTGAAGGAACGATTGAGTAAATATGAATTGGAGTAAATGGGGGACGTGGAAGGTGTGTGCAAGATATTCACAGAAGAAATATGTGCAGCATGTGAGGTGGTGTGTTGGGTGAAGAGAAGACGAAAGGGGGTGCAAGGAACAGCATGGTGGAATGAAGAGGTGAGACAGGCTGTCGCACAGAAGAAAAAAACATGTAATGAATGGATGGGAAATAGGGGCGTGGAAGAAGTTGAGAGACGGAAGAGAGAGTTATATGTAGTAAGGAAGAGAGAGGTGAAAAGATTAGTAAGAGAGAGTAAGAAGAGAGTGGATGAGGAATTTGGAAAGAATTTGAGTGTGAAGTGGAGGTAATGTAAAAAAAAAAAAAGATGTTCTAGAAAGAGGTAGAGTCAGACAAGGTGGCAATGAATTTAGTGGGGGAGTGAAAGATAAAAATAGTAGATTACTAGATGAGAAGAGAGAAAAACTGAGCAGATGGAGAGAACACTTTAATGAATTGAAGATAAAGAATGAAAGTAATGTTAGCATAAGTGGGTGTGAAATGGCGGGGAGAAAGAGGGAGGTGAGGAGACAGGAAGAAATCAGTAAGATGGAAGTTGTGGAAGCAATGAAGAAAGTCAAAATGGGGAAAGCCCCAGGAATTGATGGAGTGTGTGGTGAAATGCTGAAGCATGGGGGAGAGATAGTGGTAGAATAGATATGGAGGATGTGCAGATTGGCCTGCGAGGAAGGTAGAGTCCCGGAGGATTGGAAGTCAGGTATAATTATTCCCTTGTACAAAGGGAAAGGGGAAAATGAACAATGTGGTAATCATAGGGGCATTTGTCTTCTTAGTGTAATAGGAAAAGTATACGGTAGGATACTTACTGACAGAGTTAGGGAAATGACAGAGGAATTCGTTGGAGATGAACAGGGAGGCTTTAGGAAGGGAAGAGGTTGTGTAAATCATATATTCATTCTTAGATCTGTAGTTGAAAAGTTTTTTGAGAAGGAAATGAAGTTGTATGCAGCCTTCATGGATTTGGAGAAAGCATATGACAGGGTGGATAGACAAGGATTGTGGAAAGTATTAAGAATATGTGGAGTAGATGGGAAATTGTTGAATCCTGTGAAGAGTATGTATGAGGGTGCTAAGGCTGCAGTGTTTGTGGATAGTGAACGGCGTGAGTTTTTCTGTTAGAAGGTTGGGTTGAAACAGTGATGTGTCATGTCTCCATGGTTGTTCAACCTGTATATGGATGAGGTTATAAAAGAGATACAAGGTAGGACAGTGGATGTTGGAGTGGCCCTAATGGGGAGTGGGTAATGTTTGGAAACTCCCTATACTGTTGTTTGCAGATGATACTGTGTTGTTAAGTGAAGACGAAGGGGAGCTACAAGACTTGGTTTGGGAGAGTGTGTAAGAAACGGACTCTAAAGGTGAATGTAGGGAAGAGTAAAGTTATGGTCTTCGAGAGAGGTGGAGTCAGTGAATGTACAATGAGGTTGGATGATGAGGAGATGGAAAACGTGAGTAGGCCGACGTTCAAGTACTTGGGTAGTGTGATGAGTAAGGATGGAAGATTGGTGGGTGAAGTGCTTGATAGGGTACAACAAGGAAGAAAGGTTGCTTGTTCCTTGAAGGCAGTGATAAGAAACAGGGAAGTGAGCATGGAAGTGAAAAAAAAATTACATGACAGTACTGTGATACCAACTCTAATGTATGGAAGTGAAGCTTGGACGTTGTTAGAGGGACACAAGTCAAGAGTAAGAGCAGTGGAAATGAGTTATTTGAGAGGAGCCTGTGTTATCACATGGAGAGACAAACTGACAAATGAAAATGTGAAGGAGCATTGTGGTGTGGATGTGGATGTGATAGGAAGCGTTAGGAGAAACACACTGAGATGATTTGGCCATGTGGAGAGGATGGAGGGTGAGAGACTGACGAGGAGAGTGTATGTGAGTGAGGTGGAGGGGGAGAGAGGGAGGGGAAGGCCAAGGATGAGATGGAGGGTCGGAGTGGAGAGGTATGTAAGCGAGGGGTGTGTGAACTGGGAGCAGGGCAGTGAAATTGTGGGGAACAGGGTGACGTGGAGGCGATTTGTTTGTGGCCACCCCGTATGGGATTAAGGCGCCTGGCAATAGATAGATAGATATGTAATGCTAGGTGAAACAGCAGATATTACAACACAGTATGTGGCAGAAAATGAAACCTTAACTAGGATATTAGTATCTCGCAGGATACAGGCTTAACGATACTGATGCCAACACTGTAATTTTAGTCCACAGGTATACAGGGAATACAGGATTGCGGTGCGCGTGGGAGCGCGGGAGTGAGTCTTACACGGAGGGGGGGACGAGGGGGGACGCGCGGAGGGTCAGAACAGAGTTAGAGTAATATTGGGAGGGAGTAAGCATTAGTAATTCGAACTTAGTATTTTCTGATAGCAAAGGGATTTTGACAATTTATTCTATTCCTCGTCCAGGTTCTTACATACACACTAACTGCTGGGAGGAGATTCTTAAAGGGAGGGTGAAGGACACTGGGAATTCACTGTGTTTATCGTAATACAAGCGGGAGAATATTGTTAACACTTTTTCTCTATTGTTTCCTGGTAACAAAGGACATTTGTATATTTTACTATAGAGAATCTCTCGGGGTAGTAGTATTACTGATTTTCTACAAGGGCGTCACTCGTGAGTCTGATTCACCAGAACTCAGCTTCTGCATTCGTCTTTATTCATCTGCCCGTGATTTCACTCGTCCTGATATTCAACATACACTAAGTCACTGTATCACTGTTACACTAATTCTGGGGCAAATTCACACTTACCATAAGTCACTTAACTGATTCTGGGGCAACACCACACTTAACATAATTTACTCATATAGTGGGGGCGGCGGGGAGACACGCCTGCGACAACTTTGCCTGAATAGGGGCACCGCCAAGGGAGGGCGTGCCGAGAGGACACGGGATGACTCGCAGGGGCATCCTCTCTCATCCAGGGCTGCAGGTGGCAAAGGGGCCCGTAGTCTCCGGGTTAGGTACAGGAGTGTGGCCCTCAGGACTGGGGCCAAACAGGTCCAGGAATCTCTGGCTCAGGTCTCGGCCAGAGGTGGAGGTCTTTCGCTGTCTCAGGGGCGTAGAGAGATCACGCCCAGGCGTCCTGGGGAGGGCCTGGAGTAACCGAGGGCTGCGGCACCCAGAGTCAAGGGGCGCCATCAGGGAGGGGCAGCGGCACCGACCTGAGCTAGGGTCCGTCAGGTGGGTCTTTTCCAGGGCCAGGCGTAGGGAGCAGAGGCCAGGGGAAGCTGCAGGGTCTCTCTGGGGTCCTTCGGTGCTGGAGGTCCGGGCTCTTGTCTCATGCTGGGGCAATGACACTTCTGACACCTCTCTCTGGCTATGGGGTCCGGCTATCAGCCGTGGCTGTCCAAGGGTGCAACTATAGGGCATCAAGGCCCGGCTATTGTCCGTGGCCTGAGTGGGGGACTTAGCGTGCCTCTGTACACCTTCAGAGCGGCTATCAGCTGTCTGACAAAGGCGAGAGCGGCTATCAGCCATCTCCTTCTGCCGGAGGAGGGAGCGGCTATCGGCCGTCTCTAGGGCAGCACCTTCAGAGCAGCTATTGGCCATCTGGCAAAGGCGGGAGCGGCTATCAGCCATCTCCTTCTGGCGGAAGGGTGAGTGGCTATCGGCCGTCTCAGGGGCAGCACCTTCGGAGTGGCTATTGGCCGTCTGACGAAGGCGGGAGTGGCTATCGGCTGTCTCCTTCTGCCGGAGGAGTGAGCGGCTATCGGCCATCTATTGCAGGAGGGGGTGTTGGGCGGCTATCGGCCGTCCCAGGAAGGACACCTTTTGATGAAGGCGAGAGCGGCTATCGGCCGTCTCCTCGTTACCCTCAGGCTAGTGAGACATCGGTTCCCTTACGAGGAGCGGGCGGCTATCGGCCGTCTCCTCGTTACCCTCAGGCCAGTGAGACACCGGTTCCCTTACGAGGAGCGGGCAGCTATCGGTCGTCCCTTAAGAGAAGGCACCTTCCTGTAGAAGGCAGGAACGGCTATCGGCCATCTACTGAGGGGTGCTAGTTGGAGCTGGACAGACAGCTCCACCACGAGCTGATTGGGCAGTCCCACTCCCTGAAGGTAGTGTCATCTTCTTGCTAGGGCGACGGTGTGGTGACTGGGCGCTATAGGGGCGCACGGCCCGGGCTAACTTATGCCGTTGTTGCACGGCATCCCCTGGTTCGGCTGCGGCTACCCCGTGGGGTCCAGGTGGGGATGTTGGTGAGTTTCTGGGGGCACTATGCTGTAAATCACGCATTTCAAGATAGATAGAATGGGCAGCCCACTGCTCAGTCCAATCCATTTAGGAGGACATGAACATTGTAAACTCTAAACTACTATTAAAGAAACATATTAGTTTGACTGACTCTTATGCCAGTGACTGTTTAAGAATTTTAGAATATTGGTATATTATGAGAGTGAACACAAGTTAACAAGAAGCACTGATAAAGTACAACATCCACGACATAAAATAGGCCTACAAGGCCGTTCACACAAACAGTTGGTACATGTTATTTTGGAGTATGATAATAATCAATGTGTTCAAATAGTAGTGTATACATAATGAACTGGAGAATCATCCTTGCTTCTGCTCTATTTCATGGGGCATGATTCGTCACCATGCTTCGAAACTAATACGTAGCAAGTTTTGGCAAGACAAGTGCACACTGACTCTGCTGGAGGACATCACGTTCGGTCGTATAAACCATTCCTGTAATCTTGACCTTTAACAATTGCCTTCATAGTCAAAATAATTCATGTTTATCGGATTTTACCCCATCCACCAAGTTTGGCCAAAATTGGGTCAAGAGTGATGAAGGTGACCTTACCATGTGACACTGATCTTTTATCTGTTGTTGTGAAAATAGGCTAAGGTGTTTTCATTTTTGACTAACTTCAAACCTTTCCAGCAAGTTCCATTCAAATCGAATAAGATCTGAGTTATATGCCTCAACATTGACCGTCCTCCGTGACCCTTGCCTCCGACCTACTGTTTTCAAAATTTAACTACTTCACCCCTCGCTGTCCATCAAACATTTGACCAAGTTTAATCATACTCTGACCAGAAGTGTCTCAGATGATTCGGTCCTTGGCCTATGAACTTTTTCGCTCCCAAATTAATCACCTGCAACTTTGAATGTTTTAAGTCATACGCCAAACTTGGTTACATTCTGCCCAACAAACTTTCCATAATCATGGTAACAGACGGATAGACAGACAAAAAAGACCAAACACATGAACCCCTTGTGTAATAACGCTGTATCAACTTACATTTTGAGTATAGGATGGGACATTTTTCTACATAAGGAAAACTTTAAAAATCAACAGCGTCCGTTTTGAATATAACACGGGACGTATTTTTACCTATTGAAATCTTTGAAGATGAATTCTAGCTGGCAAAACCCTGCAGGCTATCTAATGCATCCACTTCTCAAAGACTCTCTTGTCGTCTTGCTAATGTACTTGTCAGTTCGTTACCTCCTGTTTAGTGTCTGCTGAATTTCTTAGGTCTTCTTACCAAGACACTCAATCACTGGTGTTAAACATCATTTTCCCTTACAGTAATCCCTGTACTGCCATGTAAAGCTGTCATGTTACGCTGCCTTGTACCATGAACAACTTTGTCAACGATAATAATTTTACCCAAAAGTTATATTTGTTTCAAACATTCTGTTAACTTTTGCTAGGCTTTTAGTGTCAACATTTCTCAGACTACTAGGACATGTACCGAATGATAAGGAATATATATATATATAATATATATATATATATATATATATATATATATATATATATATATATATATATATATATATATATATATATATTGTTACGGAACAGAGAAAGATAATGTACACTTTAAGTGAGAATACTAAGAGTCACTACTGTCCCGTAAAGATCCAGGTTCAAAACAAAAGAGTTAGGTAAAATTACAAGTTAAAGTTTAATGCACAAACTAACAACAAAACATTCAGGACTCATAAGGATAATGTAATGGCAAATAAACAGGTTAAATATATGGTTAACTGCAATAGCCTCTATTAACACGAAATTAGCAAGAGTAAATTTATCTAAGTCAGCCCTGATAAAATGAGATACCAGATAATACTCAGTGAATGCCAGATAAATTATTACAGATACAAACTATTATCAAAAATGACTGACATAAAACCCAACATTAATCAAAAACCTCACTAGGCCTAAGAATTAACCTTATGCTACACAGTACAAGAAAAAATGCAATAACACTTATACTCAAATTACACACAGCTGCTAGATGTTTGGAGATTTCTTGAGCACTCACAATAATAATATCTGTACAGGGGAGGACAGAGATGTGAACAAAATGAGGAGCAGATCTAAGTGGCAATGATGCAGAGACTGAGCTCATTATATAGGGGCCAGGAGAGCTTGATACAACTTGTAAGAAGGACGCACAAATGAAGCCATGGGGACAAAAAGCTGAAAATCCCGCTCTGAATAACGGAGAGAACGACTTACTCTACTATAACGGTAGAAGGGGGGGACTGAGGCAGAACACGCTTGTGATCAAACATGCAGCATACTGTGCGTTAAAATTGCACAAAGGATGATCAAATCATAGGCTATGTAACACCTCCCCACAAAGAAAAAGAAATTTACAAAGGAAATTTCTTATTACTCTAAAACAATCTGTCTAAAGTCTATATAAGCAATATGCAATAACATTTTCTTTCCCCTTGACATGTTGTATGTCTAATGAATACTCCTGAAGAAGTAGACTCCATCTTGTCAATCTCTGATTTTTATATTTAAACTTACTAAGGAATTTCAGTGGGTTATGATTGGTATAAATGACTATGGGGTCAAAACCAGAACACAAATAAAATGAAAAATGCTGTAAACCCAAAATCAAGGCCAAAAGCTCTTTCTCAATAGTTGAGTAGTTCTTTTGAGGTGGAGTGAACTTCCTACTGTAATAAGATACAGGATGTTCAATACCCTGATCATCCTCTTGCAGCAAAACAGCCCCAGCTCCTGTATCACTTGCATCAACAGCCATCTTAAAAGGCTTAGCAAAATTTGGAGTAGCGAGCACTGGCTGACTTAATAGAATAGCTTTAAGTTTGTTGAAAGAGGATTCACAGTTATCGGTCCAGACAAATTCAACTCCCTTTTTCAGTAGGTCTGTAAGTGGTGATACAAGAATAGAAAAGTTAAGAACAAATCTCCTGTAATAACCTACCATTCCCAAAAATCTTTGTAGCTCTTTCCTACTTTTAGGTATGGGAAGATCACTTATAACCTGAACCTTAGCTCCTGGTGGTGCAACATGTCCATCACCAATTACATACCCAAGGTACTGAACTTTAGCTTGACCAAACTTACACTTTGATAAATTAGCTACAAGATTAGCATGAACTAAACGGTCAAGAAATTTACTGACATGGCATAGGTGATCTTTCCAGTTGTCACTGAAGATTAATACATCATCAATATAAACAACACACCCTGCCAAACCCTCTGTTACAACATTCATGAGCTTCTGAAAAGTGGCTGGTGCATTCTTCATACCATACGGCATTACAGAACATGCAAAAGCCTTTCCTAGTGTTACAAAACATGAGATCTCCCTAGCACGTTCAGTCATAGGTACTTGCCAGTATCCCTTTAACAAATCAAACTTACTTATGTACCTAGCCTTTCCGATCTTGTCTATGCAATCTTCCACACGAGGGAGAGGGTAAGTGTCTGTTTTAGTTATCTGATTAACACGTCTGTAGTCGATGCAAAGCCTCTGTGACCCACCTAGCTTAGGGACTAGAGTGACAGGAGAACTCCACTCGCTCTGAGAGGGCTCAATCATCTTGTGGTCCAACAGGTAGCCAAGCTCCTTCTGGATGAGAGGAACTTTCACTGGGTTCACACGGTAAGGAGGCAGTTTAATTGGCTTTGCGTCTCCAACCTCGACATCATGCATCAACACAGTAGTTCTTCCTGGAGTGGCACGGAACACTTGCGGGTACTCCTGCAGTAATGCCGAAAACTCCTGCCTTTCCTCGGGAGGTAGATGAGAAAGCTTAGTCTGGAGATCATTCATGATATCAGGATTCTTCCTCAAACTATCACTCAGGTTCATACTGCATGGGAGAGCTTCACTTGCAGACTCGGGTGGAACAGCTACAGTGCAGACTGGGTTATTTTCGTCCCGCCTGTGATACAACTTTAGCATGTTGATGTGACATAGTTGCTTGTTCTTTCTACGATCTGGTGTGGCGATGACATAGTTGACATCACTGAGTTTCTTCTCCACGAAATAAGGGCCACTAAACTTGGCTTGAAGAGGTTGCCCATGAACTGGTAGCAGAATCAAAACCTGATCTCCTGGCTGAAAGTGGCGTAACCTGGACTTCTTATCATACCAAGTCTTCATCTTCTCCTGAGCAGCTCCTAAATTCTCTCTCGCCAGCTGTAAAGCAGTGGACAGCCGTTCTTTGAACTTCATCACATACTCCAGCAGGTTGACGTCATCTTCCTCTGACAGCCAGCATTCCTTGAGTAACTTAAGGGGTCCTCTTACTTCATGGCCAAACAGTAGTTCAAAACGTGAGAAGCCCAGTGATTCATTTGGAGATTCTCTTGCGGCAAACACAACGAAAGGAAGACCTTTATCCCAGTCTTTCTGATGTGCCAAACAGTATTTCTTGAGCATCGATTTGAGTGTTTGATGATATCTCTCCAACGCTAATTGGGTCTGGGGATGGTAAGCTGAAGACGTGATCTGGGTGATGCCCAACTCTTTCAGAGACTGCTTGAAAACGTTTGACATGAAATTACTTCCCCGGTCTGACTGTACCTCCTTGGGCAGACCAAACTTTGTGAAGAACCCTAGCATTTCCTTAACCACGTTCTTTGCTGAGATGTTTCTAAGTGGAATGGCTTCAGGATAACGAGTAGCCATATCAATCATGGTCAACACATAAGAAAATCCTGAAGAAGTCTTAGGAAGAGGGCCCACAATATCCACCAACACACGGGTGAAAGGCACCTCAAAAGGAGGAATGGGAACTAGAGGTGCAACCTTTTCGGTCTGATTACACTTCCCCACAACTTGACAGGTGTGACAAGACTTACAATACCAGGAAACATCCCTGAAGATACCTGGCCAGTAGAAGTGTTTCAAAATGCGTGCCACAGTCTTCCTCACTCCAAGGTGTCCTGCCAAACTGGAATCATGAGCCACTCTAATGATATCCTGCCTACAAACACGACGGATGACAACTTGATGTACAATCTCCCATTCTCAGTCGGCTGATGCTGTTGGGGGTCTCCACTTCCTCATAAGTACTCCTGACTTTACATAATAACAAGTAGAAGCACCGGCTGACTCTTCTTCACTGTAAGCAGAGTTAGCTAGACCTTTCAACTCAGGGTCAGCAACCTGCAACTCAACCAACTCTTGACGAGACAAATTATCAACACTACGGGGTACTGCCTCATCTGGTGAGTGGTCCAAATTAGCAAGAAAAGTGTCAGCTAGGATAACATCATCATCATCATTATCCTCTAAATCACCAGTAACTTTAGACTTAGCCCTAGTGACAGCACATGCAGGGAACACATCAGGGACATCACAATCCTGGGCCGCAGCCACTGGCTCACTAGACAACTGAGGAGCTGGACACACTTGACTTCCACCAATATCATTTCCAAGTAAGAAAGTTACACCTGACATTGGGAGTGTCTCAACCAACCCAACCATAACAGAACCATTAACAAAACCAGACTCTAAATTCACTCTGCACAGAGGGACAGAGAAGTAATTATTCCCTACACCTTGTAAGATTACAGTTTCATCACAGGAATTAACATTAGAGCCTAGAACACTGGTCAGCATAAGGGATTGGCAAGCACCTGTATCACGATATATTTGAACTGATTTCCTGTCATTACTGTCCAGAGGACTGACAAAACCATCAGACAGGAAATTAGCACATGAACTCTTGAGAGTGTCACCCACGTTACTGCTCAAAAGAGGAGCTCCATCATGAGAATTTAAGTTGTACCTCAAAGCAGGTTCAGTTAACTCAGTTAAAGAATTCTGGGAACTCTCAAGAGTGGACACTAGACCAATTGACTGAATATTTAAAGACTCCTTTTTGTTCACATCACGCTGTCTCCTGAAACATCTCTCCGTAGTATGACCAAGCTTACTACAATAAGTACATTTACTTTTCTGAAATCTAGAGGTGAAGCTGGTATTTACTTCCTGAGAAACATCATCTTTATTTTCTTTCCTGTTACCTGTACTCTGAGTAGAGGCAACGTACTTACTCTCAGCTTTCCCTTTTTCTCTAGAATATCTCTTGTGAGTGAGAACATACTCATCAGCTAAAACTGCAGCATCAGACAAATTATCTATTCTTTTCTCATCAAGATATAGGCTTACATCTTTACTAATACACCTTTTGAAGTCCTCCAGCAAAATCATCTGCTTAAATTTGTCAAAATCAGAACCCACATTCTTAGAATTTAACCACTACTCTAACAAATCTTCTTTGATTTTTGCATACTCAACATGGGATTGCTTATCTTGCTTGTAAGTTGTCCTAAATTTTACTCTATAAGCTTCAGGAACAAGCTCATAGGCCTTAAGAATCAAGCTCTTAACTACATCATAATTATCAGACTGATCCTGAGGCAAAGATGCGTAAGTTACTTGAGCTTTACCGGTGAGAACAGTTTGAAGGAGTACTGGCCAATACTCCTTAGGCCAATTAAAACCTGTAGCTACCCTCTCAAACAACTGAAAATACTTTGTTAAATCAGATTCATTAAAAGGAGGGACAAGTTTAACATTTTTAGCCACATCAAAATCATCAGAGCTAGATGATCCAGTTCCACCTTGTTTCATGCGATACTCATGGTCTGCCTGAATCCTAGCAATTTCAACTTGTGCCTCAGCCTCCTTAGCTTTTGCCTGAAATTCAGCCTCCTTAGCCTGTGCTTGAAATTCAGCTTCCTTCACGCGAGCCTCCTGCAGGGCTAGCTGTAACTTAGCTAATTCAATCTGCGTTTGCTCATTTGGAGGAGTTACATTAAACAAGCTTTCATTAATCATGTCAACAATTTGATCTTTAGAATGATGAGAGCGAACAGCAATTCCCAATTGTTGAGCAACAAGCTTAAGTTCATTCTTTGTTCTGTTTTCTACATCACACACTGTTTGCACATTTGACAAAAAATCTTTGGCTTCATCAAGCGTAGTAATAGTAGACATCATGAATAAGTAACAGTCACAAAATATCAAGCAATATCCTTATGATAATATCCTGAATATCCTGATGAGAGGTCGTCAAATTTATGTTACGGAACAGAGAAAGATAATGTACACTTTAAGTGAGAATACTAAGAGTCACTACTGTCCCGTAAAGTTCCAGGTTCAAAACAAAAGAGTTAGGTAAAATTACAAGTTAAAGTTTAATGCACAAACTAACAACAAAACATTCAGGACTCATAAGGATAATGTAATGGCAAATAAACAGGTTAAATATATGGTTAACTGCAATAGCCTCTATTAACACGAAATTAGCAAGAGTAAATTGATCTAAGTCAGCCCTGATAAAATGAGATACCAGATAATACTCAGTGAATGCCAGATAAATTATTACAGATACAAACAATTATCAAAAATGACTGACATAAAACCCAACATTAATCAAAAACCTCACTAGGCTTAAGAATTAACCTTATGCTACACAGTACAAGAAAAAATGCAATAACACTTATACTCAAATTACACACAGCTGCTAGATGTTTGGAGATTTCTTGAGCACTCACAATAATAATATCTGTACAGGGGAGGACAGAGATGTGAACAAAATGAGGAGCAGATCTAAGTGGCAATGATGCAGAGACTGAGCTCATTATATAGGGGCCAGGAGAGCTTGATACAACTTGTAAGAAGGACGCGCAAATGAAGCCATGGGGACAAAAAGCTGAAAATCCCGCTCTGAATAACAGAGAGAACGACTTACTCTACTATAACGGTAGAAGGGGGGGACTGAGGCAGAACACGCTCGTGATCAAACATACAGCATACTGTGCGTTAAAATTACACAAAGGATGATGAAATCATAGGCTATGTAACAATATATATATATATATATATATATATATATATATATATATATATATATATACTGAAGACAGACAGACAATCAGACATTCTCTCTCTCTCTCTCTCTCTCTCTCTCTCTCTCTCTCTCTCTGTATATGTATATTAGGTTCATTTAACAGAAATAATTCATTAATTGTAATTACATAATTCACCAGTTAATCTGAATAATGTTTTTTGGGCCAAGCCGTGAAATTTACACATGAGTTTCTCTTCATACTACCTGTGTCACTGACCCGGCATGCCCCGTTCTGGCGCTCCGAATTGCGTCGTTAGACACAAAGAAAATCATGTAGTTATTTTTTGGATCAACAGAGGAACACAAAGAAATTCTTACTTCTTGGAAATTTTGCAACGTTTCGCAGAACTTTAGCAACTATAATATACACAACGACCAAAGACCAAACAAAGGATAGGGTGCAGATATCAACGTGGAATGTGAGGGGTGCGAATGATGATGTGGAAGAGAGATATCTCCTAGGTGCTTGATGTTGCGAAAACGAACATATGGAAATTGACCGAGACTAAATAATGAGGTGAGAGTGTGAGAGAATGGGAGTATGAATTGGGTATGTGCGCAGGAGTAGATGAGAATGAGAGGGCAATGGAGGGCGTATG
This sequence comes from Coenobita brevimanus, assembly GCF_032717465.1. NCBI lineage: Eukaryota > Metazoa > Arthropoda > Malacostraca > Decapoda > Coenobitidae > Coenobita > Coenobita brevimanus. The sequence goes on from NC_137009.1 coordinate 12,400,849, forward strand.
TATTGTTGAATGCAAAAGATGGAAGGAGAATATAAAAGAGTATGGATCATTTAGCTCAAGCATTGTGTGGGTAAGACTGAAAGTTGGAGTACAAGTGATTTTGTGTGTATATGTGCCAGCAGAAGACCTTGAAAATAAAGTGAATGAAGCGTTGTGGGCAAATGTGGAAGTGTGCATGGAAAACTTTGAGAGGAGTGAATGTTCTTGATTGGAGAATGAATGAAAAAGTAGGGAATGAGAAGGTGGATGGAGTACTTGGAGAGTGGGGTGTGCCTCCATACGTGGATGAGGATCATAGCACTGTAGTGAACATTTATGTGGGGAAGGTGTTGATGATATACTCGTGCCAATACCCTCTTTATGCCCAATATGATCCACAGGTATATGTGGCGAGTGATGACAGGGATGATTGGTGAACCTGATAAACGGAAATTATTTATTATGTGTATGTGGATGAAAGAATGAGAGGGCATGCACTGGATGCATGAGCATACAGAGGTTTGGGAAGTGGTTTTTCTGACCACCACTTGGTTGTGGTGAAAGTCAAAGTACATATGCAATGGATGAATAGGAGAATACAACAGAAGCAAGTAGTTGATACTAGGCGGGTAGAAAGGTTGCAAGAGGATTTAGAAAAAAAAAGAAAAAAAAAGGGCAGAATATAAGAGAGGAATGGCGGAACGATTGTGTAAATATGATTTTGAGAATATGGAGGAGGTGGAAGGTGTGTGCCAGATATTCACAGATGAAAGCTGTGGAGCATGTAAGGTGGTGAGTGGGGTGAAGAGAAGAAGATTGGGGGTGCAAGGAACAGTAAACTGGAATGAAGAAGTAAGACAATCTGTGGTGCAAAAGAAGAAAGCATATACTGAGTGGATGGCAAGCAGAGGCAAGGAGGAAATTAAGAGATGGGCAAAAGACCTGTAGGTATAGAGAGGACGAGAGAGGTGAAAAGATTAGTAAGAAATAGTATGGAGACAGTGGATAAGGAATTTGGAAGGAATTTGAGTGTAAAGTGGAGGGAATATATGAAAATGTTCAGGAAGGAAGTCAAGGGAATTAGACAGGGTGATAAGGAAGGTAGTAGGGATGTGGAAGATAAAAACGATTAATGAAAATATCTCTCTATCATCAACCGGTTTCGAGTTATAGACCCCTGAATATCCCTAGCCTTGAGTTCAACCTGTCAGCTTCATTCAAGATCAAAGATTTTAATGCCAAATGAAAGCCCATATTACAAATTCCTGAATGTTCCAAATAGTAAATATCTGTATCTTCAACCGTTTTCAAGTTATAGTCCTCTGAAAATCCGTGACCTTGATTTTGGCGTTTCAGGATCACTCAATTACCTAAAAAATTAATCACTTTCTTCGGGGGCCAGTGTCCACATAAACTGAAAGTTTCATGTAGTTTCATTCAACCGTTTTCCCATAATGTTGCTAACAAACAAAGAAACAAACACGATTAAAAACAATACGTCGGACTCCGTCTGGATGAGGTAATAATATATTAGTGGTAGGTGGGGGTGCCCATCATTCATTCACTCCATGTAGCGCTCTCTCTCTCTCTCTCTCTCTCTCTCTCTCTCTCTCTCTCTCTCTCTCTCTCTCTCTCTCTCTCTCTCTCTCTCTCTCTCTCTCTCTCTCTCTCTCTCTCTCTCTCTCTCTCTCTCTCTCTCTCTCTCTCTCTCCTGGTGACTCTACACTGAGTGACAGGCAAAATGGTTTCTTGTATCCCAGGAGACCATATCCTTCACTGGGTGGTATCTGTACAATTAAATGACGCCTGGTGGTTCAGTGAGTTAAGGCACTCTAGCTGGACAGAGCCTGTATGGGTTTCATCTGAGGAAGGTTTGGGGGTTTCTTGGTTGTGGAATGCCATTCAGAGGGTAGTGAGGCTGGTCACCATTGCCTTGAATGTCAAGACTAAATAGCCCAGCCCTGGGTCCCTACTCCTGTTTAAATGGGGTCAAATGGGTTTGATTGTTGTTGTTGTTGTGGATGTTGTGGTTGTTGCTGTGGTTGTTGTTGTTGTTGTTACCTAAGCCAATGAAGTTAGAGGAGGTTATGTATTCACCAATGTCTGTCTGTCTGTCTGTTTGTCCAGATGATATCTCCAAAAGTTCTTAATAAATTTCAATGAAATTTGGTAGATGGGTGGGACATGGGCCAAGAAAGAAGTGATTAAATATGGGAGTGGATCCAGATCTTTGTATAATATCTCCAAATGTTCTCAATGAATTTCAATAACATTTTGTGGAGGAGTGGGCCATGGGTCAAGGAACAAATGATTAAATTTGGGGGAGGATCCGGATCCTATGTATTCCACACAATATCTCCACGGATCCTGATCTGGATCTTTTAACCCTTCCATGGATAATGACGCAATGGGAGTCATAATCCTTACAATCTGAAGAGCAACCGATAATGTAGCATGTCGCAACTTCACTATATATGGTCGTAGAAACTTTTCCTGCGGATGGATTTGCATCAAAATTGATCGAGTCAAAGCTGAGGGTGGCCAGGTCTAGAGGAAATATATGGCAACACCCAGGAGCTTATCAGAGGGGCAAGTAGCCTATATTTAGCTCAGTGTTCTCCCGGCAGTCAGCCTCAAAGGGTGTGTGAGCGCGCGGTCAGCCATTTAAACCTGCGTTTCCTACTACAGCACTGTCCATACCTTATGTGTATTACAGTGATATTGTGTTATATATAGTGCAGTGTGCTTTTGATGAACATTTGTAAGTGTTTCTTATATACTGTATTTTCAGAGAAAGCCAGATTTGAACCTTCCTATCTGATTTTTTCCGTTCCCCTGCTCTTTTACATTACCTGAATATGTCTCGCAAGGGGTTATCTGAAAAAGAATACATGAATTACTTGTTCAGCGGCAGTGAGAGTGAGGATAGCAGTGAAACTGAAAACGAGAGTGAATATGTTGAGGAGGAGAGAGTGAGGAGCAGTAGTGTGAGGGGTAAATCTGACCCGAGGGGTGATAAGCGCAAAGCAGCAGTCTAGGCCGTTGTGATTAGCACAACAGAGTGTAATAGTAGTACCATCACTACCACCACTCCTTTCACCACTGCCACCAATGGTGTAACTACTACTGTTACTATTGCCATCACTCCTACGACAATTGTCATCTCTGCCATCACTTTTGAGAAAACCACCATCCCTGCCATCAGCCCTATGACCTTCGACACCACTGCCATCACTGCCACCAGTCCTACCACCACTGGTGTCATGCCTGCCACCACTGGACCACCACAACCCTTGAGAGTGAGCTGCATTATCACCACCTATCTTCCACCCCCCCACCGCAAACACTGACGTCTTTCCCCCCACAGTCACCCTACACTCTCACCACACTCCAACCTGCCCGCATCTCACCACACATCCAAGATATTCCCATTTTATCTTCCCCTGTTAAATCAGGAAAGTTACTGTCCCCCTCAGATTTCATTCCCCCTGCATTTAAGCCAGTAGCATCATCAGCAGCAGCACCACCACCACCACCACAGCCATCTTCTCCACAACCATCTTCTCCACAACCATCTTCATCACAACCATCTTCATCACAACCATCACCACAACCATCACCACCACAACCATCTTCATCACAACCATCACTACAACCATCTCCATCACCATGATCACCTGAACATTCATCCACCCAGCTATCATCAATACAATCATCATCACCATCTCCTTCCCCACCACAAAGATGAGGGCAGTTTGGGCCTAGGCGAGGTAGTGGTGGGCAGCCGAGAGGTAGCTGTCTGTCTCAGGGTCATGTGCGCCACACGTACACAGCCAAGCATATCCCCAGGTGATGACTGTCACAAGGAAACTTGGAGTTCTGGGCAATTCACACTCAATGCCGGCCCCTTCATTGAAACCCCAGGTTTGAGAGTGGCAGCAACAGCAACACCACTCCTATACTTCCAACGTGTTTTTTTACCAGGGAGTTGCTGATCTACCTGATGGTCGAAACCAACAAATATGCCAAGTTCAAGGGGACTGCACTAGATGTTTGGTACCTTTGCAACAAAGAGGAAATGGCTTGGTTCCTTGGATTATACTTTCTTATGGGGATTTGTGAACTGCCAACCATAAGATACTCTTGGCGTTCAACAGAGGTTCACGAATACCCCATATTTCGGCGAGCTATAAGTGGAAAGTGCTTCTGGGCCATTCTGAAGCAATTTCATTCTTTCAGTAGTTTCGCCATACCCGAGGGCAATCAGAACCAGCTTATATGGATTCGTACAAATGATGCAGTAGCTCCTTCAGAGGCTCAAGGAGGTTTACATCCCGGGCGAACATCTTAGCCTGAATGAGGGATCTCTGGCTTGGAAGGGGCGGCTCTCCTTCCGTGTATAAAACCCTATGAAGCCCCAAAGGTATGCCATAAAACAATACATCTTGTTTGAGGCAAGGAGTGTTTACATTTTGAATTTGGATGTATACACAGGGGAGAAGAAGTCTCGAGAGAACACAGTGTGAGGCTTTGTTGAACCTTTGAAGGGCAAAGGATACAAGTTGTATTTGGACAATTATTACAACTCTGTATCAATGTGCAAACGCCTCTTGGCAGAGGAAGTGTATGTGTGTGTGGCACAGTACGACTGGCAAGGTGAGCACCGAGGGCACTGCAGGACATCAATAGTGCTAGACACCTTCATGATGATGGACTGGAAGCTAAGTGCAAGGGCAATGTAATGGTATTGTTATGGAAGGACAAAAGTATCATAAGTATGGTATCTACCTCCCACAGCGACACCACCGTCTCTAAGCAGTTGCATGGGAAGGTCAAAGGTCCAGACAGAAAATTCCACCACATTCTAAAAACAGTGAACAAGCCTGTCATGGTGGAGGACTATAATAGGCACATGGGTGGAGTTGATCATTTCGATCAGATGATCCAATACTACCGTGCCCATAGGAGGACGGTCAAGTGGACCAAGAAACTGATTTTTTATTTCATCCACATGGCCCTGTTCAATCCCTACACCCTGTACAAAAAGAATACCACTAGACCTATGACTCTCCTGGAATTCCAGGAGCACATATGCCACAAACTCCTGGCATTCCGGGAGGAGGAGTGGCCTTCCCTCGCGACAACGACCACCTGTACCTGCAACAACCACTACTTCAACTGCAGCCTCTGCTTTACCTGCAACAATTGCTCCACCTCCTGCAACAATTGCTCCACCTCCTGTAATGATCGCCCCACCTCCTGCAGTAGCTGGTCCATCAGAAGCAACTCCACCAGTTACTGCCATGACTGCTCCACCTCCTGAAGTAGCCGGTCCATCAGGAGTAACTCGGCCAGTTACTGCCACAACCGTTCCACCTCCCACAGTAGGTGGCCCATCAGGAGTTACTCAGCCAGCTCCTGTCACTGCACGTCCATCAGGAGTATGGAGGCAAGGAGATGGAGGAGCACCGGCGTCCAAGCACCTTCGATACATCGACAAAAGGACACGCTTGGACTCATCTCTGCACCACACCCTGGAGAGAATCCCTGGCAGGAAAAGGCTGCAGCATGCATTGTGCTACTTCAACAGGAGGAAGGACACCAGCTATATTTGTCCTGCTTGCGATGTGCCGCTCTGCACAGACTGTGGTTTCATCATTATCATACTGATGAAAGCATGCAGCAGTAAATCACATTACAAACAAACACACACACACACACACACACACACACACACACACACACACACACACACACACACACAGACACACACACAGACACACACACACACACACACACACACAGGCTGTGATTGTACATGTCCTCTTCTCTGCAACTCAATCTCTTTTTAACCCCTAAAGTCCTAATCACATCAATTGATGCAATTTGAGTTATATGCCAAAATGCCTAATCGCATCAATTGAGCGGGGCCTGTAAAAAAACTGCCTAGACCTTTTTCCACCCCAATTTTGACGTACATGGCTTCAGGCCAATGAGAACTCACCCTTGAGGTGATGTGAGGGGGGACTAGACCAACCTGGGCTGTGGGGGGGGCATCCCCCTTCTGGGCTGCCTCCATGCCACCCTCTACCCCAGTCTCTCTCTCCCTCCTTGTCCCCCATCACCCTCCCAACCCTCCACGCACCTGAATCTCTCCTCCCACCACCGCCTGTGTCCCTTCCCACCCGCTATTGCCCCTCCTCCCACCCTGATAGCCTTGTGTCCACCCTGAACCCCAACCCATCCCTCCCTCTATGTCCCTCACTACCCTCCCACCCCCTACAGACCCCCAAGAGGTATCAGGCCGCCAAGATGTTACAGAACACACTGAAGTGCTTTCTTTTCATGCAAAAAGTTGGTTGTTTTTCCAACCCCCTACCTATAGGCCTACTCCCCACAGCCTACTTTATCTCCCCAGAGGCTAGTAATCTCCCCACACCAACATACACCTGTTTTCATGGCTGGGGTGACAAAACACTTTGAAATGACTTGTCTGAATAAGAATAAATATGTGGTTATCAACTTTCTCACATTTTAGATTTTTTTGGGGGGTAACTATTATAAACTGTTTTAAAACTTTGACGCGCGATTGTGTGGTAACCATTTGGCCTACTGGGGTGCGGATTGCATTGCCAGGTGTGTAAATTTTTCCTCTTTAGCCAGAACAAAATCGATTTGCCCTTGGTGAAAGTTGCCAAAACAACCCCAGATTGCGGTTGTGGGAGGTACCCTGCCTGAAATAATTGCGGTCTTTAGGGGTTAAGAAACACTACAACACTGCTACAGGATGTGAGTAACCAGCTTATTTGTCTAGTTTTTATACTACTGTATTGTAAAGTATAAAATGTGTGTTTACTATATATTTCTCACAGGGAAAATGTGATGGATTTCATTGATATTCTCTCAGTCATTATATTAGTAAAGTATAGTTCACATAAAAAATCTGAAGCTTGTTCAAGCTGATGATTTCTTATGCTTACTTTTGTAAAGCAAAGTAATCTATGTGTGAAAATAATTGGGGAAAAGTTACAAAAGATGAACATACTCAGCCTACTGGCCGGAGTGTAGGTGCTGTCACCATGCGCAACCCATCGTAACTTTGCAAAATTCATTTTCTCCAAAACAGTAAGGGTTATAACACTGTGAATTAAATGATGGGCTTCCTTAACCTTTGGGCTACAAAATTGGATATAACTTACATATATGTTTGTTACAGTGTCACTAACAACATATAAAATAATAAACAAATGAGACATTTTTAGGCACTTTTTGAATTTTTTTTCAATTTACTCAATAACTATTTGAGGTATCGACTTGAAACTTTCACATATGAAAGATCGTGATATTCTGCATTAAGACATGTCCTTTGCAACTGTGCATCACGGGAAAAAAAATTCTTGCTGATGTTGGGAAGTTATGAGAAGCTAGTTTTCACCTAAATAAGGTTTATTCTGGCTTCATTTCTGTACATCTATTCATCTGTTTTGTGTATTTTTTTTTTATCTTATCTGATAATATAAACATCATCGAAGATGATGAGAAGCAATTTATAACAATATAAGCACTTTCCGAGGGTAAATTGTGCCATACAATTTTTTTCCTTGTTGCATGAGGGGAGCCAGCCTGAGCAAGGTTTTGGTTCTGTGCATGGAACCAAAACTTACAGGAAACTTGTAGTATGAAATAATAAACAAATGAGACGTTTTTAGGCAGTTTTTGTATTTTTTTTCGATTTACTCGAAAACTATTGGACGTATCAACGTGATATTTTTACATACGAAAGATCATGATATTCTGCATTAAGATATGTCCTTTGCAACTGTGCCAGGGGAAAAAATTTAGTTGCTGATGTTGGGAAGTTATGAGAAGCTAGTTTTCACCTAAATAAGGTTTATTCTGGCTTCATTTCTGTACATTTATTCATCTGTTTTAATTTTTTTTTTAAATCTTATCTGGTACATCATCGAAGATGATGGGAAGCGATTTATAACAATATAAGCACTTTCTAAGAGATAATTGTGCCCTAGAATTTTTTTTCCTTGCTGTGCAAGGGGAGCCAGCCTGAGCAAGGTTTTGGTTCTGTGCATGGAACCAAAATTTACAGAAAACTTGTGGTGCACGAGAGGGTTAAAGTCATACTGGAAGAAATTCTCTTGTTATAGTTCAGCCTTGATGGAATAGTGCCCTCTCTCTGCCAGTGACTGATCCAGCAATAGACTGTAGAGAGGCTGGCCCCAGTTCCCAGGGCAATATCCATTGCAGCCACGCCTTCCGGCTGTAGCCATATGATCTTGGCACAGTCAGTAATCACTGGTCTTGTCTTCACTACTCGGCTTCCATATTGTACCAAGTGAGATGGTCACCTGGAGATAATTGTTGCAGGGTAATATTTGACACACAGCCGATCTTTCTTGGTGATAAGTGTTTAATTAATAATATTGTTAGATTCATGTACTTATTCAGCCAGGGCTTTAGTATATCCACTGCCACAGAATCTCCCAGTTACAACAATACGCTCATTATGCAGTTAATAGTCGCTGGCAAGTCATCACCATTCACTGCTATATGCTAAATCAGGTGGAAGAACGCAGTAGATATATTAGAGGGTTGGTGGTTAATGAGGACAATGCAACATGTAGGCAGTCCGTATGTGATGACCCTATCAGAAATTATTGATCTGACTATGGATACATAGGTGGAAGAGGGTCACGAGTAGTTAAGTGCCGAAGCTTTGTAGTTGTTTTATATACATTGGCGTGCAGCAGGGATTAGTTCTGGCACCAACCCTATTCCTAGTTCATATTAATGATCTCTTATCTGTCAGCCACAATCCCATCCACTCAGATGCAGATGACTCAACACTACATGTTTATTCACACTCAGTGAATGGGGACAAAACAACCTTGTCTCATTTAATGCTAGTAAAACTAAATATATACAACTTACTAATAGACAGATATTGCCAGATCCGTCCATTACCTTCAGAGCTACTAATATTCCCATCACCAAAAGTACTGAAATTATCGGCGTCTAACTTAACAATGCCCTCACCTGGACCTCTCATGTTAGATCACATGCTAAAACCGCCTCAAAGAAACTTGGATTATTGTACAGAGTCTGTAACTTCTTCACTGACGAGCAGGTAGGTATAATTTATAAGAGTCATGTGCACTCTCAACTTGGATATTGCTCACCCTTGTGGAATGGATGTGGAGAGGTTGCAGTAAAACAACTAGACAAAATTCAGAACAAAGCTGTTGGGATTATTAACAACCTTGCTATTATAAATATACTACTTCCCCTACAGGTAAGAAGGAATGTTGCCTCCCTTGCATTATTTTACAGATATTTTAATGGCAAATACTCAGACGAAGTTGCGTCAGTGGTGCCACCTCTCCATGCCTTCTCTCGTGCTACGCGGGCATATGGTAGCGCTCATGACTGGAATGTCACTTAACCATATTGCAGAACTTCTGCTTATCAGAATTCTTTCATTCTCCGAACAGCATCTCTCTGGAACTTGCTTCCCCAGAGTTGTTTCCCTCCAAACTTCAACCCACAGCTTTCAAGTCTAACTGTTACATATATTTTATGAACAGAGGACACCAGTAATCTGGTGTATGGATTATTTTTCTATTTATTTGTTTTTCCTTCCTCTGTTCTCTTATTTAAAAAATGAAGCTATATTGCATAATGTGGGAATAGCAATGGACCTGTGTTGCATAATATGAGGATAGCAATGAACCTATATTGCATAAAATGAGGATAACAATGAATTTCTGTTGCATTATATGGGGATGGCATTCAGATTACTGTATTTCTCTTTCTCTGTAATTGCAACAAACGTAAAGTTTCAGTGCTACTTGGTCAGCAGATAGTTGACCAAAATTAACACTTTTAATTTGTTCATACTTTCAACTGTTATAGCATTATAATAATATATTTCTCGTATTATAGTACATAAATAACCGTTTGGCCAGCATGAGTGAACCGATTTAAATCTCTTTTAATGTACATTCATTAACTCCCATTAAACTAAATAAACATCTTTAACACAAAAAGAACGTAAAATCAGTTATCTTTTACTTTAATATTAAATATTTATTATCAAAACTGTTTCTAAGCCCTTCACTACGATGGACCTCTCTTTAGATGAACAAAATCATCTGGCTCTAGCCATCCATCCATCCATAAACTAAATGGGTTAATCTTAAATAATGTCACAGTAACCATTGTTTCCACTATGTACATGCAAAGTATCTGACTGCAGTACTGTAAGTCCAAGTGGTTTATCTAAACTTTTGTCTTCTTGATTTCACCTTTGTGCGATCTGATAAGGCAAGGTTTTGACAATGAGAGAAACTTTAGAAGCAGCACACACACACACACACACACACACACACACACACACATATATATATATATATATATATATATATATATATATATATATATATATATATATATATATATATATATATATATATATATATATATTGTTACGTGTGTAAGAATATACATATTTTTGTGCATATTGTGCATGTAAGTATAGTGCTTGCGTGTCGCAGGGCGTGTGCGTGCGTCCATGCTCTGTATGCCAGCATCTACGCACATGCACTCGCTATCATTTTGTTGCCTGTTCGGTGGATACACATTTATAAAATCTTAGTTAATTCTGTTTGCTCTATCGATGCGGGTGTGACTAAAATTGTTTTTAATATCAGTGACTTACGGTGGAACTTAAACTGGCGACATGAAGATTTGTATTCACGGGCAATATTTATAATGTTTGAAGTATGGGGGAGAGATTAATTTGCTTAACCCTTTTCTGTATTCTCGTCTGACCCTAGCTGCATGTTGGTGCTCACGACCAGAGGGTATATAGGGGAGAGAATTTTGAATGGAAATATGACTGATAAATTGATGGCTTTCTTGAGAGAGATCGGACTGATCAGAGTGATGTGACTTTTTTACTGTGGTTATGGTTTTTATCAACGGTAAATATGTATATATTGTAATATTAATTAGGGTTGACAGTTGACTTATTTGAAATAGTTCCTCCTCCCACTGCACTATTTCTAATATAGATGTCCGCTACATTAAGCCACGTTCCTCGCCTGACAGTCACCAGCTGATGAGTGCAAATGTACAATATAGAAAGGTATTGGGCACTTGCAGTCGATGGTGGTCTGCTGGGCGAGGTTCTGCACTTTTTGTACAAATTATGTAAATGCATTATTCCATCCTGATTAAGTTATTATAATTAGGGCACACAGCTGACGTATATGGCAATGTTCCTGACTCGTCTGGTTCCCTTTCATATATTGATGTCCCCTATACTAGGTTGTGCCTAGACTGACAGTCGCCAGGTAATGAGTGCAGGTATGTAATGTAGAAAGGCATTACATATCTGCAGTCGATGGTGTCCCCTTGGTCGAGGCTTTTTTACCATTAGTGTACGTCTAGTTATTTGTCACTTTGGATTTAGTATAGGTTAGCGATTTGTCTGTTAGGTGATTAGTTTTAGGGTCTTTAGATTAGGTATTTTTGTTATAAGTAATATAAGGTTAGAAAAAAAAATTATATATATATATATATATATATATATATATATATATATATATATATATACGTGTGCATGAAAGTGTGTATGTTCCTATGCATGGATGTGTGTGTGTGTATATATATATATATATATATATATATATATATATATATATATATATATATATATATATATATATATATATATATATATATGTGTGTGTGTCAATGTATATACATATATATATTTTTGCCTTAACCCCTTCCCACACCTCCCCGTTCTGAACCTGTCAGGGTGACCCAATGGGACTTTGATAGGGCAAACTGGGATGGATTTAGAAATCATCTTGCTGACATCCCATGGCAGTCTTTCTTCTCTAGTGATCCCAATTCTACCCACTCCCACATTTGCAACTTAATACTAGCTGGTATGGATTTATTCATACCAAGTCAACTGTTCACTAATAGGTCGAACTCTCCGAAATGGTCTGATGGCAACTGTGCCAGAGCAACAGCCCAAAAGTCATTAGTATATAACTCTTACTTAAAATAAAAAACATCTGAATCACGCTTTCAATTTAAAACTGCTAGAAATCATGCAAAAGCTGTATTAAATCTAGCTAAATCAAACTTTCTTCGAAAGCAAGCATCAAAACTACTTAACAACACTAATGACAATAGAGTATTCTGGTCAACTCTTAATTCTTTCAATAATAACTTTAACAAGTCATCTTCCATTTCCCCCACTAAAATCTTCAGATGGCAACATTGCAAATGACCCGCTTGGGAAAGCGGATACTTTTGCCAGCACATTTGCCAGAAACTCTACCATAGACGATACCAGCCAGAATGTCCTAGTACTAGAACTTGATTCTCCCGAAATTGACCCACTTAAAATACAGACAAGATACGTATAATCCATCCTAGACAATTTACCTACCAACAAAGCTCCAGGCCCAGATGGAATTCCGCCAGTTGATTTGAAAAAGTGTTCCCCTGAACTTGCCTCTGTTCTAGCTAAATTATTCAGACTATGCATGCGTCCTTCTTTATTCCCAAATCAATGGAAAGAAGCCAATATCCACCCAATTCCGAAGAAAGGAAGTTCCTCTGACCCCTCCAATTACAGACCAATAGCTGTCACATCTGCTCTTGGTAAGGTATTTGAAACTTTAATTTATAAGCACATTGTTAAACATCTTGAATTCAACAACTTAATTAGTGACAGACAATATGCTTTTCGCCACGAAAGATTCACCATTGACATACTCAATCTCCCAACTCATACCATCCATCAATCAATTGATCTACATTGAGAAACTCATGCAGTAGCTCTTGATATTTCTAAAGCTTTCGACAGAGTATGGCACCGTTCCCTGCTGTCCAAACTCTCTTGCTATGGACTAACATCTTTTGTTCCTTTGATTTCTTCATATCTTAGTAACAGGAAAATAAGAGTAAAAGTAGATGATGTATATTCCAATCTCCACTCAATTAACGCCGGCATCCCACAGGGGTCAGTTTTGGCGCCAACCCTATTCCTAGCTCATATTAATGATTTCTTATGTCACCCACAATCCCATCCACTCATACGCAGATAACTCAACACTGCATAGTTCATTCACACTGAGACACCCATTTACAAAGTCTATTATCTCTACCTCTCAACTCAGTACAGCCATCTCCATAAATCAAGACCTATCTACAATCAGTGAATGGGGACAAAACAACCTTGTCTCTTTTAATGCTAGTAAAACTAAATATATACAGTTTACTAACAGACAGATATTGCCAGATTCATACATTACCTTCAGTGCTACTAATATTCCCATCTCCAAAAGTATTGAAATTCTTGGCGTCTCACTTAACAATGCCCTAGACCTCTCATGTTAGATCACTTGCTAAAACCGCCTCAAAGAAACTTGGATTATTGTACAGAGTCCGTAATTTCTTCGCTGATGAGCAGTTAGCTATAATTTATAAGAGTCATGTGCGCTCTCAGCTTGAATATTGCTCACCCTTGTGGAATGGATGTGGAGAGGTTGCATTAAAACTAGACAAAATTCAGAACATAGCTGTTAGAATTATTAACAACCCTGCCATTACAAATAAACTACCTCCCCTGCAAGTAAGAAGGAATGTTGCCTCCCTTGCATTTTTTTACAGATATTTTTTGGCAAATGCTCAGACGAAGTTGCGTCCATGGTGCCACCTCTCCATGCTTTCCCTCGTGCAACACGGGCATCTGGTAGCGCTCATGACTGGAATGTCACTCAGCCATATTGCAAAACTTCTGCCTATCAGAGTTCTTTCATTCCTCGAACTGCATCTCTCTGGAACTTACTTCCCCAGAGTTGTTTCTCTCCAAATTTCAACCAACAGGTGTTCAAGTCTGTTACAGATATTTTATGAACAGAGGACACCAGTAATCTGGTGTGTGGATTTATTTTTCATTTGTTTTTCCTTCCTCCTTTGTTTTTTAATATATATATATATATACCCCGAGGATGCCTGGAATAAAATGATGGCTGTCTACCTACCAAAACAAACTGTCTGGTCTGTGGTCCTCTTATGAAAATTTTCTACATGCTGCACTTCGCGCATGTCACGTGCTACATGCGTCACCGGGGCATGATGGAATCCTATCAAAAACAAGTCTTAAAGAATGGGATTATCATACTGTGCAAACCACTCAGCAATCGACCCTGTGGTTGCTGAGATATAAGCTTCTCAAAAGCTTTGTGGTCGGGTCGGGTTGGACCGTTCATATGTGAGAAAATGCCAATGCTTGATGAGGGACTCGTGAGGGCTTCGCCCTTGCCTGGAAGCAATGGTGTGACTTTTCGAATTAGAACAATTTGGTTTAGCCTTCATTAAAACCGTCAGTACGAGAGGCCTTGTATGAATGGAATCGTCGGCAGGTAACGAGAATGTATTACAATAGACGCCCGCGATTTGAAGAGTTTATAACAACCCATTAATCCTTTCGTATTACATTATGCTTCAGTGAGCATAATAGAATCGCCTGCCAGTAGGAACAGTATTACTTAAATGACATTATGACAGGATTCCTGAAGACTGATTCTAACATCCTAGTTATGAGAGGCCACCCTCACCATAATAAAATCGTGTGGCTGCTACAAAAATACCGAGTGACACTTATATAGCGCTCCACTTCCAATTTGCCATCTGGTTTCTTATATGTTGCGGGGACGGTTCAGTCAGCACTAGCATAGTCTGTCCTGCATTATCTCTTCACAACCTACTTCCACTGGTACACACATGGTGGCATGTAGGGGAACCCATCATCCATTCACTTGATGTAGTGTTGCCTACTTCATCTCTATCATTCTTTCTCTGTGTTTCTCTTCCTCTTATTCCTGTTTTCCTCATCCTTGCCATCGCTATTTATTGTTCTTCTTTCCACTTCAGGTGGCTATACTGTACATTGAGTAACCAGACAATGGTTTCTTGTAACTCATGAATCACATAATCAAATAATGGGGAGACATGGAGCCTACTATACTTCACCTATTAACTAAGTGAAGAGAACCAAATGGGGCTTCCTGTCAGGAACCAAACCTTCACACTAATCTCTGTGCTCCAGCGAGGCGCTGTCAGCAGCATGGGAACATCGATTTACTGCAAGAGATGACCCTGCAAGGGCGCTTGCTTGCCTGCAGTTGATGGGTTTGGTCAGTCAGACAAACTGAGGTAGTTCAGCAACAACAACAACAACAACTGTTACACTCACGCCCACACCAGCAAACTCAGCCGTCCATGCAACACACAACCTGTCGCTAAATGAGTTTTTAGTGGAACACTATTTACAGGCCAGCTTATATAATACAAAAGGCATCATGCTGCTGGCATGAATCACTGTGTAACAAAGTTATACCAATTTTTTGTTTGTGTTGATTTTTACGCTATTTCTGATCAATTTCATTGCATAGATTCCGAGCATGCTATTTATTTTTGTGTAAATATATAGTTACAGGAATTATGCAACAACATATGTATCGTACAAGAACAGGAACTGCAACCAGTTACCATTTCGAGAATGTTGGGAATGTCAAGAATTTATACATTTCCGGGTGTATATTATGAATATAACTAGAAAATGAACAAAGAGTATGAGCACAAGGAATGGAGGGTACATACTATCTAGAAATGCACTTCTGATCTAGACTTTCTTCTGTAGCTGTGATGACAATTGTGCAACAATCCCCAAAAGTAATCGCCCATCATCGCCTCGTTCCAGCTGCCTTGACATAGGAGGGCGGTGAAGGTTCGGACAGTGAGATGGTTCGGACAGTGCATTCCCTGAGAAACATGGGACCTAGGGCCGTGTGATCTTGCGTGAAAGTGGGAGAGTTTGTTTACTTGGACCACACGGA
Source organism: Coenobita brevimanus (assembly GCF_032717465.1). Classification (NCBI taxonomy): domain Eukaryota; kingdom Metazoa; phylum Arthropoda; class Malacostraca; order Decapoda; family Coenobitidae; genus Coenobita; species Coenobita brevimanus. The sequence goes on from NC_137009.1 coordinate 12,416,769, forward strand.
ACCTCCAAGCTAGAAACGCCTCACTTTTTTATGCAGGTTAGATTTTGTTTTTTTGCATTTCCTATGTAATGTTTTCAGTATATATCGTAAGCTCTACCTTTATGAATATGCCTAGCATTGAACTGTGCATTATCAGGGTGAATCTGTGTTGCATGTAGAACATATTGCTATGAAAAACGAATGTTAAACTCTCTCGTGTGAAACTTGAGAGTACTAGTCAATTAATTACATAGATTCGGGATGATTCGGACAGTTGAGGAAGGGGATGGTTCGGACAGTCCAAACTATCCCTCCTCTACTACCAAGTCATGACCTTATCAAATGATAAGGCTATTTTTGATCATTTATATCTGAACACAGTGTGAAACACCATTCTTAATAGTTATCAGGGAATATATATTATTAGTTTTGTTTATTTAACTTATTCCTCAAAGTGTTAAAAGAAGTAAGGGGTAATACAACTTCTGTTTCAGTTTTGCGGGCTACAATATGCATTAAAAGTCTTAAGTTAGTCCGTCTGAAATAAGGCCTAGAAAGTGAAAAGTGAAGTCAATATTCCAGAGAGAGAGAGAGAGAGAGAGAGAGAGAGAGAGAGAAGGCTATTTATGCATAATTTTGTAGCAGAAAGTAAGAGGTTAGGTCATTTATTATTACATCTGGTGAAGGTTATTTGTTATAAAATATATATATTTTTAGAGTACCACGTAGTTCAAAAGGATTCTGAAGTTTAATATTGTACTTTAGGAAAATGAAAAATCTTTCAGTTAATAAAGGTTTGTTTTTTATTCGATATAACTCACATAATTTTAAGAATATGCTGAGTAATACATATAGCCGAACCATCCCACCCTGCTGTCCGAACTATCACCACTAGTAGGGATGGTTCAGACGATTTAGTCACTTGTGTTTCGTTAACTATAACTTAAAGCTGAAAAGAGCTAAGAATTTCATATTGTCAACCTAAAGAGCCAATGATGTGGCAACATTTTAACATAAACCAGATTACACTCCTGCTAAAACCTTAATTTCTATAAATATATATATATTTATTTAATGTCCGAACCATCACCGCCCTCCCCTATCTGGTTTCCATCAGCAGAATGTCCTGATTGAACCCTTCGCCATTCTCCTCGCTGACTCCACCCAGGTTGTTTTTAAAGAAATCAGGATGGGAATGGAGATAGTGCAATTTGATTGACATTCTGCATCCATGCCATTGGAATGCGCCGATTAGGTCATCGACGAGCTGTTTGGGATCTGGTCTCCACTGGTTGACCAAAAAATAATTCCACAACCCTTCTGAAAGCATTCCAAGAGTGCTCTTCATCATCGGTTATTTTACCTTGGAGTTCACAATATGTAAGCATTCTTTGAACTTGCAGCCAAGTGTATATGCCAGCCGTCACCTTTGCCACGCCTAACTTGGGAAACATTGATTGGATATGCAGAAATGCATTGCCATCCTTGTCTATGGCTTTCACGAATTGTTTCACAAGACCAAGTTTTATGTGTAGTGGCAGTAGCAATGCCTTCTCTCTCTGGAGATCAGTGGAGTTCTCAGAACGTTGTGCGAGCCTGGTGTGAGACTCTGAGAGGCCAGTCTTTCCTCACAAAATGTTCTGCATCGCTCCAACTGTTCCATAGAATTAAAAAACATGAGTACTTTGTATAACCGCCTTGCATTCAATGGAGGAACGAAATCATTTCGAAATCCCCACAAACCTCCCAATTGTGATCTGAGTATATCTTTGTCAGACAAATCTTCACATTTTCATTGCCTTCATTCCACAGAATGTGTAACTGGAATTGATGGGAGTTCATTGCCGTTATGCAGAAGTACGGCTTTTAGGCTCTTCACGGAACTGTCTATGAAGATTTGCCGTTCTGAAGCCTTGTAATCCACTCCTATGGCTTGGAACAAACCCTTAACCCCTTAAGTCCTAATCACATCAATTGATGCGATGTGAGTTTTATGCCAAAATGCCTAATCGCATCAAATGAACGCGGCCTGTAAAAAACTGCGGAGCCCTTGCTCCACCCCGATTATGACGTACATGGCTTCAGGCCAATGAGAACTCGCCCCTTATGTGGCGTGAGGGGGGATCGGACTAACCCGGGCGGTGGGGGGCACCCCCCTCTTGGCCACCTCTATGTCATCCTCTACTCCACTCCCTCACGCCTTCCTTGTCCCCCATCACTCTCCCACCCCTCCACGCAACTGCATCTCTCCTCCCACAGCAACCTGCGTCCCTTCCCACCCTCTCTTGCCCCTCCTCCCTCCCTGCTAGCCTCGTCCTCCCCCCAAACCCCACTCCATCTCTCCCTCCTTGTCCCTCACTACCCTTCCAACCCCCAACAGTCCCCCGAGTGTCAGGCCTGATGAACGTACGTGTTTCATATTATTTCTACTTCTTCCCAAATTTTTACACCTCACTCTGTTCATTTCTCACGTCGTATCTACCAGTTGGAGAATGCTGTATGTTGTACTACATATGACGCATCTTATTATTTTTTTCATTCTCCCTACCTGCCCAGATTAGCACCTCTGAGTAGTATCCGTCTGTGTTAGTTTTCGCAAGACTATGAGGCTTTGTAGGGCAGCTCCCCGCACCTGTTTCATCTCCTCACACGTACAAACACACCTGTTCCCATGGCTGGTGTGACAAATTCCAATGAAATGTCGAGTTTCCACAAGAGAATTTGGTTGTTCCCGAAACTGTATTGATAAGTGTGATTAAGTTTAATGATAATATGATAATTGTAATGGTGTGATAAATGTGTAACGAGAAGTTGGGAGAGTAAAAAGAGAAACCGGAAACAAATTATTGCTTTTTTTCCCTTTCTTATACATGCATTTATAGCATTATTCAACTTTATTTTGATGTTCTTGATAGTTATAAATATTTAAATGCGTCTGTGTTAGTTTTGGAATGACTCTGAGGCCTTACAGGGCTACTCCCCACACCTGTTTCATCTCCCCACACCTACATACACACCTGTTTTTTATGGCTGGTATGACAAATCCCATTGAAATACAGGGTTTCCACAAGAGAATTTGGTTGTTGCCAAAATTTCTCTCTCCAAGTACCACCAAGGCCTTGTAGGCCTACTCCCCACACTAATTATCTCCCCACACCTACATACCTGTTTTCATGGTAGATATTACAGAACACACTGAAGAGCTTTCTTTTCATGCGAAAAGCTGGTTATTTCCAACCCCCGTACCTATAGGCCTACTCTTCACAGCCTACTTTATCTCCCCACAGTCTAGTAATCTCCCCACACCTACATACACCTGTTTTCATGGCTGGTGTGACAAAACAATTTGAAATGACCTGTTTCAATAAGAAAAATAGTTAGTTATCAAAATTTTCATGTTTTTGATTGTTTTCGAGGAGTAAATATCATAAAATTTCTTTGAACTTTGAAGTGTGATTGTGCGGTAACCATTAGGCCTACGGGGATACGGATTGCATTGTCAGGTGTGTAAATTCTTCCTCTTTAGCAGAACACAGTCAGTTTGCCCTTGGTGAAAGTCACCAAAACATCCCCGAATTGCAGTTGTGGGAGGTACCCTGCCTGAAACAATTGCAGTCTTAAGGGGTTAACATAAAAAAAAATAACACAACAAGGTTTCTTCACAAAATTTGATGAAGAATGGAAACTTGCCTTGGCAATTCCTATAACTCAACTTGCAGCTGGGATCCAACAAGTTCCACACACTTGATGTGATGCCATCAGCTCAACATTGGACTTTGTGAGTCCTAAATCTCAGACCAAGTCATCCACTTCTTGCTGATTGGGAAACTGTGGAGTGTCTCCGGAACATTCTGCAACATACGATTCATCACTTTCCCCTCCGTCATCAACGATGTCCTCTAGGTCAGAGACAATTTCCATGTCCGCAGGAGGGACAGGAATCGCCAGCTTATCATTGTGAGGCACCAGAGAGATCGAAGAAGCCAACGTTTGTTTATACAATGTTCTTTCTGCCCTTAACACTCTTCACACCATTTATATCAACCATGCAAAAATAACAATCGTCGTGGTGATTCCAAGGCTTTCGTCACACTCTCAGAACTGCAAAAGGCATCTTCTTTCTCGCTCCTCATAGCCAGGCTTCAAGCTCAGAGCGGCAGTTACCACAAGTGTCCTGCGGAGCCCAATCCTTATCTTGATCGCCCATTGCCATGCCAAAATATGCTTTGTATGCATGAGCAAATTTGCTATCAAGGTGGATTTTGTGTTTGATCATCTTTGGTCCAATGTATGCTCCACATACATAACAAAATGTATTGGCCGACAGCTTGCAAGAACTTCTACTGGTCATTCTCATGTCGCCATTCCTTTAGGAACAGCTCAAAAACACATTGACTAGCCAGACTAGCAATGTGGGACTGGCTCATCAAATGAACTGACTCGATCCGCGTTGCATGACACAATGATGGTCATGTCAGCGACAACGTGGATGCAGATTGTGTGTGTGTGTGTGTGTGTGTGTGTGTGTGTGTGTGTGTGTGACATGGTACCGTAACTGATATGTAAACCATCACACTGATGAGCAGTAACATGACTGGAAATAAACAGTTGCCAAATGTTGACGAAAACCTAGAGATAGACAAACAAAACATACATCACTGGAGTCAGAATGGAAAACTGAGTCTAACAAGACAAAAAAATTTAATAAACAAAATATTTGTTACACAAAATCGAGTGGTTTAAACTGGTTCAGCCAAAAGATGTTAGTTTAAATTTCACTGCAACTACCAGATGCTTTTATTAAACGTAAGAAAACCCCTTGATAGTAAAAGGACTTATGAAGGCTGAATTAAACCCATCCATTCCAAATCTCTCACAAGCAAATAATAGTCGTCGAAAAGTAGCAAGAAGTGGTCAATCTCTTAAGAGCGACAGGAATCCCCTAAACAGAATCTGGTCTAAGCAACACCCATTTGTGCACCATGACTCAATGAGTCAAAACGGTTTTAGTCTAAAGAGGAACTGATGGCACACACTGATGCATTTGCAATGGTGATCTTTAGGGATACCAATTAGGCAATTCTGGACAAAAATACTCACCAAAACTTATGTTTTAGCATTAAATGCAACAATATTTGGTGATTCATAGGGGAGGTGTCTATTTCCAGGCCAACACTCTCAAATAGTTGGCATTCTCTTGGTTTTTAGTTCAGGAGAGGAGGGGGCGGGCGTGCGATTTTTGGTGATTTACTCAAAAACTACTGATCTTATCATAATCCCACTAATACCACATGAAAGCTCATGAAATTCCGCATCTAGACATATGCTACAGGTGTTGCATCATGCGGGCAAAGTTTTGTGCTACTGTGTAGGGCAATTATTTTCTTTGTTGAACATTATTCTCACCTCATTTCGGTACTTTCACAGTACTTTTACTCATCAATTTTGTGTGTTTTTATTAGCTTACTGTATAGTATAAACATCAGGGAAGATGGTGGTATACAATTCATACCGTTATAGCCAATTTCTGGGGCAAATAAAATACTTGGGAATGTTTTCATTTGTGGATGAGTCCAGCCTGCTCTCATGGCATTGTCTCTGATCATGTCACACACAGAAAACTTACGGTGCACAAGGGGGTTAATATAAAAAATACTACAGAGAATTGCTAGGAGTACTGGAGATCGTTTCTAGCCTCTTAATTGAGAAGCAAGATTTAAAAAGGAATGGCGTCATGAGAGTGGTAGGAATAATGAAAACTGTCTCTGATCCCTCCGTCAAGTGAGGGTTTGCGTAGTAATAGAGAGAGAGAGAGAGAGAGAGAGAGAGAGAGAGAGAGAGAGAGAGAGAGAGAGAGAGAGAGAGAGAGAGGTTTATAAACCTACAAGGTTTATAAATCATGAAACAAAAATCAAATACTTGATAAGTTTTCTCCAGTAATCCTTGTTTGATTGCGTCTTAACTATTATGTTTTTCCGGCTGATGCCAGAGGACTTTATTGAGCTGAGAGTGAATTTGAATAATCCAAGATTAATAATACGATTGCCATTTACCCTTCCATAGACGGAACGGCTTAAGTATTGTCTTATGGTTAGCGTTAGCAATTTTGTTAAGCTTGGAGTTACACAGGAGCCTGATTCTTATCAAGTGTAAACGTATGCCTGTTAATTAGTTGCTTTTCTTAATGTCTTGGTTAATGACAGAGTATTATCTTAAGCTTAAAGAAACAATTGTCGCCTATGCTCTGTTCAGTTTAACTAGGCGTAAAATGATGATGAGCTATACCACGAAATTAAGACAAGATGGTGTGACTCTTTGGTCTTGTTATATGTGAGTCTTGAGTTTTGGTTAAAGTTATTGTGCTAGTCGAAGGCATGAGGAGTTGAAGATGAATACAGGGAGTTGATCTTGATTTATTATCTTCAAGGAAAGTCTAAGTTGTGCAGAGTATGTATTGCAGAGGAACGTAATTTACTAGGTCTCGTCAGACCCCTGTTCTTATTTCCTCTTTCTACGACCTGTCGGTTCTATTGCTAGCCTCTTACTGATCTCTGATTCCTACATTCTCGTTTAGCAGGGGTCGTGTCACATTGGCTACACTGTCGTGGAAGCTTCTAGAACCCTGTATGTCTGTGAGTATGTAGTGTTTCCGGTGTCCACTGGCATACTCGTCATTAAGTATTTGCTGAACTCATTTGCTTTTGGTCGATTCTCGCTGACACACTTCCTATCTCACACCCTGGCTGGTGCTTCTATCTATCTATCTAGTTATGAGTTGTATTATTATAATATGGAGTCCTGACAAAGGTGCTAGTCGCGAAGTTGTATGGGAAGGAAGTGGGATCATAGTATTGCTTCATTCTGCCACTGAACTATGGTAAATAGGCGGAGAAACAACAAAAATAGCCAAGTTAAAGTAACTGGATTGTAGTATGTTGAAAAGTATGGCGTGTACCGCTCTGACCGTGAACAAGGAATTCTGTATTAAAGTCAGGTCACGACTGACGTTTTCTTAAGCTGACAGAAACTCAAATTAGTCATAGAGTTAATGCAGTTAATGCAGTGTGGTTCTAGCATTTCTATACCACTTTAGTGTGCTGGGGGAGCGTTTTGGTCAGCATTATCAGTGGCTATCCTGCATCCTTCATTCATTTGATTCTCAGTGCCGCACTCACGCCCACACCAGCAGACTAAGCCGTCGCACAACACGTAAGATACGGGCAAATGAGTTTATAGTGGTGTGCAATGTAAGGACAATGTTGTACAAGGGCGTTTTTTAGTAATACTTTTGGCACAATAATAGCCTAAAACTAGTTTTCCCGTAACATCAAGTATTGGCCCCATGCTTCCAGATTCTACTGTCAGTAATGGGCCAATGTAAATCCATTATCCGTTTGCACCCTTTATAGATCCAATTATAGTTCCAATAACCGATATAAATATGATTTAAATTCATGCCTTCATTTTTCATGGAGCTCACCCAGATTTCATCAATTTACCAAGACCCTATGATGTTAAGTCAAGCTCTCCTTATTTCCTGCATTGGTGTCAAGCCATGAACGTCTGAAATGAGAGAACTTAAATCACTTACAAAGGCGGGCATCGAGCCTGCGTCCACACAACTCACATGCCAATACGCTGCCCACTGCGCCATCAGCGATCGTTAATTGTTTAAGACAAGTTTAATAATTTTATAGATCTAGTTATATATATATATATATATATATATATATATATATATATATATATATATATATATATATATACACACTCTTCTCTGCTGTATACTGTATGTGGTTCTGGGGACTGGAAATTAAATGACTCATTAACATAGCCTGCCTTATATCATCACCATCAACAGCCATTGAGGTCTACTGCAGGCCTATCCCTACCGAAGCAGGGACGATACAGCCAATGTATCTCTACCCAGTGGCTTAGGCTGTCTGGTGGAGACTGTATGTAGGGTGAGAAATGCTTGTAAGTGTAATTGTAGTGTTGTAGTGGCTTTGGATGTGTGTGCAGTCAATGAACCAAGTGTAATCGGCCCGCCTTAAGCCGATTGGGTGCAAGCATACTGGTATGCGACACTGGTTCAACCACAGCACCCCTTATGTTCGCCAAAGTAGCAAGTGGCTCGGTGAACGATTCCCAAAGTTTTTACAACTCTGGCGGAAGGGGAACCCTCGACCACTAGCGTGCGAAACGCACACTCTACCACTGTACCGCAGAGGCTTCCTGCCTTTATATATATATATATATATATATATATATATATATATATATATATATATATATATATATATATATATATATATATATATATATATATATATATATCGAAGATAGACAGGATAGAGCTCCACTATTGTCTTATACTGCTATTGAGCTAAGTGAAAAAAAAATTATATATATATATATATATATATATATATATATATATATATATATATATATATATATATATATTTTTTCACTTAGCTCAATAGCAGTATAAGACAATAGTGGAGCTCTATCCTGTCTATCTTCGATCGTGACTGTCAGCATATTCTAATGCATTAGATTCTGTTATAATGCATTATTCAAGAGGGAAAGATGCCAATTTAATTAGAAACAGCATAGCAGAAACTATTATCCTTATAACTGAAACAAACAGTTCCATAAAATATTAATAAAATACATATTTGCCTTTGGTATATTCTGCCATTCCAAATATTGAGATTTTGTTGTTCCTGTGTGTGAGAATATGGTCTGTCATGAATGGTATTTAACTTTGTGCATGATGTTGGGTACTAATAGTAACTTTACAAGATTAATAACACAATATTTATATCAAATAAGCATATAGTTCCTCATATACAGTCGCTGAAGAAAAATAAAAACAGGAAATATCTCCTCTCAAACTCAAAAAAGATGTTATAGTGGTCAAGTGGATACAAGAATGATTGGTTAAATCTGATGATGCAGGTTCGAATCCCGGGCAGTGTAATTTTTATATATTTTTTCTATTATATTTTTTATAAGAAGCCGTCTTTATGCTTATATTACACAAGAGTGTATACAGGTTAGCCATATCCATTGATTTCGGTGTTTGGTTATCACTGCTACCTGATATTGATAACCATATATTGTGCCGATAAAGATCCAATTCCTTAAAATGCAATATCTTGAAGCACGTATTGGGCCAATATGGAACCAGATCATGCATGCCAATACTCTCTGATAATGTATATCGTGCATTGGGCCGATACAAATCCATTTCCTACATTCCATAATCCGTTATAACGTAATGAATCCAATATTTTCCAGAATCGGTCCATTACTCATATGTTTGTGGGGAACTTACTCTTTTAGCTTCCCTACTCATATATTCAGCTTAGGAAAACCACTTGGTACTGAAGCCGTTGCTGCAGACTGTGATGTTACATCCGCGCCCCACACAGCAGGCTCCAACAGCAGTAGCAGTGTTCCCGCACGTACGATAATTATCGTATATGTACGATAATATTGCCTCTGGTACGATGTTTATACCAATTTCTATCATCGTACGGTTTGTACGATAATTTTGGGTTGGAAGCTAGCATGGCAGTAATTTTTGTGGCACGTTTAGCTAATCATGCCCAGTTGTTCCACGATTTGACAGTCTACAGATGAGTAATCTGAAGGGCTAATGTAATGGTGATCACTGAAAATACTTCTTTTATGGTCTTGCTGAGTTATCATCTGCAGGAGGAAGCACATTTCTATGAGTTATCCATGAAATTTCAATGGACCGCATTCTGCTGATAGTCACATTGATTTTCTAGATTGGCACAAAGGGTATTTCTTGTTACATTATTTTTGTAATGAAGGATATGATTATATTATTATGATCATTACGAGATTTTCATGGTATGCCCTAATTCTGATACAAAACAGTGATAAATATACACCAGAGAACAAATCAGTACCTTACAAAATTACAGGACTGATGAAGGTGATTGTAATGTAAGTTTTCAGTATACACCAAGGTATCGGCGATTATTTTAAAATACGTCAGATTAGTGAGTGGATGTTTTGGCCATGTGTAGAGGATGGAGAGAGACTGACGAGGAAAGTGTTAGTGAGGTGGAGAGGGAAGAAGGAAGGGGAGGCCAAGGACGGAATGGAGGGAGGAGAGGTATATGAGAGAGGGAAGTGTGAGCTGTGAGCAGGGCAGTGAAATGGCAGGGGACAGGGCGACATGGAGGCGATTTGTTTGTGGCCACCCCATACGGGATTAAGAAGTCTGGCAATAGATAGACAGACAGAGAGATAGAAAAATTAGTTACTAGTGAACGATAATTCCAACGAAAAAACGATATTTTTGAAGAGCTGATACGATAATTCCCATCTAAAAGTGTGGCAACACTGAGCAGTAGTTCAGTATAGGAAGGATGCTGCCCAGTGAGTTGTTTTTCCTATGGTCAGCCTTTCGGTGTACAGCACACAAGACCAGCTCAAGCATCGTAAATAATCAATGGCTTCTTAAGTTCACTGTTTTTATTTTCCAGATAATTACACTTACTGCTTGCCAGCTTCACTTCACTGTTCACAAGTACCGGAGATAATCTTCACTAACTGCAATTACACTTAATGCTTACCAACACTTCACTGTTTTCACAAGTTCTGAAGATATACAAATTTCACTGACAATGCTTGCCAACAACACTTCACCGTTTTCACAAGTATCGATGATACACAAACTTCGCTACCTACACTGACACTGCAGTGACACTGAACTACACTCAAACTGAACTGAATACTGAAACTGCTCTAGTTTCTTCTCCATCGTTATATAAGCTTTCATTTGATTCGAGTTTCGAGTACATTCTCGATGGGCAGCAGTTGCCAACTCGGAGACATCTAAAACAATCCAGAGTCTTCTTACACTGCATAACACTCTAAATGATTTAAAATACAAACTGAGATAAATTTACATAATCAAACAAACAATTGCATAAATAAAACGTCATAGAGAAAAAGAGCATAAAATTGATGTACCACTTACAAAATAACTGCGTTCACAAACAACAGGCTAATTGACAACTTTTAGATGTAATGGTACTACTACAATCATCAGGAATTCTCCAGGACAATCTAACTAGCAAATCTCGCCCCTCAACAGTATCTAACCCCTCCAGTTAAACAGTTCTAACCCGAGGTAAACAAAATGATCCGGTTATGGTAAGACAAGTGATAATGACGACCTCCGGCTAATTAAGGACGATGGTGTTTCTCATTCTGATATTGTTATTGCCAGACTATAGAATTCTATTTAGGAATGATCCGTCCCCTCCCTCTCTTTCTCTCTTCACTGTATATTACACATATGCTCTATATTTATACCTGAGGGGGCTCCAAGTCAATCAGTCTTTCAGCAGTTATCATAATTCACATGAAGTGGTTCAGTTTTCACTTCATATGTACATCAAGAACTATTTCTCAGAAGGTTAACACCATGTTTATTATAACTAGTGGCACCTAAGGATGATTAGGACGCTGAAGAAAACGTCCCTTGAATGAAGAGGTAAATAGTAATCAAGTAAATACTAGGAGTAATGAATGCTTTGCGTTAGTCCATTTTTCATTAACTGATTAATTTATTTTTCTTTAGTCCCCATCGCAGCTAATGAACCTACCTCCCACATTTTCATACTTTCCTTTATTTAACCAATTCCATATGATGTTTCCTGATTTACATATCAGTCTTGCAAACATCAACAAATTTTACAAAGGTTATTAGAGTGCATCAGTAGTGGAGGAATTAATGAGAGCTGTATCAAACCCCTCTAGTTCAAGGGTCTCGGAACGTGAATATAATCGCCTAAAGAGAGAGAGAGAGCGAATGCAATAAATCGATCACCTTACTGAAGACATTATACATTAAATATTTTTAGGTTGATGAGGTGTGCGGGGCCAACAGCAGCTCCAGAGACAACAGCAACAGCCCACACCCGTGGCCTAGGGAGAAGAGGAAGAAAGCTCCCTGCAGGTGATTCAAGGTGAACACAACCTGTACACATGAAAAGTGACACCATGTAAAGAGAAGGAAAATCTAAGGAATCAAAAGTGTGTGCAGTTGATTTAGGCATCAGTTCACAGGTACACAATACTCCATGCCACTAGCTTAACATCAGAGCCATCCACTTCTAGATATCATGCAAGAGATAGGGAAAATTGCGAAATATTTACAGTATGAAGACATAATTATGAATGTACTGTATAACGTAGGTCAGCATTCTTTTAACAGCACGATAATTACTATGCCAGTTAGCGCTGATGTTAAAAGAGGATGTTGATGTAGTGCCGTCTTGGCTGGAGCGAAGTATAAGATTTCATAACGAAAAAAATATCCTTGTTCTCAAACCTTTGTCAGGCAGAAAATTTTTTTAGTTTAGTAAAGTAGTATGGAAGCAGCCAGAAAAATATCAAGATAACTATCTAACGGACATGGGATTAATCCTCAACTCTCTCTCTCTCTCTCTCTCTCTCTCTCTCTCTCACACACACACACACACACACACACACATCTAACCCTTACAAGCCTGGTGTCTGTCTCAATGGCTGTGTCCTGCTGCTCCTGTGATGACATCTGGTCCTCGTATTCCTTCACATAAACGGCGTACAGGTCATATAGCCACTTGTTGATTAAGCCATCCTCCACACACCGCCACATCACCGCATTGAAGTTCTTCATATAAGGTGCACCCTGAACGAAACAGCAAAATAATCAGAAGGGTGCTAGCCAATCCACGGTTTGTGTGGATATTTACAGATTTAAAAATGTGTATATCATAGAGTCGCCTGGATTTAGCAATGCAACCTATAATTTCGATTGATAACTCACATACCACTTCCTTCTGAGTCACTTCCTTCCATTTGTGGTCAAAGCCACATTACAATCTTAACCATCCTCAACCAAGAAATGGTCCAGTACCCCTCCTGCCTCCCCTTAACCCGTTCCGTCTGGCACATCTTCCCGCGAACCCTTCCCACGGCTGGGGATTCCCGAGAGAAATCGTGAAAATCGTCTATTTTTAAACCTTCATATCTCAGGTAACTCGCCCCGTCCCGACCGACTTTCCACCACTGACCCCCCCACAATCCCGACCAATTTTGGGAAAAATGTTTTTTGGCTCAAACCTCCGCTTTTTTTGAGAAACACCAAAAATTCATAGAAAAATCGCTCATCTGAGGTTTAAATTACTGGATACAGGTAGCAGTACCCCTTACCTTACTGGGTTTTCTATCAGGCTGGCTCCAAAGAAAACGAGTTCTATGGGAGGGTAACTATTCCACACCGCTCATAAACGGTATTTATTGATTTATTTGGTACGAATTTATATGTCGTACGAGAGAAAATTGGTTTACACACAGTAATATAGGCAATATAAGCATTGTTTCACTCATCAAAAACATCAACATACCTGACCTTTTTTGGTGACATTACCTGATCATCAATTCTGACTGTTTCTTTCTCTAATGCTATGTAAACTTTGTCCTCCACTGTGTCATTGATTTGGGAATCACTCTGGCATTGAATTTCCTACCATGGCACAACATGTCTTTACTGGGTAGGACACTAGTAACAGGTGAATTCCTGAGACAATGGCATGCTGGGGGGGAGGTCATGCGAGGTAAGGCATTAACCCTGCCTGGCATCTTGTAGAGGAAGGTGTCCCATGTATAAGTACCAAAAATCAAGCACAAAATTTGAGAATTATGCAAATTAGGGACCTTGCAATTGCTGTGTGTTTATATACGTCAACGGGAGTCACAGTGACAAAACGTGTGGACATATATATACATCAAAGTGTGTCGGCGGGTTAATAACCAAACAAAAAAAAAAAAGTGTGATATTACTCAACAAGTCTTCGACTTCAAGCTGATTGCATCAGATCGTCCATGAAGTGTGCGTAGGGAGAGTGAGTGAGTGGGGAAATGAGGCAATTTTTGTTTTTTTTTTTGCCGGTGTCCGCATGCGTGGCATATGTTCAGTGACACAACTAAGGCTTAGACTAGCCCCCCACAATAATAACACTTCGATAACACTTCCAGAAGACCAAAATCCAACACTATTTACATGAAAAAACTTCCATAATCGGTCTTACCTGCTGCTGGGAGGCCGGTAACCATAGCAACAACCTGGAGGCCAGCTGCAGCTCGCCTCACCACCACCCCGCCTTACAGACATACAGACATGCTATCTCTCTCTCTCTCTCTCTCTCTCTCTCTCTCTCTCTCTCTCTCATCACACACACACACACACACACACACACACACACACACACACACACACATTCATTGGATGGAATGGTATCTAAATTACTAGAGATGAATGATTATGTCAGAGAAAATGAACCACAAATAATATGCCTAACTGAGACAAAATTAACACCAAGGATATCCAATGACATACTAAACTTAGAGGAATACAATATATGGAGAAGAGACAGAAATTTAAAAAAAGGAGGAGGAATTATAATATTAACTAAGAAAAATCTAAAAGTCAAGGAAATAAACCTAAATATAACATCACAAGTAGAACTGATTGCAGTAGAGATCGACACATCTGAAGGTAAAGTAATTGTAGCCAATTTGTATATGCCACCCAGATCAAACACATGGGAAAGAGACGAATATGAGGACCTGGCAGAGGGTACAATTCAGAGTATAAGATCCTTGCTACATAAAATGGAAGAGAAATCGGAAAGAATTATACTAACTGGGGATTTCAATACAAATATAAATTGGAATACTCTAGATATAAATAGCCAAGAAAGCTGTTGGGACCAAAAGCTCCTGGATCTCGTACAAGAGTTTTTCTTAACGCAACATGTGAGGGAAACCACTAGAAAAAGAGGACTTGATGTACCTTCAGTGCTAGATCTAATATTTACTAGGCAAGAAAATGACATTGACAGTTTAGTATATCACCCTCCACTCGGCAAAAGCAATCATGCAGTACTAAATTATAACTTCAGGATAGCATATGACATAGTAAACAGCACTGACAGTTACAAAAAGAGACTAAACTATAAAAAGGGAAATTATCAAGACCTAAAGAAGTATTTCTTAGAAGTTGATTGGGAAAATGAGCTTAGAGGACAAGATTTAAATGCTGTATATAAATTTTTTTTTGAATTTTATGAAATAGGAGTCCAGAAGTACATCCCACAGCATAAAGAAGCAGATAAGAAAATACAGAAATGGTTCAATACAGAATGTAAAAAATCAAAAGAAAGAAGAGATTTGTTGTGGAATAGATACAGAAGACACAATAGTGAAAGGGCGTATAATAATTACAAACAGGCAAGAAACGACTATACAAGAATAAGGAGGGAAGCCCAAAAACAGTTTGAGGAGGATATAATAAATAAAAGTAGTGATCAACCAAAGCTGTTTTACAGCTATATCAGAAGCAAAACCAAAGTAAAAGATATAATACAATCCATCACGAACGAGGGAATCACTTATACACAAGAGAAAGATATTTGTGAACCACTAAATAAGAATTTCCAATTAGTTTTTACAGAAGAAAAATATTTTGAGAGGGAATATGTGGAACACGCATGTCCACACGTAATACCAGATATACAAATAGCAGAAAAAGTAATACAGGAGGAGTTAAGTAGATTAGACAGAGGAAAAGCGAGTGGTCCTGATGAAATTTCATGTTGGGTGTTACGAGAATGTGCAAAAGAGTTAAGTAAACCATTATTTTTAATTTTCAAGAAATCCTTGAGTCAAGGGAAACTACCTGATATTTGGAAAAAAGCAAATATAGTCCCCTTATTCAAGAAAGGAAATAGACAAAATCCTCTCAACTACCGACCAGTATCACTGACCAGTGTTGTAAGCAAGGTATTAGAAAAATTTATAAGAAAAGCTTGGGTAAATCATCTAGAAGAACACAGTATGATAACAGAAAGACAGTTTGGTTTCAGAAAGGGAAAATCATGTGTTACTAATCTGTTGAGCTACTATGACAGAGTAACAAACACAATACAGGAAAGGGAAGGATGGGTGGACAGTATCTATTTAGATTTCAAGAAAGCTTTTGACACAGTACCACACCAAAGACTTTTATGGAAGCTGTACCATCAAGGAGGAATTCGAGGCAAACTGTTTTGTTGGATGCAAGACTTTCTCATAAAAAGAGAAATGAGGACAGTACTAAGAGGAAACTACTCATCATGGAAAGAAGTGACTAGTGGAGTACCACAGGGTTCGGTGCTGGCACCAATCATGTCTCTAGTGTACATAAATGATATAAACAGTAACACTGGAAATGAGAGCTATCTGAATATGTTTGCAGATGATGCAAAAATACAAAGGAGAATTACTAGCACAGACTCTTGTAGGGAGCTACAAGAAGAATTAAATAAACTTCATGAATGGAGTAGTACATGGCAAATGGAATTCAATGTGGACAAGTGTCATGTAATCAAGTTTGGTAAAAGTGGAAAAAGACCTGATTGGGATTATAAGTTAGGAAATAAAACCCTATACACATCAGAAAGAGAGAAAGACCTAGGTGTGATTATCAATAACAGAGTATCTCCGGCTGACCACATCAGCGAGAAGGTACGGAACATGTATACACTGCTTGCAAATATGAGAATAGCATTCACATACATAAATGAAGACATGCTAAGAAGGATAATAACATCATTCATTAGACCAACCCTGGAATATGCATCAGTAGTCTGGAGTCCTCATCTCAAAAAGCATATAGACAAGATTGAAAAAGTTCAAAGGGCCGCTATAAGATGGATACCAAGCTTAAGGGACCTAAGCTACGAAGAAAGACTAAATAAACTGAATCTACCAACACTACAGGAGAGAAGGAAAAGAGGTGACATGATAATGCTATATAAGTGCATATCAGGAAAGGAGAAAATAAACATAAATGATTACTTAACATATGGAGAAGCATCAGCAAGAGGACACTGCAAAAAACTGCATAAGAAGAGAGGTGATAAAGACGTAAGGAAATTCAGTTTCCCAAACAGAGCAATTGATCAATGGAATGCACTACCGAATGAAATAGTGTGTGCCAAAACAATTCACAAATTTAAGGATATTTACGATAAATATGGTCTAAGACAAGGGACAGTACGAGCTTGACTCATTCCTGTAAAGATACAATTAGGTAAGAACAATTAGGTAAGAACACAGATGTATGTTTGGTTTGCATTGTCACTCAATTCTGGCACCACCGTGTGAATAGAAGTCTATTACTAATACTACAACTACCACTACTACTACAATTACCACTTTTTGTTTTTGTTTAAATCATCTCCATCCATTGGTGAATTATATTGTGAAGATCAAAACCAACCTTCCTAATACAGTTCACCATTTGAAGTTGTAATGTGAAGGTTAACACTAACCCTCATATTACAATCCGTTGGCCCCAAGCACGCCAACGGCTGTGGTTACCAACCATCTACAGTACTACAATTACCACTACTACTACAAATACTACCACTACTACTACTACTACTACTACTAGTACTTCTGCATAATAATGAAAAAAAATATTGTGAACAAAATAGTAATACACCTACTGTCCATTATCGAAAATACTATTTTTTCCACTAAAACATTTCTTTTTTCTGTGATTTAGACTTTTTCATCATAATAAATATACACACATGAAAATTTTCACCAAAAAATAAGGCACTGATTTCATCATGAAACAAACTTTCTGCTTCCATTATTCACATAAATAGAGCAGTGGCACAAGGCATCACATTTCCTCCTTCCTCCTTCTTCCCTCCTCCCTTTCTCCACTCCACTTTCACTATATTTTTTTTCTATTATTTGTACTTTTTCATCCTAACAAACATACACACATCGAAACTTTCAATAAAAATAAGGCACTGATTTCATCATGATACAAATGTTTTGCTTCCATTATTCATGTAAATAGAAAGGGGAGACTCAATGCTTGACGCATCTCGTTTCCTCCTCCCTCCTCCGCTCCACTCCCTGCCTCCTCTTCCATCTCCTTATCCTTGCCAGTATCCCTCTCTCCAGGATCGTCAATACCCTGTGAACCATTCCCATCATAGGAAATAGCAGATGAACGTACAGGGGGAAACAATGGGCGTGCAGTGGAGTCGCGTCCTCCACCCTCCACACATGATGCTAAATATCCACACTCATCATTGCCGTGGCTTTCCTGAGAGGAAGAGTCACTTTCTTCACTCACAATTGGCGATAATGTTACCTTGAGTTCTCTCCTTATACCAATATCACTAAGGCCTTTTCTTTTCTGGCTCTTTTCTGGCCTTTGGACTTCACTGGTGTTGAAATCAGCAGTTGCAGGCACTCAGCCAAGGATCTGGACACAGGGAAAACTTTTTGCATAGGTCTATCCATTACGGAGGTAGGCAGGTAACTGAAGCATGACTCAGATGCATGCAGGAGGGTTGCCAGTGGCTGCGTGTGGTGGAATTAACCCACAGAATATTCAAACAATGCCGCGAACCACTAGATACTGGATACGTGTCACCCGGATGGCCCAGGGAGGATATATATACATGACACCCAGATGGGATGAGCTAAAACACTTTCACATCAAGCAACCTTTCTTTTTCGCACCTCTCAGCCAACACACACTCCATCACGGAATGCAATAATAACTAATATTAATGAATATAAAAGCAGAATACCAGTTTACAGTGTTAGACAATACAGATGCATAATAAACAAGAATGATCACATACGAGTTCAACACTTGTGCCCACCAATTAACCTAAGGGCCAAACATTTGACTTTGCCTGTGACCTATACCTTCAACTGATTGCTCTTAAAGTCGAATTATTTCATTCTTACCTGAATCTTAACTATGTCATGAAATTTGGTCCAAATCTTTTTTAAACTGAGTTGACCTTGCCCACTGGCCTTGACCCTTGACAAAATGTTGACATAATGGAAATTTTGTTTTTATGCCTTTCCCTGAAACCCTCCTCTGAGTTTGCTTTTAAGCTAACCTTGCCTTGTACCCTTCACCTTTGACCTATTTTTCTCAAAAACAATAAAGCAACCCCTCGTCTGATCCTTAATCGATCCACCAGGTTTGGTCGAAATGAGATCAACACTGACTTGGCTCTTATCTCTGACTGAGGTAAAAAGAATGTGGTTGTTTATAATACATCAAAGACTCAGTTTTTGCACCTATGAACCGACAAAATCTTCCACAGTTATATCCACTAATGTTTATTAATATTCAGCTTAATCCTGCATCATCCTTGAACATGCTTGGGGTTTCATTTACTCGGGACTTATCTTGGAAAGATCATATTACATCTCTTGTAAAATCTGCTTCCAAGAGATTGGGTGTGCTAAGCCAACTTCATTCCTTCTTTACCCCCGCACAGTTGTTGACTCTATACAAGGGTTTTATCCGCCCCTGCGTGGAGTACAACTCTCATGTGTGGGGAGGCTCCCCACATACAACTCTTCTCAATAGGGTGGAGTCAAAGGCTTTTCGCCTCATTAACTCTCCTCCTCTTACTGACTCTCTTCAACCTCTGTCTCTTCGCCGCACTGTTGCATCTTTATCTCTTTTCTATCGCCACTTCAATGGTCACTGCTCCTCTGAACTGTCTGCATACATTCCTCCACCTCTACGACGGGTGCGTAGCACCCGTCTTGCAGCAAACTCTCATCCAACTCTCTAATGCAAGAGTTACTCGTAACTGTTACTCCCACTCCTTCATTTATGCCACAGGTCAACTCTGGAACTGTCTCCCTCTGTTTGTATTTCCTGCTTCCTATGATCACGTCTTTCAAATGCAGTGTGTCCAGGCATCTCGAAATGATCAGATCTTGAATTTAACTCTCTCTTGTATTTTGTTTTTCTCTTGGAAGGAACAGTTTTGCAGGCTCGTTGCCTTGGTTCCTTCTTCATCACATAAAAAAAAAAAAAAACACGGGTCAAACTTTGATCTTGCCCTTTGACCTTATCCTTTGACCTTATGCTTTACTGATTTATACATAAATTGAATTCTTTCACTCCTCCCTTACCTTCAGTCTTTCCCCCAGATTTGGTATAAATTGGATAAAAACTGGTTACAGTTGGTCAAACTTTGACTTCTCCCAATTACCTTGACCTTTGACCAATCCTCTAATCCTCAACATGTGCTGTTAAATCAGTTAAAAACACTTATTTTCTTCACACACACACACACACACACACACACATCAATCAATGTATAATATCCACATTCACTGGGAATGAGGTTGTTAACCCTCAAGAGAGCAGGGTAGCTGCACGTTGTATCTAGTGGGGAGAGGTTACTAAGAGTACTGCCCTTTGCTTCTCAACTCATAGTTGCAAAACTAATAGGTCCCTACCTTAGGGTTCCCATCTTAGTTAAGATTTGAAATTTACCCAGACCATCACCTCTGGGTGACATGATGATGTAAATGGTTAATGTTTTAGAAATGTTGTTTTAATGATACCACATAATTGGCTCTTTACACGACTCAGCTATCACTGTTATTCGCGGTAAAATCATTGACTATTGTACCAGTCATGGGCTGGCTTAACACTATCATGTTTTCAATACTAGGTATCTTTTCACTCTCTAACTTCTTTGTCATAAAACGATCGAAATTCAGCAACAGTATGTAGGTTTCATACTTACAGTGCTGTAGAATTTATGTCCTATGACTGTGCGTTTCGTCTCAAGTTTGTATGTTTTTGTTCAAGCAGAGAAAAATCAGATATTAGATGGACGAGAATGCTAAAAGTGACTCGTATTTCTTCTACTTTCACTTACTTTAGGCAAAAACCACACGGATCCAGTTGGAAAGAACTCCTCCGTAGCCACATGTAGATCTGTCTTTCTCTTGGGGTTGCTGTTGTGCCTCAACATCTGAATCATGAGGAAGCTGCGGTAGTTTATATAAGAGTAAGTGCCCTCAACCACCATGCGCATGCTGTTATCATCGCTGTAGAATTGCATGTTCCTCCACATCCTGTGGTACAGTAGGAGGCGAGATGTGGAGAAGAGCTGGTGTCGTGATCCCTGATTGTAAGAATAGTAGATGAAGTTAGAACTGTGTATACTATTAAAATAGACTTTGTCATATTCACTAGAAGGATTCAAAAAAATTCTGAATATAGTGATATGACAGTGACAAGAATAAATAATAAGATGTTAAAGGAGAGATGCTGTTGTTACTGTAGCCCCAGGCTTATCTGAATATGAACCCAACGAACTGTAGGTCAAAGCTACCCCTATCTTGCAGCCCGCCTTCCCCCATTCGTATGATATGCAAGGAGTTGAGCGATGTCTGATCGGACAACTTCACCATTCTGCCATTTCAGTGCCGCAACGTGATGGCCTCTCTTTCCTGCACTAGGGAAGGTGGAATTGGAGGTAACATGAATCTAGAAAATGTAGTAAAAGAAAACAAATACAATGTTTGCCAATTATACTGTGTTCTTGTAGTTATAGCATGACACATCCCTATCCACCCTTCGATACACTGGGATGCCGGGTGTGGAGGGTTGGTGTTCTCAGCCGTAATTGGAAGAAAGCTGGAATATGCTGACAAATTTTCATCATAGAGAACGTGCCCCTATAAAGCTGATTTTACTCGCTAGATCCTTCTGGGCAGGTATGACTTGTGTTGCCTGCAGAGTAATAAGAATGCAAACGAAATTCTTTTACTGTCCATGTACTTTCTGAGTACCCTGTACAGTCACTCCCCCCCAGTCTCTCTCTCTCTCTCTCTCTCTCTCACACACACACACACACACACACCCAAGTTGCACTGAGATTCCTGTCTTCAATGAGACTGAGCATGAGTGATATATTAACCGTGAGATTTGGTTTGGTTGGTAATCCTGAGTATCGAAAAACTGAAGTTTGTACCACATTATATTAAGCAAATAACTGGGAGAGTAGATTATGTTACAGTATTCTCTTGATTATGTGGACAGCCATTACCCGGACAATTCATTACCTGGACGCTGCGGTCTGGCTGTTCAAAACCATTATTCGTACATTATTTCATAATATCTGTACAAAATGCATGCATCCAGGTGGATATTATGGCCACATGAACATTTTCGCGCCGGTCGGATGGGAATATCCTGGTGACACCTCCCTGTCTGGCTGGGTAGCTCACCCAGCATCTGCTGGAGACCCCCTCGGTCAGTCCCAGTTCCCGCCAAGCGACAGTGTAGTAAACAGCTCGTCTCAGACAGTTGTTATGAGAGTGCATATGGTGGTTTTTGTGCTTGTTCCCGACCTGCTTCAAGCCATGCTATTCCTTGCATGCCTCTTCCTGGAGTGTGATGATGGCCCCTCCACCAAGGAAAAGGCAGAGGGTGGTGCTGACTTTAAAAGATGGAGATCCTGTGTAAGATTGATGCTGGATGGTCGAATCGTCAGTGTTGATGCTGATTTTATTCCTGCTAACCATACTGTACCATGACTTTATTTTACCATGATTTTATTTTATTTTACCATTATGTTTAGTGTGCCCACTACATTTTTCTTGTGCAGCCGGCTTTTTCATGTTTTCAGGTTACTGCGGGGTATGGTCCTACAGTTGCGATTCCTTCTCTGTGGCTGATGGGTCTGCTTGACCATGGTAATTGCTTGGCTGTGGTTTATAGCTCCGCTTGACCATACACTGTACAGTCGTGCTAAATATCATGAAAAAAGATTGAACAATGTAGTGTAGTGGCCTTTTACACTGGCTTTCAAAGTTATGTACGAATGGGAGCCAGAGGAGAAGTCCATTGTCTGGACGGAACCATTAGACAGATATGCCTATGGCTGTATTACGTCCGATAATCTGGGGATTATTGTATATTCAATGAAAGAAAAAATAATAAATTATTTTAAAGTTCTTCATCCTGCACCTCAAATGAATACGAGTCTTGGTCCATTTGGCGAATACCTACAGTACCTTATTTTCATCCAAGCCATATTTCAGGTTGGACCCAAGGAGCTGCTGGAGTGTGTCTAGCGGTGGGGGAATGAAGGGCACTGCTAAATTGCTGGTGAGGGACGTCTTGTAGTGGGTCGTCACCAAGAAGGCGTACAGGAACCAGAACCCGAGATACACCTGGCAAAATTGGCAGTTGTTGCACTTCTTTCTGTGTGATCCTATTATAATTCCTCTTTTCCTCTCCTTTTTTCTGTATTTATCTCTTGCATTTTTTACATGACACCAAATCAATGTACCATATAAACATGAAATCAGAGTAGGGCTGTTTTGAGTTGACATCATGACATCATAACTTTTTTAATGAATAACAAATTAGAGTGGTGGTTATATCTGCATCTGCGGGACTCGGCATTGAGCAGTTTGTAATAACCTTGCTACCATCGATACAATTATAATGGTTTATGTGATCAGACATCGGCATACTATTTCTAAATTGTCAAAAATGTTTGTCTGAATGAAGCTTTCACGAGGTAAAAAGTCTATTCCATTATTTAATTAGAAAATGGATTATATTTTATTAAGTACTTTAGCACTCGTGTGTAGCCCCAGATTCTAAAGTGACAGTTGAGAGTATGCCTTTGATGTGTGTGTGTGTGTGTGTGTGTGTGTGTGTGTGTGTGTGTGTGTGTGTGTGTGTGTGTGTGTTCTTACCTAATTGTTCTTATCTAATTGTATCTTTACAGGAATGAGTCAAGCTCGTACTGTCCCGTGTCTTAAACCATATTTATCGTACATATCCTTAAATTTGTGAATTGTTTTGGCACACACTATTTCATTCGGTAGTGCATTCCACTGATCAATTGCTCTGTTTGGGAAACTAAATTTCCTTACGACTTGATCACCTCTCTTTTTATGCAGTTTTTTGCTGCTGATGCTTCCCCATACGTTAAGTAATCATTTATGTCTATTTTCTCCTTCCCTGATATGCATTTATATAGCATAATCATGTCACCTCTTTTCCTTCTCTCCTATAGCGTTGGTAGATTCGGTTTATTTAGTCTTTCTTCGTAGCTTAAATCCCTTACGTTTAGTACCCATCTAGTAGCGGCCCTTTGAACTTTTTCAATCTTGTCTATGTGTTTTTTGAGATGAGGACTCCAGACTATTGATGCATTCTCCAGGATTGGTCTGATGAATGATGTTATTATCTTTCTTAGCATGTCTTCATTTATGTATGTAAACGCTATTCTCATATTTGCAAGCAGTGTATACATGTTCCGTACCTTCTCACTGATGTGGTCTGCCGGAGATAGTCTGTTATTGACAATCACATCTAGGTCCTTCCTCTTTCTGATGTGTGTAGGGTTTTATTTCCTAATGTATAATCCCAAGCAGGTCTTTTTCCACTTTTACCAAACTTGATTACATGACACTTGTCCACACTGAATTCCATTTGCCATGTATTACTCCGGTCATGAAGTTTATTTAATTCTTCTTGTAGCTCTTTACAAGAGTCTGTGTTAGTAATTCTCCTTTGTATTTTTGCATCATCTGCAAACATATTTAGATAGCTCTCATTTCCAGTTTTACTGTCTATATCATTTATATACACTAAAAACATGATTGGTGCCAGCACTGAGCCCTGTGGTACTCCACTAGTCACTTCTTTCCATGATGAGTAATTTCCCCTTAGTACTGTTCTCATTTTTCTTTTCATGAGAAAATCTTGCATCCAACAATACAGTTTGCCTCGAATTCCTCCTTGATGGTACAGTTTCCATAAAATTCCTTGGTGTGGTACTGTGTCAAATGCTTTCTTGAAATCTAAATAGATACTGTCCACCCATCCTTCTCTTTCCTGTAATGTGTCTGTTACTCTGTCATAGTAGCTCAACAGATTAGTAACACATGATTTTCCTTTCTGAAACCAAACTGTCTCTCTGTTATCATACTGTGTTCTTCTAGATGATTTGACAGTGTTTGCTTTCTTCCAAGTATCAGGTAGTTTACCTTGACTCAAGGATTTCTTGAAAATTAAAAATAATGATTTACTTAACTCCTTTGCACATTCTCGTACCAACCAACATGAAATTTCATCAGAACCATTTGCTTTTCCTTTGTCTAATTTTCTTATTTCCTCCTGTATTTCTTTTTCTGATGTTTGTATATCTGGTAGTATGTGTGGGCATGCATGTTCCATATAATCCCTCGAAAAAAAATTTTCCTCTGTAAAAACTGATTGGAAATTCTTGTTTAGTGCTTCACAAATATCCTTCTCTTGTGTATACATGATTCCATCGTCCGTAATGGATTGCATTTTATCTTTTACTTTGGTTTTGCTTATAATGTAGCTGTAAAAAAGCACTGGTTGATCACTAGTTTTATTTATGATATCCTCCTCAAATTGTTTTTGGGCCTCCCCCTCTTATTCTTGTATAATCGTTTCTTGCCTGTTTGTAATTATTATATGCCCTTTCACTATTGTGTCTTCTGTATGTATTCCACAACAAATCTATTTTTTCTTTTGATTTTTTACATTCTGTATTGAACCATTTCTTTATTTTCTTTTCTGCTTCTTTGTGCTGTGGGATGTACTTCTGGACTCCTATTTCATAAAGTTCACAGAATTTTTCATATATTTAAATCTTGTCCTCTAAGCTCCTTTTCCCAAGCAATTTCTAAGATGTACTTCTTTAGGTCAGGATACTTTCCCTTTTTATAGTTTAGGCTCTTTTTGTAACTTTCATTGCTGTTATCTATCTCATAGGCAATCCTGAAATTGCAATTTTGTACTGCATGGTCGCTTTTGCCGAATGGAGGGTGATATATTAAATTGTCAATATCGTTTTCTTGCCTAGTAAATATGAGATCTAGCATTGAGAGTACATCGAGTCCTCTTTTTCTGGTGGTTTCCCTCCCATGTTGCGTTAGGAAAAACTCTTGCACGAGATCCAGGAGCTTTTGATCCCAACAGCTTTCTTGGCTTATTATATCTAGAGTATTTCAATTTATATTTGTATTAGAATCTCCAGTTAGTATAATTCTTTCCGATTTCACTTCCATTTTATGTAGTAATGCTCTTAAACTCTGAATTGTACTCTCTGCCAGGTCCTCATAATCGTCTCTTTCCCATGTGTTTGATCTGGGTGGCATGTACAATTTGGCTACAATTACTTTCCCTTCAGACGTATTGATCTCCACTGCAATCAGTTCTACTTGTGAGGGTATATCTAATTCTATTTCTTTGACTTTTAGATTATTCGTAGTTAATATTATAATTCCTCCTCCTTTTTTTTAAGTTCCTATTTCTTCTCCATATATTATATTCCTCTAAGTTTAGTAGTATGTCATTTGATATACTTGGTGTTAATTTTGTTTCAGTTAGGCATATTATATGTGGTTCATTTTCTCTGACATAATCATTCATCTCTAATAATTTAGTTACCATTCCATCGACATTTGAGTACATCAACTTAATCATCTTGTTTATATACTTGTAATGACATGGTTCTACTATCTTTCTCCTTTTTATTCCCTCCTCTTTATGTACCACTTTCCTACCTGCAATCCTATTATTTTGTAAAAAAAAAATATATATATTCTCCTCTTCTGATCTTCCCTCATTTTTTGTTTTTGCTTCCTCCCTCTTCTCTTTCAGTAATTCCAGTTCCTCTTGTGTTAGGCATCTTTCTATCCATTCATTTTTGAACTCCTCTTTTTCCATAAGATTCCTTGCATTTTTTAGTATCTACTCCACGGTGTTTACACTCTGGAAGGTTACCTTTAGAGGTCTTAACTTGCTTTTCTCGTAGTTCCCTAACCTTTTGTGTTCCTCTGTGTCTTTACTACAGATTTCCTCTGATACTTCTTTCAATAAGCTCATTACATTTGCCAGCTCCTTTTTGTCTCTTGAGATCTTGGTTTTTACTTCCTCTTCCATACCAGTGATTACTATAGATTTGTTGATATCTGCTGAATCTCTGACTAACTTTGTATTGTTTTGGATTATTCTTTTCACTTCCTTTTTAATGCTTTTTTCTTCCACCCTTGTTTCTAAGTCTTTCTTTACTTTCACCATTTCAGCATATGTGGTTTCCACATCATTTTTGTAGCTTTGCACAGCTTCATTCACCTGTGTTATCTTCTCGATATCACTGATTTGGTCTATCAGACTGCTTACTTGCCTAATTATCCTGTATCATTTTTGAACTCTTCCATAATACTCTCGTGGTTGAGTACTGTACTTGCCATTTCACTCATTTTTCTCCTAAGTGTACTCACTTCCACTGTTAGTTCATCTATGGTTGTGTCTTTCTTGTTGACTTCCCTTCCTAATTTTTCTATTTCTTCCTTTTGCAAGTGCATCTGCTTCTTATATTTCATCAATCTCATTCTGGAAAGCCATCTCCAGTCTGTGTACACGCTCCTTCAGTTTATTGTGAGTCTCCATTTCAACCAGTTCTTGGTAGAAATCATCATCCTGCTTTCTACCTTTATCCCTTTTCTTTTGTAAATTTGCTTTACTAAAGTATGTGGCCATTTTGCAATACTAAAAGCACAGAGTACTTACATTCCCTGGGGCAGTTGTAGTCTAAACAAACAATCAGCTGATTGAGCGCATTATTTCGTAACTTGGTTCTCTTTTCTGTTTGAACAAGTCTTGTTTAAACTTCTTAATTTTTTTTTTAAATAATAGAAAACCATTTAGTCTGCCCTGGTACAGAGCTTGACTCATATAAAGATACTAATTTAGGTAATGCCACTGGCCGTGCTGGCTCGGTATGGAGCGCTGTCAGCCCGCGTCCACTCTCCTTGGTGCCTCCTTGTGTGTGTGTGTGTGTGTGTGTGTGTGTGTGTGTGTGACTATATCTTGAATAATGGTAAGTGCAAAATAAAAGCATTCGATAATGAAAAGGTCGTGAGACTCATCCTCACCCTGCCAGCAGCATGCCAGAGGTAGCCATAGAGGGACTGGCTGAGGAAGGAAGCCAGGATGCGCATGAAGGCGTGGGATTCCAGGAGACGGGAAGTGGAGATGGTGGCTTGTATATGGTAGAAGACATGGTAGTTCAGAACCCCACCACACACAGATACCACCACACACACCCACACCTTCACTGAAAAGGAAGTGTGAAGAGAATCTGGTGTACATAACTGAAAAAAAAAATAACGGTACAGTACGGCAACGAAACTTAAAACTAAATATCATTACACAAAAATCACCACATAAATCCTCACCTTAACTGCAAGGAAAGTTTAATTGGGTGTACTGTGTAACTGAAGAAGACTACAGAGGTATCACTGCAGTAGAAAACTGACAGAGCGGAACCCCATTGCAGACAGACAAAACCCCACATTCTCATACGTTCATTGTGAAGGAAACTTATTAAGTTAATATTGTTTTTTGCAAGGAAGAAGAAACCAAAGGCCAGGAGCACACAAACCGTTCCTTCCATGAAAACAAAAACAAAAACAATGCAAAAGAGAGTCAAATTCAAGATCTGTTCAAGACTCCTGGACCTACTGCATTTGAAAGATTGGAGATGATAGGAAGCAGGAAATACAGACAGAGGGAAACAGTTCCAGAGTTGACCTGTTGCATAAATGAAGTACTGGGAGTAACGGATAACTCTTGCATTAGAGACTTGGACAGAAAAGGGAGGAGAGTTACTGCTAGACGGGTGCTAAACGCCTGTTGTAGGGGTGGAGGGATGCAAGCGACAGTTCAGAGGAGCAGTGACCATTGAAGATGTGATAGAAACGAGATAAAGATGCAAGTGTGTTAAAGAGACAGGCTGAAGGGAGCAGTAAGAAGAGGAGAATTGATGAGATGAAAGGCCTTTGACTCCACTCTATAGAGAAGAGCTGTATGTGGGGAGCTTCCCCGCATATGAGAGTTATAATCTACACAGGGATGAATAAAGCTCATGTATAAAGTCAACAACTGTGCAGGGGTAAAGAATGTACAATCGGCTTAGCACATCTAATCTCTTGGAAGTAGATTTTATAAGAGATTTAATATGATCTTTCCAAGTTAAGTCCTGAGAGAATAAACCCCAAGTATGTTTAAGGATGATCTAGGATTAAGCTGGATATTATTAAACATTAGTGGGTACTCCAGTTGAAGATTTTGTCAGGTTGATAAGTATAAGAACTTTTTTTTTTATGCAGTAAAAACAAGATTACTTTTATCTCAGTCAGAGATACGAGCCAAGTCAGACATTAGTCGTGTCATAGCCTCATCCCTTGTTTGTCAAAGTCACTTCTGAGATGGGCGTTGCAAGAACTGAATGGAGAGGTGAATGGTGGAATCATCAGAATATGAATGGATAGTGTCAGATGTACAGCTTAGAAGGTCACTGATGAAAAAAAGGAACCGAGTTGGTGATAGGACAGAGCCCTGAGGAACACCACTGTTGATAGATCTAAGAAAAGAACGATGGCCGTCTACATAAGCAGCTATAGAACGACCAAAAAGGAGGCTATAGATGAAGGCACAGATAGAAAGATAAAAACCGAAAGTGGGGAGTTTGGAAATTAAAATACTTGTGCCAGACTCGATGAAAACCTTTGAGATGTCAAGTGCAATGGCAAAACTTTCGCCAAAGTCCCGAAACGAGGATGACCAGGAGTCTGAAAGGTAGATGAGAAGACTGCCAGTGAAGCATCCCTGATGGAACCATACTGACGATCAGAAAGATGGTTATGATAGGAAAGATACTTTAGAAATTTTTATGTTAAGAAGAGACATAATAGACTTGAAAACTTTTGAGACACAGGATGTTAAAGCAATTGGACGATAGTTAGAGGGTTGGGAATGGTCACCCTTCTTTGCGACTGGCTGAATGAGAGCAAACGTCCAGCAAGACGGAAAGGTACAAGTTGATAGACAAAAGGAAAAGAGTTTACCTAGACAGGGTGTAAGCACAGAACCACAGTTCTTGAGGACAACAGGAGTGATCCCATCAGGCCCATATGCCTTGTTAGTACTGAGGCCAGTGATGGTAGAAAATACATTAGCTGAAGAAATTTAAATGTCAGCCATAAGGAAGTCACAGGGGGGAAGTGATGGAAGAACAGCACTGGAATCGTCTAAGGTGAAACTGGAGGAGGAAGTCTTTTTTATGTGTAGAAGAAATAGCTACAGAGCCATCAGAGTAGAAAAGAGGAGGGAAGGATGATGAAGTAAAGTTGTTCGAAAGGTTTTTGACAAGGTGCCAGAAGGAGTGGGAAGAATTCGAGTTGGAGAGATGAGAGAATTTAGTACAGATGAAATTATTTTTAGCAGAGTAAAGAACAGACTTAGCACGATTGTTGGCAGAAACATAAAAATGATGTGATTTAGGGGTGGGTTTGCTCCTGTACCTTTTATAGGCCCTGTCCTTGCTGTGGACAGCAGCCAAGCCTTAGATTAAACCAAGGCTTTCTTGCATTAGTCAAAGGACATGAGAAAAGAATGTATGCTTCCTTGCGCGAGAGAATAACTTCCCTAATGCGCAAGGCACACTCAGATGGCTCCCGGCCATGGAAGCAATAATCATTCCAGGGAAAATCAAAGCAGTACTGCCAGAGGGCCTCCCAATCCGCGGTTCCAAAGTGCCACAATCGACGTTTCTTTGGAGGTCCACAGGCTGTACCAGAGTGATAGGACAGGTTAAGGTAAAGGGGTTGTGATCGGAGGAGCCCAACGGAGAGGAAAGATTAATACTGTAAACAGAAGGATTAGTTGTAATGAAGAGGTGAAGTATGTTGGAGCTCTCTCCAAGGCGGTCAGGGATACAAAAAAAATAACCAATACACACTGATAAATTTATGTGAAAATTTCTTTGTCCCCTGTATACATGACCACACACATTTAAACATCCACTTCACTTCCAGTACATAGAGTTAAATCTACAGTAAAGGAAATATCTGAGATTAGCTAATGTATAGGGAATAATATAATGTGGCACGGGAAGAGATTCTGGGACATATTATGTTTTTACAGGAAATAATATGTAATTTAATGACCACTACAGATGTTTGTTGAGCTGAACTTATCTCTACGAGGAATATCTTTGTGAGTTTTGTATACACAATCACAAGACCATTATTCTCCAGACATCTACTTATCACATCCACCAATCTTCGTCATGGTCTTTCATGGTACTCAGGGGTGATCGAGTAAGACAAAGATGGCTGGATATGAGTATGTGACAAAAAAAAAAAAAAAAAAAAAAAACGAGTGCCTGAGACTTTTGCGGTCATGTACTGTCACCACTAGAAGTAGGCTGGTGAACCACCCCTAATTTTTTAAAGGCAAGAAAACAGTGGCCTACCCTCAGGCTCCTACACCTCGAAGAAGGGTAATACTGTTATGAGCTTCGTTTGTGTACTTTGTTTCATGTTGATAAAGTATACTGTACTTTGACAACTGACTCACGCTTTGAATGTGTTTGAATTGTTTATTTTGTCAAAGCTGCAGCTGTCTAACTTGACTCACGCTGGAATAAACTGACTCACTTTGGGATCGCCTGCCTCGATTCACTTTGAAATCATTATGAAAATTTCTCACTCTGACTCACTCTGAAAGTATGAAAGAATTTTCCACCTTGACTTAAGATGGGAGTTCCATCATTGATCTCAACTAGGTGTTTTCTACACCTGCTTAACGTTGCAGAGTCCTACACTGACTTACGATAGCAATTCCTACACTGATTTGCATTGGAATTACATACATAATCTTAAATATCATATACTTTCTTACACTGGAATTATATGCATTAACATCAAATTTCCCTACATTGACTTTCGTTGGAAATGTGACACTGCATTACACTAGAATTTCCTTTATTTTCTTAATTTGGAAAATCTTACACTGATGTAATGAAAATTGCTACTATGACTTACACAGGAATTACATACTCCGACCCATGCCGTCACTGGGTTGAAATGGCCTAGTTTGACTGTCTTTGGAAATACTGATTAGGTCTCATGTTGAGGTTGAACTGCTTACTTTGACTCACGTGACTGACAAGGAGAGCACCAAAGTACTGTGAGACTTGTTGCTGAGTTCTAAGGATGGAGGTGGGCAGAGGATGAATTAGCTGGTGAGGTAGTATAAGGCAGGGCACAACCTACCATACTTTTTATGCTGGAACATCCTGTTTTAACTCACACTGGAAAGGAGTGATGAGGTTCTGCCAGGGTGCTCTCGGGGGACTCTTGGCTGTGATGAAGGTGAGGGCTTCCATGAAGTACATCATAGTAGGATCCAGTGAATTGGCTCGCTCCTGCATCATGACTAAGCCTAAGGAGAAGTTGGCTCTCCCGAACTCAACATCACCCATTATCCCAGTCCAGTGGCCCTGGGAATGGACGAGACAGGTAGAGAACCATGGGATCTACTATTTTTTACATTAACTTTGCTTAAAATTGCTGTCTTTGTTTTGGGTGCTGATTTGTAACAACAGATTAATACTGAAATACGATGCTTTTCACGAAGTAGTGCAATGGAAAAGCGTATTGTTGTCTTTGACAACTGAGCTATGTGAAGTAATCCGAAAAATGACGAAAATCTTGGCCATGTTAAGGCGGAAAAACTATGGCGAATTCGCTGGTAACACGCCAGGCACAATGAGAAATTGGCTTACATCATTACCCATTATGTCAAGGGCCCTTCTTGATGGGAGAGAAGATTGAACCGGGATTTTTTTTTTTTTTTTTTTTATGCAAGGAAGAAGCAATCCAAGGCCAGGAGCCCACAAACTGTTCCCTCTAAGAAAAAACAAAAACAAGATAAATCCCAAATTCGAGATCCGTTCATTTCGAGATGCCTGGACACACTGCGTTTTAAATACTGGAGATTGTAGGTGGCAATAAGAAATACAGACAAAGGTAGACAGTTCCAGAGTTAACTTGCTGCAATCATGAAGGACTGGGAGTAGTGGTAAACTCTTCCAGTAGAGAGTTGGACAGAAAAAGGATGAGAGTTTGTTGCCAGATGGATGCTGCACACCCGTCGAAGTGGTGGAGGGAAGCAAGCAGACAGTTCATAGCAGCAGTAACCATTCAGGTACCGAAAGAAGAGACATAAAGATGCAACAGTGCGAAGAAGAGACAGAAATTGAAGGAAGCCAGGAAGAAGAGGAGAATTAATGAGATGAAAAGCTTTTGACTCCAGCTTGTTCAGAAGAGATGTGTGTGGGAAGCCTCTGCCCACGTGAGAGTTTTACTCAGCACAGGGGCAAATAAAACCAGTGTATAAAGTCAACAACTGTGTAGAGGTAAAGAAGGCATGGAGTCGGCTTAGGACACCTAATTTCTTGGACGCAGATTTTACAAGAGGTGATATGTTCCTTCCAAGATAAATCCCGAGAGAATGAGACCCCAAGTATGTTTAAAGATGATGCAGGATTGAGCTGGATATTGCTTGAAATTAGAGGGTATTCCAGTGGAAGATTTTTTCAGGTTGATAAATGTAAGAACTGAGTTTTTATGCAAAAAAAAAAAAAAAAAAAAAAAAAAACAAGATTACTTTTATCCCAGTCAGATGTATGAGCCAAGCCAGACATTAGGTGTGCCATATCCTCATCACTTGTTAGCTGAAGTAACTGTTGAGATGGATGCTGTGGGAAGCGAATGGAAAGGTAAACGGTGGAGTCATCAGCGTATGAGTGGATAGGGTTAGACGTACAGCTACCAGAATGGAAGCTATAGATGAAGGCACAGACAGAAGGATAGAAACCATAAGAGGGCAGTTTGGAAATTTATGATATTATGCCAGGGCTCGATCGAAAGCCTTTGAGATGTCAAGTGCAATGACAAAGCTTTCACCAACGACCCGAAAGGAGGGTGACCAGGAGTCTGCAAGCTAGGTGACAAGATCGCCAGTGCAACGTCTTTTACGGGACCCATACTGACGATCAGAAAGAAGGTTTTGATAGGAAAGATTTTTTTTTTTTTTTTAAGACTCAAAAACTTTTGAAACACAGGATACTAAAGTAACTGGGCGATAGTTAGAGGCCTGGGAATGGTCACTCTTCTTTGGGACAGGCTGAATGACAGCAAGCTTCCAGCAAGAGGGAAAGGTACAAATTGGAAGACAAGGGCGAAAGAGTTTACCTAGGCATGGTGTAAGCACAGAAGCACAGTTCTTGAGGACAATAGGAGGGACCCCATCAGGCCGAAATGCCTTGTTAGTATTGAGTTCAGTGATGGCAGAAAATACATCAATGGAAGAAATTGTAATATCAGCCATGAGAAAGTCAGAGGGTAGAAGTGATGGAGAAACAGCACCAGAATCGTCTAAGGTGGAATTGGAGGAGAAAGTCTTAGCAAAGAGATCTGCTTTATCACTGGGAGAAAAAGCTACACTGTTATAAGAGTGGAAAAGAGGAGGGAAGGATGAAGAGGTAAAGTTGCTACAAATGTTTTTTTTTGCTAGGTACCAGAAGGAGCGGGAAGAATTCGAGTTGGAGAGTTCAGAGCATTTAGTACGAACGAAATTATTATTAGTGGAGCGAAAAGCAGACTTCGCATGATTTCGGGTAGAAACACAAAAGAGATAATATTCAGTGATGAGTTGGTTCCCGTACCATTTGTAGGTCTTCTTCTTGTTGTGGACAGTATTAGAATAAGAGCGATTAAACCAAGTGAAAGGGAAAGAGAGCTCTGAATATGAGAGATGAGACACAACATGATCTAGTGAACTAAGTTGCTCTAAGTAATGGCCAGGGTAATGGAAGCCACTTTGATTAGAGAGACACAAATTTGCAGTCCTGTGTAATGAGAGAAGAGAGCCTACACTGACGTGGTTTGCTCCTGCTTCATGGCTTCAAATTCATCGTCACTTATAACGTTGATCCATATGCCCCAAAAATGAAAGAGACTGGTTCAGGACATATGGCCGTATCCTTAAAACTTTAATCGAGAGGAAGGCATGTCTCAAGCACTCTGTAATGATTTCAAAGTCGACGAAGACAGAACATTACCAGTAACCCTGATAGGATCCAGCGAATTTGCTCTTTCCTGTACCATGACCAGGCATAAAGGAAAGGTGGCTCGTCGAAGTTGACATCGTCCATGACTATTCAGTTGACCTTGAGATTAAGAAAGGCGACAGGTTCAGAACGATAGGATTTTCTCGTTAGATAATTAGGCAAGAGATTGATTTTATCCAGACTCAGTGTCATCCATGTTCCCAAACCAGCTACTCTTTTGGACGAATAACAGAAGAAAGAAAATAATGGGATCCACTGAATTTGCTTGTTTTTGCTTCGTAACCAAAGTACGAAGTAGGGTTGGCTTATCCGAACTCAGCTATAATGTTTACTGAAGATAATGTCTGGTGCAGCTGATGTTTGTTTGGTGCAACGAATGTTTGTTCGATGCAGGTAGTGTTTGATGCAGCTGATATGTATTCATTTTGAGCAGATAATTTTTGGTGCAGTTAGAGTTTGATGTAGCTAATACTTGTTTGTCGCCTTTAATGCTTGGTGGAGCTAAAGTTTGTCTGGTGCAGCTTATGTATGATGAAGCTGCTGTGTTATTTAGTAAACATTTACCAGAGTATGAAGGTACACGTGTGAGTTAATTCTCATCACTGTATGCATGGAGGTTAAGTATGTAGGACAAATTAATAAATAACCAGAAACTGTACAAACAAGCCATATTTCTACCCGAGCATGTCCAGTACAATGCCATGAAACACGCCTGTCTTTACTGACATCACGTGGACGAAATATGAGGAAAAACAGAACTTGTCAGAATTTCTAGTGTAACTTATGTTTGAAATCACACACACACACACACACACACACACACACACACACACACACACACACACACACACACACACACACACAATAAGTTAGGAAGTTCAACTTTATGCATATTAGAAAGAGAGAAGGACCTAGAGTGATTATCAATAACAGACTATCTCCGGCTGACCGCATCAGTGAGAAGGTACGGAACATGTACACACTGCTTGCAAATATGAGAATAGCATTCACATACGTAAATGAAGACTGCTGAGAAAGATAACGTCATTCATCAGACCAACCCTGGAGTATGCATCGGTAGTCTGGAATCCTCATATCAAAAAACATATTGATAAGATTAAGTACAAATGACCGCTACAAGGTGGGTACCAAGCTTAAGGGATCTAAGGTACGAAGAAAGACTAGAAAAATTGAGTCTACCAAACCTACACGAGAGAAGGAAGAGAGGAGACATGCTATATAAATGCTTCTCAGGGAAAGAGAAAATATGTATATAAATGAGTATGTAACCTATAGGGAAGCATCAGCAAGAAGACACAGCAAAAAAACTACATGAGAAGAGAGGTGATAAAGACGTAAAATAATTCAGTTTCCCAAACAGGATAAATTGAGTAA
This sequence comes from Coenobita brevimanus, assembly GCF_032717465.1. Taxonomy (NCBI): domain Eukaryota; kingdom Metazoa; phylum Arthropoda; class Malacostraca; order Decapoda; family Coenobitidae; genus Coenobita; species Coenobita brevimanus. The sequence continues at coordinate 12,453,068 of NC_137009.1, forward strand.
TGGAGTGCAATACCGAATATAATAGTGTTAAAACAATAAATTTAAGGATAAGTATCATAAAAGTGATTTAATACAAGGGACAGTACGAGCTTGACTCATTCCTGTTAGGATACAATAAGGTAAGAACAATTAGGTAAGAGCAAACACACAAACTTGCCTGACAAAAACGGTGATACAGTACCTAACACATTTCGAAATGTTGTCCTGATTCTCAAAGATGTCATGAATACAGAAATACTTTTTGCTAAGTTGGTTCCCTGAATACCTTCTAAACTGTCAACTTATCTCATGGTGCAATGGATGGTATGGTACATTTATGCATGTCATTATTCTGTCCTCTCTTCAACCTCCAATTCCTTAGATGTATTACTTTCCACTCATAGACCAAGCACCCCCTTCATCACTGGTGGAGGAGGCCTGCCCATTTGTCATTTAGGGTGGGACTGTTGCCTCCCCACGTGTTTGCCGTGCATGGCGTCCCATAATGCTGGGACACGAAAGTCCTGGAGGTTGAGTGATGCTGCACACTGCACCCTGCAGCTAGCAATACACCTCTTTGGTCCCTTATTCTGGTGAGATGGGCAGCCTGGTTGGTCAATTGGCTGGTCATGAGTTGGCTAGGATCAAATGGGCAGTGGAGGACCTCGTGGCTGCTATCGTCCTGGATTCACCCTTGCCCTGGTTCCCCGGTGGATACCCGCATATACTCTCCTGCTACCTCTGGGGTCGCTAGTGTTGTCCGTGGCATAAGACCTCCCCGTGTTGGGCTTCATGGTGGTTGGAGGGGTGGGGGAAAGAAGTTTATGTAGTATATTAATGCCTTCATTACATAAAAATACTGTTGATGCTGTCGCATCTGTCCCTGGCATTTCTTCAGAATCTTCCCCCCTCATTGCCACTCTGGAGCCTTTCCAGGCCCCAAGGGACTATCTTCCTCTGACCCAACATTCAACTGGGAATGGGAGAAGGTTGGTTTGGCTCCAGGGTTCAGCACAGACGAATAGTGCAGGAGACCTTTGCTAGGTATCTAGTGCTGAAACTCTCTGTGGGCGGCTCAGTACTGGATGTAGACATTTTCAAATAGCACCGTGCCATTGTTGGCCTGTGGGTGTGAACCGGTAATTTCGATCGAAGGGGATAGTAGCCATCTTATTGAGGTGTCCCCCCCAGCAGAGAGCTCCCGTCTCCAGACTCTGACCTCCGTATCTGGTCACAGTATGTCTTGTATGCCTCATGCCAACTTTAACCAGTGTAAGGGGGTCATTAACTCTCGGGACCTTCTCCGATATCCAGAGGTCCGATTCTTGGAGGAACTTCGCTCTTCTAGCATTGTAAGTGTTCACCGGGTACAGAAGAAAACCGATGGTGTTCTGACCTTAACTCCAATGCTCTTCCTGACCTCTGACAGATTAATGTTGCCCGCTTCTGTGAAACTTGCTTAGTTCTCTTTTCCTATTAAGCTTTATGTTCTGAAACTGAAGAGATGTTTCCACTGTCTGGGGTATGGGCATGTTAGCCACTCTTGTCACCGGGCATGGGCAAGTCTTCCTAGTATCTGTGTTTCTTGTGGTAGTTCCTCCCATGAAAATGTCTGTCAAGGGCCTACTAAATGCTACCATTGTGGGGGTGCCCATGCTGCATCTTCCTGACAATGTCTTCGCTATAGCTTTGAAATGGAAACCTTATCTTTTCGGACCCATGAGAAGATTTCTTTCCCTGAAGCAAGGAAGAAAGCCCAAACTCGTTTTTTCCAACCAGGAGTTACTTATGCCTCTGTCTGTTCTGGTGCTTCTGTTAGTGTCCTAGGTTTCCAAAGGTTCCTCGAACTGTGCCATCTCCTGAGCCCCTCTTTTGTGAAATGCAGGCTGCCATCCCTGGGAATCCTACTTCTTGCGAGACTTCTGTTTCCCTACCATCTTCCACCCCTGTTTCTGCCTCCATTTCAATGGAGGAGGAGCCTGCCCTTCTGTAATTGTGGCGGAGGTCCATGTCGATGCTTCCCCTTGTACTAACATGTCTCAACAACCCAATGTACATCCTGTGTATGCCAAACATTGTCGTGATTCTGCAGAATGCTCAGAGACTAAAATCCTACCGCCAAAGTTTCTGGTATGGAGCCCACTTCTCATTCTGCTCGGGATTATTAAGAGTCTGGACGAGTGCAGGCTGAGGATGGTGCTTCGTTAACCCGCACCGTCCCGACCGATTTTCCACCACTGATTCTCCCCAATCCTGACCAATTTTGGAAAAAAAAAATTGTTGGCTCAAATCTCCGCTTTTGGTGAGAAACAATGAAAATTCATAGAGAAATCACTTACCTGAGGTTTAAATACTCGATCCAGGTAGGAGTACCCCTTCCATTACTGTGTTTTCTGTCAGGCTGGCTTCAAAGAAAACGAGTTCTATGGGAGGGTAACTATTCCACACCACTCATAAATGGTATTTATTTATTTATTTGGTACGAATTTAAATGTAGTACGAGAGTATATTAGTTTTCACACAGTAATATAGGCAATATAAGCATTGTTTCACTCACCAAACACATCAACATTTCTGACCTTTTTTGGCGACATTACCTGATCATGATTTCTCACTGTTTCTTCCTCTAATGCTACATAAACTTTGTCCTCCACAATATAATCAATTGGCGAATCATTGTGGCCCTGAATTTCGTACCGTGGCATGACATGTCTTTACTGGCCAGGTCACTTGTAACAGGTGAATTGATGAGACAATGAAGTGCAGAGGAGGGAGGTTATGCAGTGTAAGGCATTGTCTCTGCCTGGCATCTTGTAGAGGAAGGTGTCCCATGTTTATGTACCAAAAATCATGCACAACAATTGAAAATTGTGTAAATTAGGGACTTGCAGTTGATGTGCGTTTATATACGTCAATGGGACTGACAGTGATAAAACGTGTGGACGTATATATACGTCAACAGGACGCAGTGGGTTAAAGGTCCGCCCCCCCCCCTGCTAACAGTGATGGCTGAATTGCTGATGTGACTCCACAGCTGCATGAGACCTTGTCCTCTCAGGATCTACTGCTGGGTGTGCTAGTGATCATACTTCTCCTCAGGATGGCACTGCCTGCTCTGTTTTGGCTAAGTCAGCTTGCAGTCCACCTACGAAGCCATCTCTTACTCCATTGAAGAAGAAAACAAATGTCCGGCCTTCGTCTTCTTCCTCCCATTTGCCTTCTTCCAATCGGGCATCTCAGGTTCCTTGTCCAAGGGATTAGCCACGGTTAGGAAACTTGTTACTAAGCCTAACCTTCGGCCAGGCACTCAGAAACCCACCAAGGTTCCCAGTCTCCAGAACTCTGGTACTGGAAGTAAACTGAAATAATGCCACTCTGTTATGAGTTGTATAATTTGATGGAATTGTGGTTTCTGTGCTAGTTGGAAGGAATTGCATTGTCTTTTTGACTGCTTTTCCCAAGTATGCATATGCATCCAGGAGGCCATGGTTGGGGATGCTGCTCCCTCCAGCCTCACCAGTTACCATGTATTTTATTCTGATCCTCTTCCTGGCCAGGGACATCATGGTGGTATTGCTCTCCTAGTTCACTGTGACATCCCATTCACTTGTCTGAGTCATTCAACTCCACGGCAGGCTATTGCCATTCAGATTTTCCTTCACTGGCAATACACGATGTGTAGTCTTTATCTCCCTTCAAGTGTCTCTTTTGAGAAGGTAGATTTTTTTTGCCAGATTCGTGACCTTCCAACCCCCTTTCTTTTATTGGGTGATCTGAATGGTCGCCATCCACTGTGGGGTACCAGTATGACCAACCGTAGAGGTGCTATGCTGGCTTCTTTGGTGGAGAACGAGGAGTTTGGGGTGCTGAATTCAGGTGAAATAATGTACTTTCATAGTCAGACTGGTGTTTTCACGGCCACTGATTTGTCTCTGTTCACCTACTGCTCTCTTGGATTTCAGGTGGGGTGTGTTGCCTGATTTGCATGGCAATGACCACTTCCCGATTGTTTTAACTTCTGCTGAGTGTGGGCCCCGACATCATCTTCCTCGCTGGTGCCTGGATATGGTGAACTGGCCACTCTTCAAGGAGTTATGTGCCACTGGTTGCGCTGTGAATTGTTTTGGTAGTGCTAATGAGGTGGTGGCATCTATAACTGATGTAACCAGCAGCTCTTTTATCTATTCCCAAGACTTCAGGTAGATTTCCTGAACATCCAATTCCATGGTAGACCCCTGAATGCCCCTCTGCAGTGAGGGCCAAGCGGGTTGCCTTCTCTTGGCTTCGCCACCATTGTGGGGACACGCAATATTTGGTGGCTTTTTGGAGGGTACATGCACATGAATATTGCATGCTGAAGGAGGCCAGACGTTCTTCTTGGCGGGAGTATGTTTCCTCCCTTCACTCAAGGACTTCTCACACCCAAGTATGGAACCAGGTCAGAAAGATTTCTAGCAAATATCCTGTTCCTTCTCCTCCTGTTATGTATATGGGAGTGTGACTGATCCCTTTGCTGCTGCTGAAGCATATGTCAAACATTTTGCTGGTGCGTCTAAGAAGGACACAGATTCACTTTCAGCATGCCAATGTCAGCACTTGAAATCCTGTAGCCTCAGCTTCACATCTTCTGGTGGAGAGTCTTACAATGTCTCATTTTCTGTTTCTGAGCTTCAGATGGCTTTGTCACAGTGTCATGATTCGTCTCCTGGCTATGATGATATTCCATATGCCTTTCTGTCATAGGTGTGATGAATCTCTTGCCTTTTTACTGGCACTATATAATAGAATTGGGATACTGGCGAGTTCCCGTTTTCTTGGGATGTGGCTGTAGTTATCCCCTTCCCTAAGCCTGGAAAGGATCATCTGCAGGCAACAAATTATCGTCCCATCTCCTTGACTTCTTGTGCTTGCAAAGTGTTGGAGAAGATGGTAAATGACCATCTTATGTGGTAATTGGAGAGGGCCAGTTACTTATCACAAGTCCAGTATGATTTTCGTAAAATGCGATCTGCCAATGATGCCCAACTGTCATTCGAATCTTCTGTCTTTGAGGCTTTCTCCACTGACCAACACCAGGTTACTGTCTTCGTTCTAGAGAAGGTATACGACACTGCCTTGCGTCATGGATTTTACTTTCACATCGTGAGTTTGGTCTTGGTGGGCTCTTGCCTATTTTTGTTCAGCAGTTTTTAGCTAACCTTTTTTTAAGGGTTCATGTGAGAGGAGTGCTTTCTAATGCTTGTGCACTTGAAGATGGGGTACCACAGGGGAAAATCCTTAGTGTTACTCTCTTTTCTGTGGCCGTCAACAGCATAATCAGTATACTTCCTGACTGTGTGCAAGGCATACTATATTTAGATGACCTCTCAATTTCCTTCACTGCATTCAGAATGTCTCTGATAAAGAGGAAGTCGCAGCTGGCTCTTAATAGAATTTCTGAGTTGGCTGAATCTCGTGGCTTTGCTTTTCTTTACAGAAGACATTGGCTATGCATTTCTGTCGTTTTCGGGGGGTTCACCCAGGCCCTGACTTGAATCTTTATGGTCGGAGAATATCTTGTGTGGAAGAGACTCGGTTTTGGGGTCTTCTGTTTTACAGATGACTAACCTGGGTTCTTCATGTTCATTCTGTGAAGACAACTTTTATTAAGGCTTTGAGTCTTCTGAGGACTATGGAACATACTTCTTGGGGTGGTGATCATCAGACCCTCCTCCTCTTGCATAGATTTTGGACTTGAATATGGGTGTGAGGTCTACTCCTCTTTTAACCAATGCCCATCTCCGGATATTAAATTCTTTACATCATGCTGGTGTACGACTGGCAACTGGGGCATTCAAGTCAACTCCAATTTCAAGTTTGTTGGTGGATGCTGATGCCCTCCCTTTGGATTTGCGTCGCCAGTCATTGATGATTAGATGTTGGTATCATCTTCACCACCTTCCAGACTCTGTTTCTTGTGCCATTGTCTCCCAGCATGGACGATCATCTGTTTAGGACTCCCGTCCTGGTTTCCTGAAGCCCTTTGGTTACAGGGTCTGGTTTGTTATATTAGCCGTCTGTTTCAAGACTGGCAGTCTGTCCACATCGGATCCCAAGGGTGGGGTTTCTGGCTACTACCTTGTGTAATATTCTGTAGGTCAATTGTTGGAAAAAAGGGCTTATTTCCCTCTCAAGTGTCCCTCTCTCTCTTTTTAGAGCATGCCTCCACTCATGAGGGCTCTGTCCATGTCTATACTGATGGATCTAAGACTGACTCTGGAGTAGGCTTTGGTGTTGTCTTCCATTCCTTCAGTAGTGGGGGGGGGAGGGTACCCTTCCTAGTGTTGTTTCATTGTATACAGTAGAACTGACTGCAATTTTATTTGCTCTCCAAATTATTTTTTCTCTCCCCCAATCTGCTTTTGTGATTTTTAATGATTCCTACTGTGCTCTCTCTGCACTGGAGTCTTTTAGTGCATTCCATCCACTAGTTTTATCAATTTTAGAATGACTTTTTATTTTTGGTCATCATGGCTGGTGTGTAGATTTCTTTTGGGTTCCTGCACATGTTGGTGTGTTGGGCATTGAGAGGGCAGATACTTTAGCTAAAGCTGCGTCTTTTCGACGGCCACCTACTGACTACCCGGTTCCCCTTTCTGATGTAACACCTTACTTGCAATGCACGATTCATATGTGTTGGCAGAGACAGTGGGATGATGTTGCTCATAACAAGCTAAAAGAAATTTTTCAGACAGTGGCTGTGACGAGGGTTCTCCCCTCTATGGCCCGGTGATTGGAGGTGGCTTTTGCCAGGCGTCACTTTGGGCACTCTCAGCATATGCATGGATTCTTGATGAGTGGTGGGACTCAACCATACTGTGATGCTTGCCTTGTTCCCCTTAGTGTCCGTCACTTGCTGGACGAGTGTCCAAGTCTGAGGGACCTTCGTCAGAGATTCCTCCATAGGCAAAAGGGAGCAGATGGTCACTTCTGTCTGTCTTTGATGCTTGGATGAGTCTCTAGCGATTTTACTGATGTTTTTAGTTTTCTTCAGGAGGAGGGCCTCCTTCCACATTTAGAAGTAAATGTTATTTTATAAACTATTGTTTATTTTTAAACATTTTCATTCTAATGATGGGTATTAACTTTATTTGGAAAATGCACTTTTTATTTGCAGCATCCTTTACCTTGTTGTCCGGCGGCATATGACCCTGGCAGTTGCGCCACCAGATTTCAATTGTATTTAATCAATCAGTCAACCAGTATTACTTTCGACCCCATCACAGCACCTCATCCTCAGTCTTCCCTTCTCTTTCTCCTCTCCATTACACTCACAAACACTCAGCATTCACTCTACATGGCCAAACCATCTCAAGATACTTCTACTGTTTTCCAGCACATCCACATCAACACAACAGTGCTCCTTAACTTCGTCATTAGTTTCTCTATCTCTACGTAGCTGTCCACATGCTCCTTTCAGATAACTCATTTCCACTCTTCTCACCCTTGGCTTATGTTCTTTCATTTGGTAATTAATTTTTCAAAGACAAAAACGTAGGATGAAAGATAACTTGTCTATGTGAGCTGTGCTTGTTTTAAATATTCTTCTTAGTAGCTGAATCACTGAACTTGACTTCATGCTGTGTGACATACCTCTTCAAAAATTGCACACACTGTACAAAAGGCCCTTCATGTGGGAGACGAAATGAGAAAATACAAATGAGTAAAATCCAAGCCATGTAACTATTATATACAAATTAATCAAGGGTTCGACATTTTCTCTTGTTATTAGACCGCATTATTTTCAGTAAGTCAGTATTAAAAGTACAGACAATAGTTTACCTTAGTATTTAACCCTTTCAGGCACAGTCGCGCGATTCGCGTGATGTCGGCTTGCACTCCGCCAGACACAGTCACGCGACTCGCGTCCTTAAGGCCCCTTCAAGGCCCAAAAATATTCGTCAGAAAAAAACTTATAGGCCGATTTGCGTGATTTTTTGGCGCGTCTTAGGGTAGCCAAGGCCTACTGGAGGTAAGTCATTGGCAACACTGCTTTGCCTTATCAGCCTCAGCCCGCTCCCTCCAACCTCAGTGTTTGTTGAGCAGTCAGCCAGTGATGTTTGACAGCTCGTGGTTCCCTTTAAATCGTCCATAATTCTCCTCCTCTTGCCCAAGGCAAAGACCCTATTGAATCAGTGAGATAATACATTGTATGTGAACATATAGTGATGTGATATTGTTGATGGAACATTCATATATGTATTGAAAAGCAATTCTGGCCGTTAGCAATCGTTGGGCCTTGGAGCCAGACACATGGTCAGTGTAGCGGGGGTTGCACCACTCCACCCCCCGTAGGCCGTATGGCGTGAGTGGAAATACGTATATAAATGAAGCCAAGGCATAAATATATATTGTGTGAAACATACTGTGGATGGCTTGGTGAAATTATGGAGCCAGCAAGCGTTATGTGTGGCATGAAACAGTGTTGTGAAGGGGCAAACCTGAAGTTGGGAGGAGAATTACCGGTGTTTTTAGGGCTGGAATTATTGTGATTCTGATAGTGTAAATGCGTATGGAATTGTATGAAATATACGTCAAACAAGCTGCGAGTTTCCGTGAACGAGTGTGGTGTGTGCTAAAAATAGCGTTGCCTCATGCTCTCAGGGAGAAGCTGACTCACACACACACACTACATAACTCCTTATCTTCAAATCCGTGGTCTAACTGGATCAACACCCCTGGAGGAAGTGAGTTCTGCAAATTTTGTTGATATATGTAATAATCTATTACCATTACCTCTCACACTTTCAGACAAATATCCATTTTCTCCTACAGATTACACATATGAAAGAAAGTAAATCTCCACAGCAGTAACTATAGAAGAGTTATGTTTATGTGTAGTAGGTTATAACAATAGAAAAACATCCATGGAAGATGTAATAGTCTGTACAGATAGGGGAAAAAGAAAGTTAGTAGCATAGTCTTCAGGCCGGTGTACGAGGAAGAAACAGTGTGTGTAAAAGTTGGTAGCGATCGGAAGAGTAACCTCACTTTGTCGGCCAATTACTCGAAAACTATTAGACTTATCGATTTCCTGTTACAACCATCATCAATACCACTAAATTCTACGTAAGATCAATACCAGAATGTAAGCCTTTGGTAGCGTTTTGGGGGGTAAAAGGCGAGAGAAATGTTTTTGTTCCTAGCGGTCGTTGTGTGACATGACAAGCGCTCGGAGTAATAACATCATTTTGTCGGCCAATTACTCGAAAACTATTAGACTTATCGATTTCCTGTTACAACCATCATCAATACCACTAAATTCTACGTAAGATCAATACCAGAATGTAAGCCTTTGGTAGCGTTTTGGGGGATAAAAGGCGAGGGAAATGTTTTTTTTTTCCCTCGCGTTTATCAGTGACATTCGCTCGGAGTAATAACCTCACTTTGTCGGCCAATTACTCGAAAACTATTAGACTTATCGATTTTCTGTTACAACCATCATCAATACCACTAAATTCTACGTAAGATCAATACCAGAATGTAAGCCTTTGGTAGCGTTTTGGGGGGTAAAAGGCGAGGGAAATGTTTTTCCTCGCATTTGTTATCAGTGACAAGCGCTCGGAGTAATAACCTCACTTTGTCGGCCAATTACTCGAAAACTGTTTGACTTATCGATTTTCTGTAACAACCATGATCTATACCACTAAATTCTACGTATGATCAATACCAAAATGTAAGCATTATGTTACGTTTTGTGCGATAAAAGACGGTGGAAATGAGTGTCTCTTCCCGGCTGTTACCATTGAGAAAGGCTCGTAGTAATACTCTCATTTTCTCTGCCAATTACTCGGAAACTATTGGACGTATCGATTTCACGTTTGAACCATGATGAAGAGCAGGAAATTCTATATATGTACAATACATAAAAATGTAATATTTCTCATAAGAATTCGTGGTTACGTAGACGGGGAACATTGCGTACGCCATGCGCGCATCACGAAAGTCAATCACGCACGGAGTGCCTTGTACTTTTTTCGATTTACTCGAGAACTATGAGGCGTATGGGGTTTCCCGTCACAGTGGAAAGCTGGATAATGGGGGCATATTACTATGTAATAAAAACGTTAGGTCCCTGGGAAAACTTAGCTCTCAGAGGTCAGTGAAAATTTTTCGAAAATGGCTCTCAGTTTTTGACCATTTTCTCGAAAAGTATACATCGTATCTAAACCAGATTGGTTTCGTTAGAAAGCTGATGAAATTCTCTATGAAAAAATATTAGATCATTTTCCTGTAGGATGGAAAACATTCAAACGGTGATGTTGGGAAGTCAAAAATGTTTACTCGACATGCCTTCCAGGGCTCATAACTTTCTGTGCTGTTGTTTTCCTGTGTTTTGGTCATGTTTATCAGATAGAACAAACATCCATGCATACCTGGACATAGGTTTCATGGGAATACATTGATTTTGGGGGGGCGAAAATAAGGCAAGAATGTGTTTCATTCGCTCAAATTTGCTCAAATTTGCAGCATACAGCTCACCGACCAGGGCGGCTTCGTAGTCGAAATTCCGGGATCAGAAAACTTATTGAAACTTATCGTGCGCGAAAGGGTTAAACGATGTTGACCAAAATATGCTAAAAATTTTACAGTATTAAAGTTTTAAAAAATGGAGTATATAAAACAGTCAAATTTAATAATAAAATTTACAAATAAAAACAGTAATCAGAAAAAAATATGAAGCAGCGGAATCCTGTGGAGAGAGAGAGAGAGAGAGAGAGAGACTTCCCAATACTCACATCATCTTTGAGAACACCCCATTGACCATCAGCGGGCATGATGATGTCATAGGTGAAGTTCAGTTTGTAAGCGATTGCATCCAGAATGTTGATGTCAATGGATGGTTTTGGTATGACCACCCTGGATCCTTCAACAATCTCGTAGTCCACATATGGCCTGTGGTGCAAAGTGGAACCTATAAGTTTGGTTCCGTAGAAATTAGCCATCTGGTCTGGGAATATGTCATTGGTATTTGCAAGGCCTGTGTCACTAGACCATTTGTTTACACTGAGAACTTTTGAGGAGCCTGGAGGGTACAAGAGCTGGCGGATTAATACACACCAGTAGCTACTGTTTTTATTCTTCTGTGGGATGATTACTGCCATGTTTTGCTCTTTCCTCAGGCGTTGATCCAATAGGAAGCCTTCAGCCTCGACGGTGTCTTTGGCATGGACGAGGAAGTATTGTGTTACCTTGTTGGAGGAAGCATCCGTTAGTAAAACTAGCAGTCGGGAGTTTGGTGGTTCTGGCAATAAATATGTTATGCAGGAATACGGAGTCACTCTTGCTGTATATTTCTTTATGTATTTCAGTGTTTCATGATTTTGGTGAGAAACTTTCTGACTAAGGATAATTTTCATATTTGTTTCTTCCTGGTCCATAATAATATTTTCCATAGCATTTTTTGCATAAGGGTTGACGTGTCGGGACTGTAGTGTATTTTCTGGACATGTGCCTGTTTCATTCTTTGACCACGAGTTTGATTTCGTACATTCTTCAGGCAATATCACTGCTCTGAGACACTTTGGTGTGTACTGTTGAGCAAGAAGGCTCATTACAGTTGATGCCTGGATGGCTTCCATGTTTCCAAATCTGTCCACCTCCGCAGCTACAGTAGCTGAAAGACGTTGCTTTCCTGCTGATGATGTGACTATAAGTAGACCAATCATTAATGCAGCTGCCACATCAGTCGGTGATCCCATGACAGTATGAAAGCTGAAAAAGGCAGAAAATTATAGCTATCTAAAGGTATGGAACGTAGAAGCTAAGTATGCTATGCACTAAAATTTATCTAATTGTGTGTTCTTCCAGTAAATCAAATTATAACTCACTGTTCTTAATGAAAATATTATTGTCATAATTATATCAAAATCAATAGAAAAATAAATTTTCATTGTATAAATGTCATGTGTTAGCCATTTTTTCTTACAAAATTAACTGATGTAATGAGGCCCAGGGAGGGGAGTTATGTACTCCACTTTTTTACTAGCTGAGCCACAGGGTTATATGTTGTCTGCTCATTACATCAATTTGAAATCTTATCAGGCAAGATTTGATTACTGATTAAATGTTTATTCACTCATGAATAGGGTAATCAATGTGTAAGCATCAATTTTACGTAAAATTACCATTTTAACACAACTATTAGTTGATCTTTGTACATGACCTTACCATACTGTTGTAAGAGACATAGGTCAAACTATTGTTTATATTCAGCCCTTCCACCAATTTTGGACCAAATCAGATGAAAATTATGTTATTTTGTTTACACTGACAGATGGCTCGAACTTTGACCTTGCCCTGTGATCCTGACGTTTCTTGTTCTCAAAATCGAGTCCCTTTGATCTTGCCTTATCCTGAACTTTCCCACAAGGTTCGGTGTAAAGTAGTTAAAACTGTCATAGTTGGTCTTGGTAGGTCGAAATGACCTAACCCAACCAATATTTTAGTTATCTGAACTATTAAATTTATATGTGCACATGTTACCATTCTCCAGCAATCGTGACTCAAAAAAAACAGTATTGTTATGTCCCAGTCCCCACACTGCCATAGGCTTCAACAGCAGTAGTACAGTACAGGAAGGACGTTGCCCAGTGAGTTGTTCTTCCTATGGTCAGCCTTTAGGTGTGCAGTACACAAGATCAGCTGATGCGAAAATAAATACTGGCACCTTAACCCACCACGTCCCGTTGACGTATATATACGTCCCCACGTTTTGTCACTGTCAGTCCTGTTGACATATATAAACGCTCATCAATTGCAAGGTCCCTAATTTGCACAATTTTCAAATTTCACGCGTGATTTCTGGTACATATACACGGGACACCTTCCTCTACAAGCTGCCAGGCAAGGACAATGCCTTACCCAGCATGACCTCCCTCCCCCCACACGCCATTGTCTAAGCAATTCACCTGTTACCAGTGACCTGGTCAGTAAAGACATGCCACGGTACAAAATTCAGGGCCAGAGTGATTCCCTAATTGATGACAATGTGGAGGACAAAGTTTACGTAGCATTAGAGGACGAAACAGTCAGAAATGATAATCAGGTAATGTTGCCAAAAAAGGTCAGGTATGCTGATGTGTTTGGTGAGTGAAACAATGTTTATATTGCCTATATTACTGTGTGAAAACCAATATATTCTCATACTACATATAAATTCGTACCAAATAAATAAATACCCTTTATGAGTGGTGTGGAATAGTTACCATCCCATAGAACTCGTGTTCTTTGGAGCGAGCCTGATAGAAAACCCAGTAAGGTAGGGGAGGGCAGTGATGTTTCGGATATTTAAAAAAAAATATTAAAAATCGGGTTTAAGAGGGAGTGTAATCTGGTTTATGTTAAAATGTTGCCACATCATTTGGGTCTTTAGGTTGATAATATGAAATTCTTAGATCTTTTCAGCTTTAAGCTATAGTTAACTAAACACAAGTGACTAAATCGTCCGAACCATCCCTACCAGTGGTGATGGTTCGGACAGGAGGGTGGGATGGTTCGGCCACATGTATTACTCAGAATATTCTTAAAATGATGTGAGATATATTGGATAAAAATAAACATTTATTAATTCAAAGATATTTCATTTTCCTGAAGTACAATATTAAACTTCAGAATCCAAATGAACTACTTGGTATGTTTAAAAAAAAAAATAATAATAATAACTGAAATAACCTTCACCAGATGTATTAATAAATGACAACCTCTTACTTTCTGCTACAAAATTATGCATAATTAGCCTTCTCTCTCTCTCTCTCTCTCTCTCTCTCTCTCTCTCTGGAATATTGACTTCACTTTTCACTTTCTAGGCCTTATTTCAGACGGACTAACTAAATACCTTTACTGTAGCCTGCAAAACTGAAACAGAAATTGTATTACCCCTTCCTTCTTTTAACACTTTGAGGAATAGGTTAAATTAACAAAACTATTAATATATATTCCCTGATAACTATTAAGAATGGTGTTTCACTCTGTGTTTCAATATAAATGGTCAAAAGTAGCATTATCATTTGATAAGGTCATGACTTGGTAGTAGTGGATGGGTAGTTTGGACTGTCAGAACCATTCCTTTCCTCAACTGTTCGAATCATCCTGAATCTATGTAATTAATTGACTAGTACTCTCAAGTTTCACACTAGAGAGTTTAACATTCGTTTTTCATAGCAATACGTTCTACTGTACATGCAACACAGATTCACTCTGATAATGCACAGTTCGATGCTTGGCATATTCATAAAGGTAGAGCTTACGATATACACTCAAATTATTACATAGGAGATGCAAAAAAACAAAATCTGACCTGCATAATAAAGTGAGGCGTTTCTAGCTTGGAGGTTCCGTGTGGTCGAAGTAAACTAACTCTCCCACTTTCACGCAAGATCATACGGCCCTAGGTCCCATACATTTCTCAGGTAATGCACAGTCCGAACCATCACCGCCCTCCCCTAAGGGGTACTGCTACCAGTATCGAGTATTTTAAACCTCAGGTGAGCGATTTCTCTATGAATTTTCGATGTTTCTCACCAAAAGTGGTGGTTTGAGCCAAAAAAAAATTTTGTCCAAAATTGGTCGGGATTGGTGGAAAATCGATCAGGACGGGGCGGGTTAAAATTCGCTGTCTTTATTTTCCAAATAATTCCACTTAATTCTTTCTAACTTCACTGTGCTCACAAGCACTGGAGCTATGCACACATTACTAACTCCTATTACACATAATGCTTTGCAACACTTCACAGTTATTACACTTAATGCTTGACACTTCACTGTTTTCTCAACTTCCAGTGATATACAAACTTCAATAACCCATAACCGTTTGCCACTGTTTTTACAAGTACCAAGAAGTATACAATCTTCACTGCCACTGACATTGCACTACACTCAAACCAAAACTGACTGCACTTCACTCAAACTGACTTAACACACGACTAAACTCCAAACTGACTGACTAACTTACTAATCTCTTCCTCATCCTTATATAGGCTTGCATTGTTCTAGACTGTTCTACATTCCATGAGAACAACAGTTGCCAATTCGGAAACAACCAAAACATGACAAAGTTGTCTCACATTACATAACACTAAATCTTTTACCATACGAATTTAAATTACATAATTTAACAAGCAATCACTTAAATAAAACATTATAATGAAAAACAGCATACAAATTAATGAATGTTTAACTTACGAAATAACTACGCCTACAAACAGCAGGCTAACTGGCAACTCTGAATCGTACCGGAACTTACGGTATGAGAGACGTCTCGAAGGTACGAGACAGCCTAACTGGCAAATCCCCTTCATAACACTACCCCCTCCCTAGTTCTTTGTCGTTCCAACAAAACTATACAATATATACGGACACAAACCTTAATCTTAGAGGAACATCTAACTATACACAAAATAATCCTTCAACTTATCAGGTCTTCTTCTGTGCCGCTTCCGATGATGTCCTTACTCCTCCACACAGTCCACTTCTCCTGGAAGGTCTAGGTCCTCTTCTTGATTCGCTTCTTCTCTTGGGGAACTACCACCATCCTCCTGCACTTCAGCTCTTAGGTCCTCCTCAACATCCTCAGCTGCAGTGAGCACAATTCCTCAGAGACGTCCCAGCTGAACTGTCATGTCCAACACATTGTAAGGCCCGTCCCATGGGCTCTGCAACTTTGTTGACTGTCCCTTCTTTCGCTGAGGATTGTATAACCAAACTTGGTCACCAACCTTGAAGCTTACTTCACTTGCCTTGGCATCATACTTGCACTTCATCACCTCTCCTGAAAACTTGATGGCTCCTCGCACTTGATGATGGACCTCAGCCAACCTTTCCTGAAGGTGTTTCGTATACCCGGTGGTGTCTATAGGCAGCTCTTCACCAGGTGGTCTTCCCATTAACAAGTCACCAGGTAGGTGTAACTCGTGGCCCAACATCAGTTTTGCAGGAGTGTAGCCAGTAGACTCATGGAAAGCAGACCGGTATGCCATCAGGAACGCGGGTAATTTCTGGTCCCATTCCATTTGTCCATCTACACAGTGCTTGGCCAGTTCTTGTCCTAGGGTCAAGTTGAATTTCTCCACCATCCCATCTGACTGTGGCCTTAGTGGGGTCGTCCTGGTCTTCCTGATCCCCAGTAACTTGCAGCACTCACGGAACACAGCAGACTCGAAGTTTCTGCCCTGGTCTGAATGTAGCTCTTGTGGCATCCCAAAACGACAGAAAAACTGATCAACCAACACCTCAGCAACAGTTGCAGCCTCTTGATCAGGGATAGCACAGGCTTCTGGCCACTTTGTGAAGTAGTCGATAGCAACACATGAATATCGGTTTCCTCTCTCAGGGAGTGGCAAAGGTCCAGCAATGTCCACCGCAACTCTTTCCATCGGTGCAACCACTTGGTACAACTGGAGAGGGGCACAACCACATTTCTTGGGTCCTTTCCTGGCACAGCACGCATCACAGGCCCTGAACCACTCTTCAACATCCTGTTGCATGCCAATCCAGTAGAACCTCTGTCTCAACCGGCTTAGAGTTTTCTTCACTCCCAGGTGGCCACTAGTGATCTGGTTATGGGACTCATCCAAGATCTCAGACCTCATCTTCTTTGGAACCACCAGTTGCCAATACTTACTGAGGCCTTCAGGTGTCTCCCACCGATGCTCCAGTAGTCCGTTGTTCAGGCAAAGAAGGTCCCACTGACTCCAGTAGCTCTTGGTTGAAGGGCTTAACTTGGAAACTCCTTCCCATGATGGTCGCACTGCACTACGCTGTAGCCACTCCAGCACCAGTTGCAAATCTGCACCTTCCCCAGGTCTTCTCTGTTCGATGCCAGCCCCGTCACTACAGTACAGCAGCATTTCTTCCTACGATTCCCATTCCTACTATGCTACATGTCGTCTGTCCTTCTCTCTTATTGCACACTATGAAGTATTCATCGACGTTCTCTTGCATTTCTTTAGTGGTGGGTCTTCTGCAGCCTTCTTCTTATCATCCCAACCATTCTGATCCACAAGTAACTCAAACTGTGCATGGTAAGCTTCCCAAGATACTCTACCATCACTTTCTTGAGGTTTCTTCTTAACTGAATCCCCATGATAGCCATGCACTTCACTGGTTTGGGGCCTTAAAACTGGGGCATCATAATTAAGTCCAGGACTTACAACTTCTGCATTCTGATTATTCAGCCCTGTAATGCTTCCTTTAGATGCCTGCGATCTGTCAAGATTCACCATACACTGTCCAATCCTTTCATATGCTCCCTGTACACTAACCTGAGGCTCAACAGTGCAATATTTCTCTACAGCCTCAATTTTCTCAATAATTATCTTAACATGGTCGACTACATGCTTCAACTGGCTATCTACATGCTGTCTGCACTCCATCACAATTCCCTCATTAATCTTCAGCTGGTTATCCATATTCTGTTTGCACTCCGTTACTTATTTCCTCACTAATCTTCAGCTGGTTGTCTACATGCTTCACCTGATCGTCTAGATGCTGTCTGAACTCCAGCACGTTATTGCTTACCTCACACTGCTGCTGCTGTATCTCAGCATATACTTCCTCCTTCAACTGTTGCTGCTTTTCCTTCATTTCCCCCATGAAAGCATCCAGCTGTCCTTGCATCCTCAAATGTAATTCCCTCTGTTGCACCTGAAATGCCTCCTGAAGCTGTTCATATCGTTTCTTCTGTTATACATTCTGTGCCTGTAATTGTTCCTTGAGTTCGTTCTTGAGCTCTTTCTGTTCTTCACTTTGGACCTGTAATTGTGCTTGGAGTTTTTCCTGTCCTTCGTTCTGTGTCTGTATGTGTGCTTGTAATAGTTTCATAATTCTACCCAGCGATACCTCTTCGTGCCTAGCTTGGCCTCTTGTCTGGAGACCTTCTTGCTCCATGTCGAAGATTAGACTCACTCTAGCCCTGAATAATCCCACACTCCTGATACCAGTGTTACATCCCAGTCCTCACACTGCCACAGGCACCAACAGCAGTAGTACAGTACAGGAAGGACGTTGCCCAGCGAGTTGTTTTTCCTGTGGTCAGCCTTTAGGTGTGCATTACACAAGATCAGTTGAGGCGAAAATAATCACTGGCTCCTTAAATTTCACTGTCTTTATTTTCCAAATAATTCCACATAATTCTTTCTAACTTCACTGTGCTCACAAGCACTGGAGCTATACACACTTTACTAACTGCTGTTACACTTAATGCTTAGAAACACTTCACAGTTATTACACTTAACCCGCGCCGTCCCGAGGACGTACTTCCACGTCCTCACGTTTTGTCACAGCCAGTCCCGAGGACGTACTTCAACGTCCTGCAATTGCAAGGTTCATAATTTCCACAATTTTCAAAATTCGCGGGAGATTTTCGTTCCGCCCGGGTACCCAAGCCTCCCCTACCTGCCGCCAGGCGGGCAGCGTCCTAGACCCTGCGTGACCCGCGCTCGCCCTTGTCTCGGTCACTCACCTGCCAGCAGTGACCCAGGTCAGACATGGCGCGGAAAGGTCTCTCAGATGAGCAAATTGCATCCGTCCTGGAAGCCTTCACTGGAGACAGTGATTCTCCACTCGATGATGATGTGGTGGATCGCGATTATGTCCAGCCAGAGGAAGAAATAAGTAGCAGTGATGAGGAGGTCCCTTCGCCCCGAAAAACGCGGTATGTGACATACCGTAAGGCAAGGGAAGGCCAGCCTGCTCCCCAACCACGTGCACAGCTATCTCTCCATCACGATTCTGATCAGGATGAGGATGAGGACGATGAGGATGACGGAGGCCTAGGACGTGATATCGCCGAGTGGTTGGGAAAGGAGAAAATATCACCACGTGGATCAGAAGGTGGGGCGAGACGACACCTAAGGTATGGTTCAAGTACTTTGTCTGGGGAAGTAGCAAGTGGTGTGGTGGGATTGCTGGGAGAAAGGGAAAGTGTTGTGGCGGCAGCGCGGGGTGAAAGTGAGAGTGGTGTGGGGGTAGTGCGGGGTGAAGGGGCCAGTGGTGTGAGGGAGGCAGCACGAGCACGTGGTGCTCGTAGGCCTAGGGGAGAGGAGGTTGAGTCACTCCCCAGCACTTCTTTCGCCCCTGAATATTCACAAACTTCCTCCCCACAGCCCCAGGATGTGGGGAAAGGAAAGAAAGGGAAGGGAAAGGGCAAAGGAAAACGGAGAGGGAAGAGAAGTGCGAGTGATGAGAGGCGCCGCTCTCCACCTCCCAAACCTCCCCCACCACCCTCACCTCCCCACCCTGACGAAGGGGACGATGGTGACGTGGCTGGAGACGGTGGTGTCACGTGGAACTGGGAGGATGGGAGTAATTTTACTCCCATCATTCACCAGTTCACTGAGGAGTGGCGGTCAGGTTGCACGGCTCCAGGTGTAAATGCTGGGTCGTCACGTTTAGATTTTTTCAACTTGTTTTTTGATGAGGCGTTTGTTGGGCGCATAGTAGAACAGACAAATATATTTTCACAATCCCAGCACCTTGAAAGTGAACGCCTAGGAACCACAAGCAAGCATGCAGAACAGTATGACTTTCCCGTGACTATATCAGAGATGTTCCTATTTTTTGCCCTGGTAATCTTGATGGGTGTGGTGAGGAAAAATCAAATTCCTGCCTACTGGACAACAGACCCAATCATCCTAACACCTTTCTTTGGAAAGGTGATGGGTCGTAATAGATTTCAGTTTATTCTCTGCCGCCTCCACTTTTTTGATGCAGATGATCCAGCCAATGCAAATAACACCGATAAAATGAGGAGAATTAGGCTGGTATTTGATCATTTACGGGAAATGTTCCGCTCCTCATTTTATCCCTACAGAGACCTCGTCATAGACGAGAGTCTTGTGTTGTGGAGAGGCAATATTTCCTTTAGGCAGTATATACCCAGCAAGAGACACCGTTTCGGGTTCAAGATCTTTGTTATGTGTGACTGTAAGACTGGTTATGTGCAAGACATAGTCTTGTACACGGGCGCACAGACAGATATAATAGAAGATCGGAGTATAGGACTCTCTGGGGCCGTGGTGAAGACAATGATAGAAGAGTACCTTCATCGTGGTCATGTTTTGTACCTGGACAACTGGTACACTAGCCCTCTTCTCGCTAGGTTCCTCCACCAACACGACACCGGAGTCTGTGGTACAGTCAAGAGAAACCGTCGCCATATGGTCAAGATAGGGAGGAAACTTGACAAGAATGAGGTGGTTTTCTTCCAGGCCAATAACATCCTTGCAACCCTGTGGAACCACAACAGGGAAGTTTGCCTCCTATCAACTGTTCACAGCCCCCTGATGCACCGCACAGACTCCGTGGATCACCGTAGCGAGAGGAGGCGCAACGTATGGAAACCAGAATCTGTACTTGCCTATAATCTGAACATGAGGCAAGTTGATCAGTCAGACTCGATGATTTCAAGTGTTGACTGTGCCAGGACAACGATGAAGTGGTACAAGAAACTCTTTTTCCACTTGCTCGACATCACGGTCCTGAACGCCCACTACCTGCACGCAATGACCACCGGAGTATCCGAGACCTTTGAGGGGTTTGTGAGGGAGCTGGCACGTGAAATAATCGCCAAGCATGCCCAGGAAAGACCCCCACACCGCCCCCGCGCCCCCCGTGCTGCTCAGACTCCCCTACGTCTTGCAGCCCGCCACTACCCCAGCGCAATCCCTTCCGAACCGAACCGTAAACCCCAGCGTCGCTGCCATGTATGTAAGCACTCGACAGTCAGACCATCAACGCAGAGAAAAGACACAAGATACGAGTGTGTCGAGTGCAATGTTGCGTTGTGCCTTCAGCCTTGTTTCAAGGAATATCATAATCTCGTACACTTCTGAAACTGTGTGGGAAGGCGAAATGACGCTCATGATAATGGTAAGGCCAGTCAGTAGGTGCTAAGTCAAATATAAGGTTGAAACGGGTGTTATTTTTTCAGAAAAGTAATGTATAAGATGAGAATTAGTGTAAGTGGAAAGAATTGTTATCAAAACTACACCCCCTGTGTAAATCTGGTCAGTAAATATGTGATAGCAAGGAAATAAAGTGGAAACGGGTGTAATGTTAGCATGAATAAAACGTATAAGTTGAACATTACTGTAAGTTGTCATAATTGATGTCACGAGTACACCCACATTCTGGTCAGTAAGTATGTGATAGGAATTATATACAGTGGATGATGTTGTAATGTTAGTAGTAAGGTATTTTATAAGTTGATTACTTGTGTAAGATGAAACAAATGATATCGCGATAACACTCCCTGTGTAAGTATGCGCAAATATGACGCTAAGTTCCATCGTACTTTCAGAAATGATGTAATATCAATTATATCAAGTGTTTACATGTGCAATGTTAGTGTAGAATTATTATATAAGTAAAAAAATAGGTTGTAAGTTGAATTAGTTGTCATAGCGACTTCACCGTGTGTGTTACTATGCGCTATTATTACGCTATATATTTACGTAAGGCCTGAAATAATCTCAAAACAGTTCTATAAAGTTGAAAAGTGTATAATAATATTAGAAAGGTATTATGTTAGTAGAAAAAGCACAATACGAGTTGAAACATCAGTCACAGCGAGTTCACTCACTACGTAAATTAGCGCTAGCATTACGCTAAATGTTATCAAAAGGTCTGTGAATACGTAAAAACAGTTCAATATA
This sequence comes from Coenobita brevimanus, assembly GCF_032717465.1. Lineage (NCBI taxonomy): Eukaryota > Metazoa > Arthropoda > Malacostraca > Decapoda > Coenobitidae > Coenobita > Coenobita brevimanus. The sequence continues at coordinate 12,474,739 of NC_137009.1, forward strand.
ATGTAAAATTGTATAATGTTATTGTAAAAGTATTATGTAAGTAAAAAAAATTATATGTATCATGATTTTAGAATGTTAGCTATTCATGGGAACCAAGTTGGCCGATTTTGCTCGTTTCTCACGATGGTACAATGGTTATTTCTGCTCTATTTTTGTATGAAATCCAATATACTCTTTTATCACATGTTTTTATGTTTGTAATAAATTCATTTCTACTTACTTTCATTGGTTTCCCAAACTTATAATACCATAGAAAACGTTTGATGCTCACACCGCATAGGGAGAACACGGGGCCAGGTGGGACCAAGGCATACCTGGTTAAGCTAATTAGGGACCCCAGGGACCACTTTCTTTGCCACCGGCCATTGTTTCTGACCAAAAGCGAAAGTTTAAGCAAAAAAAAAAAAAGGTCAAAAATTGCCCGGGATTGGGGGGTACCAGTGGTCGAAAAGTGGCCGGGACGGGGCGGGTTAATGCTTGACACTCAAGTTCCAATGATATACAAACTTCAGTAACCCGCCACTGTTTGCCACTGTTTTCAAAAGTATAAAAAAATATACAATCTTCACTGACACTGACACTGCACTACACTCAAACCAAAACCGACTGCTCTTCACTCAAAGTGACTTGACACCCGACTAAACTCCAAACCGACTGACTACCTTACTAATCTCTTCCCCAACCTTATATAGGCTTGCATTGTTCTAGACTGCTCTACATTCTACGAGAACAACAGTTGCCAATTCGGAGACAACCAAAACATGCCAGAGTTGTCTCACATTACATAACACTCTAAATCATATACCATACGAACTTAAATTACATAATTTAATAAGCAATCACTTAAATAAAACATTATAAAGAAAAAAAGCATACAAATTAATGAACGTTCAACTTACGAAATAACTACGCTCACAAACAGCAGGCTAACTGGCAACTCTGAATCGTACCGGAACTTACGGTACGAGAAACGTCTCGAAGGTACGAGACTACCTAACTGGTAAATCCCCTTCATAACAGTATTTTCACAGAGTTCCTAAACAAAAGAAAATCTGATCACGCAGGCCCTGTATTTTAGTATTTTAAATAGAAAAAGTTGGAGACATTTAAACATGAGCTTACTAATGAAGAACTCAGTTTTTTGCTCCAGTTATAAACACACATTTCCAGTCCCTTTTCACCTAGCTTGTAACAGAGGACATTAATGACAATGTTCCCCAGACAAAGCACTCTGATAAGATATTTAACACCAAATGAATACTCTAGTGTATATTTTATACAGAAGACCTTTCTGCTCAAGAAGATGGCTGGCTTTTTCTGTGACCGCCTCAGTTGCAGAGCTTATCTCACGTCCAAAGTAATTTAGAACAGTAAATGATTAACGGATGCCCAAAATATGTAAGGAATGGAGAAAAAAAAAGTCACTTATAAATTAGTACACTTTGAACACACCTGAATAATCATGCTAGTCACAGAGAAAAAAAAAAAAACATATTGTAATACACAATGGCATTTTTATTTGCAAAATTCGTCATACTACCTGAGTATTTCTTTGCTGTAGAGGACGCCGTTGTTAGAGAAATATATTCAGTGTAGGATGTCTTTATTCTATGGGTATGGTCATCTGGGATTTTATGTCTGGCATCTACTGAAGTGTACAATTTTATTTTGTTCATCAGAATGGGTTGACAGTTTTATTTTTTCCTTAATAATTGTGTCTCTTTTTCAAGCAGCATCTATTCTCGCTCCAAAGCAATACCATACAGCGACATATAATAACTGATAAACAAGATAATTATTTAACACTAACACATGTGAAAAATGTTCAATAAGTTCTGGTAAACAAATCGGGGCCCTCTTTCTGGGCACCAAAATGTGAGAAATGTTAAATGTATCCAAGTCGGTATCCCTGCTGGGACACCGCTATGCAAGAATTTTCTCGCTACACAACTCGTAGGTCGTTACTCCTTCCTAAAGTTGTCTAAGTAAATCAAACAAGTCTCAGAGTTAGGTGATACATAAATTAAATTTAACTCACCTACAATACTATCTTCTATCTTATCTCTTCGCTAATCCCCCCTTGAATTGGCCAATTCGTAAAGGTTACTTAGCTATATGAAGAGGGAGTGATCGTTAACCGATGACGATGAGGCTGCCTGGTATAGTTGCTTGAGCAAGCAAGCGTCCTTATGGTGCGTATGTACACCCTAGCTTGAGAGTGACTAGGAACAGAGTGAGTGAACGCGGCAATTCTACCTCCCTCATAGAATGGTAGGTTGCCAACTTTTAGTTATTTACAGTACTAAATACAGTTAAATTACATCATGATATGTACAGGGCAAATCTAACAAATTAATCTTAGTTCCACTTAAACTAAAGTTAGACCAAATATTCCCTTTAACTATGTAAATATCTTAATTCCACATCTGCCTTAACAGGGGAATCTTTCCCTGCTTGCCACGTCACCTATCGCGCAGACGCAGCTTAGGTCAGTGGAAAATACCACATAATTACATGTATTTACAATGCATAGTTGTCCACGGGGGTTAAATGCAGTAGCATTTAATTTATCAATAACAAGAATTATTAAAGAGAACGTCGTTTCTGGGTTATTAAAACCGCTTGAATAATTAACAACAGTCTCTACGTCCTCTGCCTTTAACCAGGGATAACTATGATAAATTTAGAGAGTGCAACTGCTCTGGGGGAAAATATTTCCCACAACTCATTAAAAAAAAAAAAAAAAAGCTAAACAGGCAAACAAGATATTATAATAGACTACTCATCTTTAACCTGATAGCTGCAATGTATACATCATACTGCATGATGGAAAACTTGTAGCTGCGACATGCATTTATATGAGCAAGCTTTTTTTTGGAACGGGCGTGCGACACATTTGTCCCATACCGTAAGTCCTCATTGCTTCACCACGGCTAAACGAAGGTAATTAATGAACTCACGTTTGTTTTTCCTGTACTCTTCCATGCACTAATTCATTTCATACGGGCAAAGATTATTTCTGAGATTTTTTTTCCTCATTCCTTTTGGGTGGGTAGACCCAGGAATGTCCTCTGTACATCACCACGGCCGAACTAAGGTAAATAAAGAACTCATATTTGTTTTTCCTATACTTTTCCATGCACTCTCATTTTATATCAGCAAAAAATTCTTTGGAAAAAAAATCCGCGTTTAAGCATATGGGGGGGTTAGACCAAGAAACATAATGCCACAGTTATTGCGTGAAAAAAAAAAAAATGTGTATACAATAAAGTAAACATTTGCATAGCTATTCTAGAACTTACAACTATGCAATGTTTAAGTCATAATTTGTTGAATATTTCCATAAGATTATAATGATATTTTTGAACATTCTTTTCTGTTTTATACAGTGAGTTAGCTTAGTTCAAGGTATTTAATATTACTATAATTTTCCGCAGAAGTGCACATTAAATCCCTTACTATTTAATGTTCTAATAGAAGTAAATATGCTATAAATATTGTGTTATTATGTGAACTTGGTATTGGTTTGCATTGAAGTCTAAGCATTTGACAACTAAGAACAACCTATAACTAGAAAATATTCAGAGAGCGCATACCTCCGCCAGTGCCATTGCCATCTGGATCCAGAACCGTGGAGATATTGTGTGAAATACATAGGATCTGAATCTTCCCCAGAATATAATCAACTGTTCTTTTACCAATGACCAACTCTTCCACAAAATTTTTTTGAAATTCATTGGGACTTTTGGAGATACTGAGCCGGATACATACGATCTGAATATGGATCCGCCTCCAAATTTAATCAAGTCTTTCCTGGACCATGGCCCACCCTTCCACAAAACTTAATTGAAATTCATTGACAACTTTTACAGATAATGTGCGGCAGGATCCGGATCCATTCTTTTGTTCTTTGTAGTACTTTTATTTCTACAATTAGGTTTCAACCTTATTTTGAAAATGCACTTTTCATTTGTGGCGTCCTTTACTTTGTTGTCCGGAGGCATATGACCCTGATAGTTTCACCGCCAGATTTTAATTATATTCAGTCAATCAATCAATTAACTCCACAATTACTTTACTCACAGCTAGGGCAAGTACGCAATCCATATGCATGTTGAGAAGTATGGGAGGAAGGTCTTTCTCCAGTATTTACCGTTAAGAATTTGATTGTTCCTCCTCCGCCCTTTTTACAGTATTGTTTGAATGCAGGTCAGCAGTCAGTCGTATTATTCCTGCTGGGATTTCACAGATTCAGAGGAGATCGCGTAGTGCCTCCTAGTATACCATGTGAGACGCCTTCCTGAAATCTACTTAGGCTACAAGCAGACTTTGTTGATACTCAAGGCGGTGTTCCACGATAACTCGAGAAGCTAAAATGCGGTCAACTGTTGACTTCTTGAGAGTGAATCCGGATTGCTCAGGCCTCTAAACTTTAGTAAATTGTCCCAGATACACATCAGGAGAATAGGGGGAAAGAATCTTGCCCAATACACTGAGGACTATACCACCATGGTGTTACTACAATTGTGATAGTCTCCTTTCCCTTTCTGGGTAGGGGTAACCAAATCTCTTGTCCAGTCAGGAGGAATGATATTAGTTCACCAAATGGGTTCTGTATCAGAAAATAATGCTTGGTATTGGCCTAACCCACAGCTATGATCAGTTTTGCCAGGATGCCACAAACACCAGCTACTATACATTTTTTCAACCTATCCTCTGCCTTCTTGACTTCCTCTAGAGAAGGAACAGTATTACTAATTCGTGCGAGAGCAGTCAATGGTTGAAAAACCAGTTGATACAAACTCTTCACTGGTAGGTTCAGTCAAATACTGCTTCACATGGTATTCAGCTCAATGAGCCCTACATTCACTTGTCCCCATCACGTGCTGTGCATGTGCTATCCAACAGAGTTAACTTGAGAGGCAGGTCTGGAGAGAAGCTTTTTCAGGGCCTAGTAAGCAAGTTGAAGGTCATATGCATGAAAACAGACTACCACCTCCATTGCGATTTCCCTGACATACATCTCTTCGTCCCTTCTTAGCAAAACTTGTGCCTTTCAAAACAGGAGTCTGTGCTGTTCCCAATCTGCAGCCGGTCTGACAGCATGACTTTCCACAGTTGTGGCCAGTGTCTCCGCTATGACTAAACCTTACCTTGTTCTCAGATGCTGTCAAACGTACTCACCAGCTACTGCCAAGGTAGTGCATTTGAAGGTATCCCATTCTTCAGAAGGTCCTCGATAATACTGACATTTCAGATGGATTTGAGACTGCCACTGCAGACTAAAAGAAAACACTTCTCGTCCCTGAGCGTCTCAAGATGAAACTGTTTTGTGTAGCATCTTGAGCTTTGCTCAGTTTGAATTGTGGCTTTAGAGTGGCAACAAGAAGTCTGATCAGTAGCAATGAACTCTGCACTCTTAAAAATTCTGCAGTTCTGAAGGATCCTACAGCGAGCACTAACAAGGATGTGGTCAGTCTCTTTGGCAACCTTTCCAGTACCGGGATACAAAGTCCAGTGATAGGTGGCCGCTGGGACCAGGATTCAACAATTTTCAATTAACGGGACTTTACAAAATCCAAAATGTCAATTAATGGGACTTTGAACAATCTATAAGATAAGAACTGTTGTGATTCCGGTTCCAGTGCCATAAGGACCTATGTGCATTGATTCCTCGAAGCTTTCCCTGTCAGTGCCAGTAACTGCACTGAAGTCAACCAGGAAAAAAGGTGTATCCAGCAAAGGATATTGGTCCACAAATGAGTCAAGTTTAGTACAGAACAGCTTCTCTTCAAGAGCACTCAACACAGGTGGAACATACATGACAATGAGATGAAGACCAAGCAATATACACTCAACATCTGGAGAAACTTCATCCATACAACTGACAAAGCAAGCAGCAGTTGCTATGGTAACAATTCAATGTTGGCCACCATCATCACAGGCAGAGCAGTAGTGTATATAACCATCACGGCTGATCTGACAGTGCCTGAGGAGCCTCTCCTTAGATGGTGCAAGTATGCAAAACCCCATCTGCCCTAACTTACGTGACAACAAGGACAGTCGTTTATCCCTCAAAATTCTTAGAAGGTTCCAAGCCCCCACTCAGATTGTCTTCTTAAGGTTAAACCAGTGGTGTGTCCAGGACATTTAGACAGGCGTGGCCAAGATTGGACACGGAGCTAGTGTGGGGTGGCCATGGCATGGCGAACCTTAATGAATGGCAGGTGATTAAACTATGTAAATACAGATATTAAGTGCATCACAATTTGCTTCAACTTATGCATAGATGAATAAAAAATTAATGTCAAACTCATGTTAGAATCCAGTTTAATGTCTGCATTCAAGGCCAGGTTGTTGTTTACATTATAGAATACAGCATTCAACTAAATGTGCCATGCTGACCTCAACTAAAAAAAAATTATGAAAACTGTAAAGAAACAGTTATAACATACACCAAACAAACCTTAGCTCCAAACAAAGCGTGTACAATAAAGTAATGTTATATAAACTTTTTATCTAGAAACTGCACGTGTGATAAATTGGTCAAACTATCGTGTGACACGTGGGATCTTCCTCTACGGAACTTGCTCATCAAAACAATAAAATCGTCAAATCATTGACAGAAGTGTCATAACGCAAGAACAATATAATTTGGATGACTACAGAGCCGCTTACTAATCGGCGACCACTGTATTTGTTAACAAGTAACTGCATGGATTAGGAACTGGCTAACAAACAGGAAGCAGAAAGTGTTAAATGACCAGCATTTTTCCCACCTTATTGTGTCGATGAACTTAATCAAATACCTATCACATCTGGGTTGGCCACAGGGGTGGACAATGAGTTTTCAGGGTTGGCCATGGCCACCCAAGGCCATCCCATAAAATTGCTACTGGGATAAACCCCCACATGGTTCTCAAGGTTCGTGTGTCCTCTGCCCTACCAAACGCTGCAAAAACAGGACTTGTGCTAGGGGGTCCTCCCCTCATCATCCAGCTTTTGGGTCCTGTAGGTTTTAATCAGCAACCGTCATAATTGGTGCCACCATATCAGGGCCCCCAAAGTTTTGTCAAACTAGCATCTGAGGAGGGACCTCAGGGCAAAACTGGGTCAGTTTCAGAAAGTCCATGCTGACCCTGATCCCTCTTCCTCTAAGTAAGTCACGCAAGATGTAAGTTTTTCCAGGGAGGGCACACAATCCCCTCCGAAACGTCCAAAGTCATGGGATGACTGACCACTGTCATTTGGACTGGGGCGTGTAATCTCTTACAAGGTCTATCCAAGTTTGATTCAGAGTTCTCCTTCTCTTAGGGGGACTACCAATGAAGGCTATCGAGCTCCACCCACCTTGATATATTGGTGTTGACTTATGTAGTTCATCCGCTTTTTGACAGGTCTTATTTATAGTTTTTGGGGGTGTCTAACCACCTTCCTCACTAGCCTTGGCCAGTGGGTTGCCGGATCAGTAGCCGACGAAACAACCATGGGACAGGTACTACTGGACTGCATGTTACCAATAGCATATTGAACCTAACAGTGAGAAAGCACTGGCAATAAAAGGGGGTGGGGTGTTTGGTTCAATGTATAGACTTGTAGTGGGATTTGACTGAAAAGCTCCAGTACCTAACTAAAGATCCATATGTTGAATGGAATCAAGTTTTGAAAGGGTGCGAGTGGAGGCAGAAGAGAAGACTTGGCAAAAATAATTGAGTTTAGAAAGTAGTTTGCAACAAGTGAAGATGCTGAAGAGTAGAAATTTTAACGGATGAAACATGTGCATTCTAGTTTAACCGGGATTCAAAGATGAGGCAAAGAAAAGTGGTAGATAAGCAGCAGGGAAGAGGGATGTTAAAAAGGTAAAGAGAAAGTTGGGGTATGGTTCGTGAGTAGGTAAACGTCCCTACACAGGGCACAGAATAAAGATAACCTTCAGTCGTGGCCTCATTGAAGCAGTATCAATGTCAGAATGGTGGATTGGAGATGAGGTAGGTCAGAATATGCAGCGTATTTGCAAAATTGTCAACAAACGGAGGCCGAAACTGATTGGGGGTACACTGCAGTTGATGCCACTTATAATGTACTGAGGACAGCCCAGGGGAACAACTTCATAGTGGGGAAATGCACATCAAAAGGGGGCTTCCGGAGGCATGTAAAAATCGAAGGGAAGAAAAGCTTGAACAAAAACCTGTTACCATAAAAAAAAAGAAAAAAGAAGGAATTATGACATTGAAGAATATGATGCCTCCAAGCAGTATCGTAGGCATTTTCTAAAATAGAATGATTAAGTTGGACAACATATCATATAGAGAAGAATGAGAAGAAAGGAATAGGGCGCAGAATAAGAGGAGAAAACAATTCCCAGTCAGCAACCTGGAACTGCCAATAGGGAGGACGAGGAGCGGGACAGAAGAGGTTAAAGTGAGTTTGAGAGGGAAGTGTTCACTAAAAAGATTGTCTTCCAACACCGACTAGTAGAAAATCAAAGAAATCAAAGGTGAACAAAGAGAAATATCTAAGCAAGGGAGGAACGGTTGCTTAGGTCGAAATGAGTAGGGAATCTACAGTAGTTAAAGCTGAAGACCCTTGATAAACTAGAAACTGTTTTAATAAGACTGTCACTGTTAATCGCAGTCATCTCGCAGGGAATGCCCGCAATTTAAATCAAGACGGAGATGAATCGAAAGGGGAAAGGAGTGAAGCAAGGTGAAGAGTGGAAAATTAAATGGATATGAGAGAAATAGAGCTAATAGTGATCATCTGACGGAGAAAGACACGAGCAGAAGAAAGAGGGACAGGAACAGAAGTAGAAAGAGATTAAAAGAGATCCAAATTACAGATAAGGGGTGTGATAATATATAACGAATTTCATCCACGAAATTTATAATCAAGAATAAGAACTGAGAAGATCGAAGAATGGTTTCCCGGGGAAAAGGAAGAAGGCAATCGTGTGTGAGGAAATAAGAAAAAGGAGGTCTGTATGATGGGCAAGGATTCCTCTGTCATTCCACTAAAGAAATGCCATAACAAATGAAACAGAAAATAAAGTCCAGGTGGAATGCAGTGGTTGTTTACAGCACTGAGAGCAAAAGTAACCATGAGGCATAGGTAGATCAAGAACGGAAGCGATTGGAGAAGACAGGAATGATGTGGTGATCATGGAGGAGGATGGTGGCTAAACAGAGAAAGAGAGGGAAATTTGAAGACGAAGAAGGGAAGGCTCAGGAGGGATAGGAGGAAGAGGAGCTGGAGGTAAAGAGAAGGGAGCGAGATGTATTTCTGCAGTTACAGGGTAGGCAAGGTGCAGTGAAGGTATTTACGGATACTTTGTAAGAATTCAGCTTCCATAGAAGAAGACAAAGGCTGAGTGCAAGCAGGTGAAAAAAAAACTCCATGCCACTGCTGTTTGGACGAGGGGGAGTGTTGGGGAGGCAAGGCAGTATAATTATGGAGAGGGGGGAGAGAACAGGAATATGAGACGGGAAGGACGCGTGAGTACCTTTGTTTGTCTTCACGTGGAGAAAGCGAGGAAGAAGATTGGGAACATACTGAATGTTAAGCAGGTTGGGTAGAGGGAGCACAGGTAACAAGAGAGGAAAAAGAGGAAGAGGAATCAGGAAGGGAAACAAAAGCAGCGAATAATTGGAGACAGATAGGGAAGCCGAAGCGCTAGAAGAGCAGGAGATAAGTGACACAATATGAGTAGTATGGGCTACATGCGCATAGATGCCAGGAGAATGATGGAAGCTATGTGCTTGGCGATGGACTTCTTGAAGGGAAAGGCCATTTTATTTCCTGTGAAAACAAGACACTCCCATTTGAAAAATGTATACTGGGCATTTTCTGTACGAGGCTGCATGTCGACCTTTACACTTCTGCAAGACAGGATGCAAGAAGTACAGCCAGAGGAAGAGAGTAAAGCCTGAACACAGTTGGGGCAGACAGCTTGAGTATTTGGACGAGTGACCAAAATGGCAGCAGGAAGAGCACTTGTGTGGGGGGGATGAAGGAACATATTCTTCACCGGAGAGTAAATTGACCCCAATGATGAAAGAAGAGGAAGAATACAAACTTCAACTAAAACTCAGTAACTGTCCTAGGGACAGCCACTAGTCTCGACCTACTTTTTCTTAGTGGCCATGACCCCATCAAGGAGATTTTTTTTTTTCTATTCGCAATTGCCCATGCCAGGACACATAACCTGGGCCCTTCAGATTCCTTGCACAGCCTCCAGTTCCCCAGGAATGAAGAGACTCTGAGGCTAAAATAATAAAAATTAATAATGCATTTTCATTGTTTAGCCACTATAAGGGATCTTCGCCATATGTTCAGGTATGTGCAGTATAAACAAGATCTGAAGACCCTAAGGTAACTTCTTTGTACCATGAACAAGAGATCTGACAAAGGTGTCAAAGAATGCGTGTGTCTGCTACTGCTTCTTATAATGACTTTGACCCCTTTAGGGGAACTTGAATTTGTCTTCTATCAGCAATGGTCCATGCCAGGACACATAACTTCTCAGGTTCCAGGTGCAGTCTCCAGTTTTTCTGGAATCGTTTGGAGACTCTGAGGCTGGAATAATAATAATTAGTTACGTATTTATATAATGCAGCCACGTTAAGGAAGCTTCACCATGTGGTAAGGTATTGTATGTTTAATATAAAAAGATCTGAAGACCCTAAGCAACTTCTTTTGTAACATCAACAAGTGATCTGAGAAAGATGTCAAAGAACGCATGTGTCTACTTCTGTTTCTTATAATGACTTTGATCCCATTGGGGTGATGTAGATTATTTTTTTCTATCAACAATGGGCCATGCCGGGACATATAACTTGGGCCCTGCAGATTCCTTGCAGTCTCCAGTTCTCCTGAAATCGTTGCGAGACTCTGAGACGAGGATATTAATAAACAGGACACTGTAACTGTCCCACAGAAAGTCACTTGTCTCCACCCACTGCTTCTTAACGACCTTGGTCCCACTGGGGAGAATGGATTTTTTTTCTCTCTCTCTCAGCAATGGTCCATGCCAGGACACATAACTTTTCAGGTTTCACTTGCAGTCTCCAGTTTTCCTGGAATCGTCGGGAGACTCTGAGGCTGGAATAATAATAATTAGTTATGCATTTTTATAATGCATCCACGTTAAGGAAGCTTCACCATGTGGTAAGGTATGTGTAATATAAACAAGATCCTAAGTCCAAAGGTAACTTCTTGTGTAACATCAACATGGGATTTGGCAGAGGTGTCGAAGAAAGCATGTGTCTCATACTGTTTCTTACAATGTCCTTGACCCCATTGGGGAGATGTGAATTTTTCTATCAGTAATGGCCCATCCCAGGACACATAACCTGAGCCCTTCAGATTCCTTGTGCAGTCTCCGGTTGTCCTAGAATCGTTGTGAGACTCTGAGGCGAGAATAATGGTAATAATACCAGCACAAACAATATTCTCCTTGGATAAATTATTATTTCATCAGTGTTGACTGGCTGTTAGCGGCGTCCAAGGGGAAGAATAATAAAACAATGGACAAAGAAAACTGAGTGTTGTTGTTCGGAAACAATAATGTGAATATCATCAACAGTCACCAAAATTTAGGTTTCCAAAGGGCAAAAACGTTGGAAGACCTGTAGTTTCTGTAGAGGAATTTAACTGGGCATCTGGAGAGATTGAGAGGGAATTACCGGAAGGATCAACCAAAGATTAAATATTATAAGGTCGGGTCGCATTTATCACTCTGAGAAGATGAGTGCCATTGGGTCACATAGAGGATGTGACGTCAGTGCCTACTTGGCGAACCAGATAGAGATGAAAGGAAAGGTTTTCTGGATGTGTTATGACATTAAAATATTACGATCATATATAGGGCCCAATGAGAGAGAGAGAGATGGCTAAGGAAGGGTTAGTGAGTAAGTAAGAAGGATGAAGACGGGACAAGGAACCTGAAGACAGGAAGGGCAGACGTAGGAAGGATTGGAGGAAAGTAAGGTTCAATAGTCATTACGGAAGAGGAAGAGGAACAGGTGGACGGAGTTGTGGACGTAAGGAGTCGTGAGGTGGGAGTTGCTGTAGGTAAGTATGAGGAAACAGTAGAGCTGAGTAGAGCCTGGAGTCAAAAGGGCCAGGTAATTACCCACCCAGGGATCTAGTTCCGAGCATGTACTCCCAATGCTACCCAAGAGGACAGCAACACAGTGTGGGAGAGCAGAGACTCACATCACCATGCTGGGCCAGCAGCCGATGACCGAGGGTCCTACATCAAAGCCACAGCACCCCTGGACTCGCAGCTGCAGCCATGTAGTATCTTGTCTCTGCAGAGGTCCACACGTGGAATGACGTCGAACCACCATGGCCCTACAATTTGCTAGATCAGCAGTCCATGGGCACACTCCAGTCCTCTTGTTGCATCAACGTAAGGCCACTGACTAGAATTTTGATGAATATGAAAACTTCCACACCACTTAATGTTAAAAACAAAATAGAAAGAATAGGAGGAATGAGAAGGAAGACGGAACAGAAAAGAAAAGACCTTGCAAAATTAACTGAGGATTCAGTGGGTGCATAAGGAGAAAGAAGAAAGCAGAACCACGTGGGGACTCAAATGCGGCGTGCAACCAGGAACCAGTCCTCCACACGCTACCGTCGAACCCGCCAAGGTACCCTGCGAGAGCTTCACCGCACGTCAAGTCCTAGTCTACGTCTCCTAATCTCCCCCACGACGACAATGAGCAAGGAAACGGAGGGATTATGCAAAGGTAAATACTTATGCTACTTCACTGTATTATATTTCTTTAACAACAGTATCTCAGTATTATATTAGAGTTAATGGTAAGCGCCATCCCAGATTTAAGTATCAGGAAATAAGAGTAATATAAAAAGAAGTGCAAAGTGGTAGATTAAACTCAGTAATAAGTATTAAACACATTTACTTGGCTTGATAATTGCACTGTAAAAGCATCGATTTTTCTCTTCCATCAACAATGTATGCGTCAAACACTCAATATTCTGTGCCTGTATCTGCATCATGTATAAGTAAACATTACCACCTTCTTTCATATATTGTCTTCGTAATATTTAATTGTTAAAAGTAAAGGTAGTTAACAACCAAGAGGTTTTTGGTTTTAAAATGGAGATGCAGAAATATTTACGCCTTTATAACGGCATCAGTAAAAGATTGTTGTTGTAACACCATGCATTCATTCTGTCGACCATGATGGCTATTCATTATAAAGGAAGTTCAGGCTTGCAACACTCTCCCGTCACCCTTGAGGAAATGACAGGTATCTCAGCAGGTCAATGAATGAGCAGCAATGAGCTCCTCTATTCATTGTCAGAATAAAATGCCAGAAAGGTAGCGGGATGTTGAGGCCAATCTGTACTGGGGACAGAAAGACTTACGATTAAGTTATCAAGAGGCTGTCATATCCAATGTCCAAAACAAACAAGTTGTGTTAGGCACAACAAACCTCACCCGACAGCAGTTATTTTATTGTTATTAAATACAGACTCATTTCTACCATTTAGCATCAGTGCACAATTAAAGTCTAAGGTAACGGCGCAAATGTTTTCAAGTTACGCTCTCTGAAAATCCGTGACGTTGCGTTTGACCTTTCAAGGACACTCATAGTCAAAGGTTATGCTGTCAAATGAAAGCCCCTATGAGACTTCATATATCTTTGTAATGGTAAATATATCTTCAAGGAGCTCCAGTTATAGTCCCTTGAATATCCGTAACCTTGTGTTTGATCTTTCAAGGTCACTTACAAAGGTCAAGGTACCAATTATATACCAATATGGGATTTCCTATATGTTGATAATAGTAAATTTCTCTCTATCTTCATCCAGTTTCGAGTTATAGTCCCCTGAATATCCGTGACCTTGAGTTTGAGCTTTCAGGTTCAGTCAAGGTGAAAGGTTCTGGTGCCAAATGAAAGCCCATATTACGAGTTCCTGTATGTTTCAATAGTAAATATCTCTATCTTCAACCGTTTTCAAGTTAAATCCCTCTGAAAATCCCTGACCTTGATTTTGACGTTTCATGGTCGCTCAGTTACATCTAAAATTTAATAACTTTCTTTGGGGACCAGTGCCCACATATCCTGAAAGTTTCATGTAATTTCATTCATCCGTTTTTTGTAATGTACCAACCAACAAACAAACAAACAAACAAAGTGGCGATCATCTCACCTACCTTTCACACTCCTGGTCACCCTCCTTTCGGGACTTTGGCGAAAGCTTTGCCATTGCATTTGACATCTCAAAGGCTTTCAATCGAGTGTGGCATAAAAATTTACTTTCCAAACTGCCCTCTTACGGTTTCTATCCATCTGTCTGTGCCTTCATCTGTAGCTTCCTTTCTGGTCGTTCCAAAGCTGCTGTTGTAGATGGCCACTATTCTTCTCCTAGATCTATCAGCTGCTCCTGAGGGCTCTGTCCTATCACCAACTCTCTTCCTTTTATTCATCAATGACCTTCGAAGGTGTACTAACCCTATCCTCTCATACGCTGATGATTCCACCCTTCACCTTTCCATTTGGTTCTCGCAATGTTCATCTCAACAGTTTCATCAACAAACTAGGGATGAAGTCATGGCACACCTAATATCTGACTTGACTTGTATCTCTGACTGGGGAAAAAGTAATCTTTGTTGTTTTTAATGCATCAAAGACTGTTCTTACACTTATTAACCCGACAAAGTTTTCCACAGGAGTACCCAGTAATGTATAATAATGTCCACCTCAATCCTGCATCATCCTTAAACATACTTGGCGTTTCATTCTTTAGGGATTTATCTTGGAAAGATCATACTATATCTCTTGTAAAATCTGCTTCTAAGAGTTTATGTGTGGTAAGCCGACTCCGTACCATCTTTACCCCTGCACAGTTGTTGACTTTATACACGGGTTTTATTCGACCCTGTGTAGAGTACAACTCTTATGTGTGGTGAGGCTCCCCACATACAGCTCTTCTCTACAAGGTGGAGTCAAAGGCTTTTCGTCTCATTAACTCTCCTCTTCTTACTAGCTCCCTTCAGCCTCTATCTCTTCGTCGCACTGTTGCATCTTTGTCTCTTTTCTATTGCTACTTCAATGGTCACTGCTCGTCTGAACTGTCTGCTTCCATCCCTCCAGCTCTACGACGTGCACGCAACACCGGTTTAGCAACAAACTCTCATCCTTTTTCTGTCCAGCTCTCTAATGCAGGAATTAATTGTTAGGCCCGTGTCCCATATTCCCATATAGAAGTTCATCTTCGAGAACAGCCTCGATCACCACGATCTCACCCTTGAGGTATGATCTTGGTGAAATGCCACGATCATGCCTCAAACGGAAGGCCTAAACGACCATTTCACGACACAGTCACGCTAGTGCTGACACACACAAAATACATTGTTACGACATCCAACGACACCCTACGGAAGCGTCACGTTATCCTGACGACACACTATGATCATCACTCTGTTCAAAAATAACGGTCACTTGACTCTACGTCACGCCAAGACACCGCCACGTTGCGTGTCGTAAGTTGTCGTATCGTGTCTTAGGTAAAACTTTGCCTGTCATATGTATAACTTCGTGTGTCGTAGCGGGTCTTGGGGATCCAATATCCAGGTTATTGCTACGACACGTCAAGTCACACCTAACGACAGGTTACGACAACCTACGACATGCTAAGATACGCTAAGGCACGCGAAGTCACAGCTGAGACAAATGACGTTACCGTCACATGTCACGTTCTCCTTGTCGGTGCCCACACCAACAATTTTTGAACATTCCAAAAATTTTCGTAGAGCGCCAGGAACTGCGAAGAATGACCAAGCTCTCCACGTCAGCGTTACGTCATCGCTAAGTCACGTCACTTTAATCATGACGACATGCGGCGACACACGAAGACATGAAGATCGTAGCGTGTCGTGGGAAAGTTCCTGACAGTGGGCTTTATTCCCAGTCTTTCATTTATGCAACAGGTCAAACCTGAAACTGTCTCACTCTGTCTGTATTTCCCTATGATCTCCAGTCTTTCAACTGCAGTGTGTCCAGGCATCACGAAATGAACGGAGCTTAAATTCGGCTCTCTGTTGTAATTTTATTTATTTATTTAATTTTTTCTGGAAGCAGCGGTTTGCGGGCTCCTGGACTTTGGTTCTTTCTTCCTTGCATTTTTTACATATATACAGTATATATACAGTATATATATATATATATATATATATATATATATATATATAATACATTGTGATAAAGTATAAACATAATAACATTTCAGCGAGAAACTCTTTTACTTTAATCATATTACAGCTATAAACTTATGTCTATCCATCCTCTTGTCTAATT
Source organism: Coenobita brevimanus (assembly GCF_032717465.1). NCBI lineage: Eukaryota > Metazoa > Arthropoda > Malacostraca > Decapoda > Coenobitidae > Coenobita > Coenobita brevimanus. The sequence continues at coordinate 12,491,070 of NC_137009.1, forward strand.
ATAATAAATATATCTATCTCGATATCTAGATACAAATACAGTATATATACGGTATCCAAATAGAGTAATATATGCAGCTTTAAGGAGATAAGAGTTAGGTTTTTATTTCGTATCTGCCGGGCGTTTCACATAAATTGAGTGCTGAGAAGTTAAACCACAGCTAGTACATACGTATTATATACATACTTATTTCACATACATTACCTTTTATAAGGCAATGTTTGTCAATATGGAGGTAAAGAGAGTGGCTTTGTATTTGAGAAAAAGAGTCAAACCAAAGTGCCAGAAGTCAGGTCAGAACCAAGATCACTGAGAAATGCGTTAATGAGTATACTGCTGCTTCAGAAACTCACTCTTGCAGACTTCTAAGGCTACTCTTCATAGGTCTGCTTCCTTTTGCGTACAGGTACCTCACAAAATTCATAACACATCAGATTGTTTGTGCATTAAACACAAAGGTACTGAGAGAAAAAAGACTGGTATTTAGCGACAAATTATACTAAAGTTCATAATTATCTCTGTGCAGGGGCATAGCTAGTAGTTATTAAATATGGTCGCTTAGAGATGGCCAAGGCTAATTTTGGGGTGGACCAAGCAGAACTCTTCAGGCTGTATCAAACGTATTCTCCCAAAAATCTGGGGTCACCACTGTGGTGACCAAGATTATTTTGGGAGCTCTGGTCACGCCACTGAATACCTGAAACTTGAAGAAGGAATTCATTCATAAGAAAATATAATTACTCTGTTGAAATTTTTGCTTTTCCGTGTATTTAATTCCTCCATATTATTTAATATTCTGTATGTATATTAAGAAGAATGTCGGATATTTAGTCAACAATCTTTTTCTGTTAGTGACGGAACTATATCTAACACAACTTATTACTGTCATAAGACGATGTAAATAGCCTTTAACGGAATATTATATGACCATTACTCATTTTTATACTGCACGTTGATTTTTCTGTTTCGTTAGGGTGGGTGGCATTATACACAGTCTTATACTCGTATATGCCGAATGTGCATCCATGTAACAATATGTAAACGATTGCTGACACACATTTAGTCTTAAACACTGCACGAAAATATCTAAACTGAAGGGAAATACTTGTTGATGAGATTGCCATTTCTTTTGTAGCTGGTTGGATATGTGCTGAGGCATAAATCTTACTTCGAGCTATATAAAAAACCTTTGTACCTCCCGGTCTAGGATGCATGACAATGAAGGTCCTTTATGTGTTGCTGCTCCAGTACACAGTTGGAGAGACTTGTGGCTGTAGTGAAGACTGACACCCTTTGATATATGTTATTGCTCTCGTGGGACACGACTGCGAAAGATTGATTGGGGTAGGGATTCAGAGCCTGTGTTGCAAACATATCAAAGACTGATCTAGCAGTAAATATAGAAGCTAGATTAACACTGTATACTTCGTGTGGTATGAAATGTCTACCACGCTCCTGGTGAAAGTTTGATCTTAAGGATACCGTATGGTGCAGATGTGCTGCTGCTCCGGGCAGCAATTGGAGAAATTTGATAGTTGCTGTAGGGACTGGAAGCCGCTGGTGTTCTATCGCCCTTGGACACATTTACAGAAGTTCATTTGGACCAGTTTTCATTCAGTCTACCAATAACGGAATCAACAATAAAATCACAAATAAGGAGGCTCGATCAAAACTGGAAGCTGGATCAAAAGTGGAGATTTCCCAAACTAGAAAACACCTGTGCAGATCCTGGTTTAAAATGGGGCTGAACGACACTAAATGCTGTAGATGTGCATCTATCCCAGGACACGACTGGAGAGCCTCGAAGACCGTAGTAAGGATTCAGGGCCGACGTTCCTTTCCTCATCCAGCCTCTGATCCAGCGGTAGACGGAAGAGAGGCTGACCCCTGTCTCAAGGGCAATATCTCTCGCCGACTGACCTGCCAGCCACAGCCAGATGATCAACTTGCGATTCGCTGTCAGTGTTTTCGCCGTTCTCGCTCGTCTTTCCATCTCCACTCTGTCTGTGTTAATCAACATGTATAATTGTAGCTGCAGGAAGATAATCATTTCAGTGTAAAAGTTGTTCCATCTGTAGTACCAGCTGGTGTTACAACCAGCTCATTTAATTAATACAATGATGTCCCCTTTTATGTTCTTGGTTCATCTCCAAATCTTTTCATTAACTTCCGACCAAGTCGCACTGTAGGATATGGTAATAAAGCATTATATTCGGTGATAGATTAAAGTATTTCTGCATCTACAAATGACACATTTTGTTTCAATATATTATGGGAGGGAGCAACAAGAATGATTAATGAGCTAAAAGATGAATGTTTTCATGTCTGTTTGAAAAGGGATATGAAGATAAAGAAATGCTCAGTTAGAATGTGATTTTGCAGCTTTCCATCACCGAATCCTACAATGCTCTACCAGGAGCTTATGGGTCCCTGAAGTAGGCTACTTAGTCCGGAAATTCTATCTCATCAGACCGACACTGTATTTTCTAATTTTTGCCAAACGATATTATTCAACTTAGAAAAGACCTCCTAATTGTTAAGGGGTTAAGAAGGCTATATCTGACTCCTCCAGTCTGAAACGTTTCTCTAGAGCTAAATAAAATCGCCAGTAAATGGCAAGAATAGAACAAAGATTTCCCTGGCCTGAATGGATTAAGGCAAGTTACCCGTCACTCGTCCTTTCCCTCTCCTACTCTTCATACTTGCTGTGTCACCCTCTTGATAATCTTTTACTGCATCTGTTCAGTCCAACCCATCAACAACATCACTCCTTCTTTGACATTCCATACGTTAATAATAAAGTTCCAGCATCAAGATAATTAACAACCCTGTTTCATACAGGGGTTGGTCGCATATTAATTTGAAGTGCGTTACTGAAACCGTAATTTTGTTTTGCTAATCTAAATTTCTCTTCATGACAGTGAGCTGTTACAATTTTCTTTCAGAAGGGGTTATGAAAGAAGAAAGTTTAAATGGATATGTTATTACTTCCTGGTAAATCTAATGGCATCTACAGCATACCTGGTATTTTGCAAATTCTGAATATTCTCCAGGATTGCACTGGAAGAGAGAGAGAGAGAGAGAGAGAGAGAGAGAGAATTGCAGTATCGTACTACATGTACGGTGCTTTTTGACTGTGTGAGAATAAGCAACCGTCTTTCCTCGAATATGGTGAAATCAGCAAAGTTTGATACAATAATGATTTCATGAACATGCGAAATACTCCTTGACATGGACAATAATCTCTCTCAGTTATAAACACATACTTCAGAAAGTGTTTTCATTTTTCTTTTTTAATAACGGAACAGAGGAAAGAAAAACAAATGAATAAAAAAAATCCATACACCAGATTACTGGCGTCCTCCATTCATAAAATATCTGTAACAGATGGACTTGAACAGCCGTAAGTTGAAGTCTGGGGGGAAACAACTCCGGGGAAGCGAGTTCCAGAGAGATGCAGTTCGGGGAATAAAAGAATTCCAATAGGCAGAAGTTCTGCAATATAGCTGTGTGACATTCCAGTAAAGAGCACTACCAGATGCCCTTGTAGCACGAGGGAAAGCATGGAGAGGTGGCACAATGGATGGAACTTCGTCTAACCGTTTGCCATAAAAGTATCTGTAAAATAATGCAAGCGAGGCAACATTCCTTCTTACTTGTAGGGGAGGTAGTTTATTTATAATAGCAGGGTTTTTAATAATTCTAACAGCTTTGCTCTGAAATTTGTCTAGTTGTTTTAATGCAACGTCTCCACATCCATTCCACAAGGGTGAGCAATATTCAAGCTGAGAGCGCACATGACTCTTATAAATTATAGCAAACTGTTCGTCAGCAAAGAAGTTGCGGACTCTTTACAATACATAATCCAATTTTTTTTTTAGGCAGTTTTAGCAAGTGATCTGACATGAGAGGTCCAGCTAAGGGTTGATTGATTTGATTTGATTATTTTATTACGCCCGAAGGTGGCAAACCTATTACAGTGCCATGCGGCCATATGAGGTGAGTACAGGGGAACTCGTACCATGCAGGAGACGCTGTCTAGCTATAACAAATTAACACCCACCAAAGTGTGGATGACACATGAGAATAACATCTAGGTTATCATCTTCCAATAAATGTTTACAAGTGTCAACTAATGTGAGTCCATGTGGTATTTAATCAGAGACAAGTGGACATTCCAGGCAATAATGGTCAAGAGTGTTGGCATTGGGTGCATCACACAGCTTACAGGAGGAGAAATGAGGTGCGTTGCCCACTCCAGCCACCTGCCACACAGGTCAGTAGCCCAGTCTGAGGCTGGCACACACCAAGTTATGTCGACAAACCATAAGACCACTGCGACGATATCTACGGGGACGAGAGAGAAAGTGGTCATACTGTTGGATAGATGCGCTGTGAGCCCTCTCAGCATTTCTACGGTGGAGAATAGGGGAACGGGCTACTCCGCGTATTATCTACTTGTAGTAAATGGGGGAGGCATTAGCAGCATCCACAGCAGGTGGATCCAGTTCACAGGCAGTCCTTGCGAGGAGGTAAGCGGTGTTGTTGACTGTGAGACCAATATGAAAGGGAATCCACAGAAAGTGCACCACCAGCGAACAATTGCGGGCAGAGGCCAATTGACGGAGTATCTGCATAACAAAGTGTTGATATGCAGGCCTGGGAAAGGAGAGGGCATAGAGGGCCGGCTGTGAGTCACAGATGATCAAGCTGCTGTTGTTCGTCCGTATTAATAAAGTATATAACTGCTTCCAGGAGTCCATGTAGTTCGCAATACATAGAATTCGACAAGGTCGGCAGTCAACAGCCCAACCAGCTCCGTTGAGGTGCTGGTCCAGACTTGGGGAATATACAGCACAGGCAGCACTGCCATCCTCCTGCAGGGAGCTATCAGTGTAGGTATGGTGGGCCGAAGGGAGGAAATATGCCAGCCTGGCGATGGTCTCCAAAGCTAGCTGTTTCTGAAGCTGTGGCAGGTCAGTATTGGAGGCCGGAGTGTATGAGACAGCAGGCACAGGGGTCTGCCATAGTCCACCTCCCCAGCAAGCACTGGTACATTGATGTTTAGCCATCGGACGTTTGAACAAACAGTATTAACTAGTGTGCAGCCACCACTGCGAAGCAGAAGTCTTGGTGCAGTGGGATCAAGGGAAGTCTGAATGATGTGAGAGTAATGGGGAGAAAGGTGAGGATAATGCAGGCACTTAACGCTGAAGTATATAACCACGGAATTAAATTCCTTCAACAAGTGGTGGAAGACTGAGTTCAAGTTGCATGATGACAATTCTGGTTGAGCCAGGGCAGCCCAGCATGAGTCTCATTACTGCGTTTTGGAACTTCTGAAGAGGTTGTAAGGGTGTTCTGGAAAGTTGACAAAGAGCAGGGGAGAGATAGTCAACAACTGATCACACGAACGTTATGTATATAGTTCGTGCTACAGAAATAGACACCGTGGCAGCATAATTAGTGAGCCACTTGAGAGGTTTTAGGTGCCGCTGTAGCCGGGTCAGCAGATCCTGAACAATTGGATGTGCGTGTTGTCTTAGGAATGGAGGGAGAAATCCGCACAGGTGCCCCCAGATAAAGGTACTGCATGCACAGAGGAATAACACAATCCCCAACAGAGAATACAGGCAGTGTTCTTGCTGGACGGGAAGTGAAGATTCTACTCTTTCCTGGAGAGATAATGAGTCCACATTTGGAAGCCGACTCGTGAAACAAGTGAAGGAAACGTTGCAGATCTGCTGGGGAATTTGAGTGAATGCAGATGTCATCAGCATAGCAAGTAATCATGGTTCCAGGGATGTCAGGAAGGAGGGTGAGTAGACAATGTATGAGGATATTAAACAAAAAAGGACTAAGGACACCACCTTGAGGAGTACCAAGCTCGAAATCCTTAGCAGTGCTGTATGTGCCCTTAAAAAGAACATGAGAGGACCTATTAGTCAGGTAACCACGTATCCATCACAGCAGGTTTCCCTTAACTCCAAAATCCACTAGCTGGTCGAGGATGATGTCTCTGTTGGCGACATCAAATGCACTCTTTAAATCAATGAAGGCCACTACACTGGTGGGGGATAGGAGGGTGTATAGCTCCATGAGGCAGTGATGTGTCTCTCGCTGTGGTAAAAAGCCATACAGTCAGAGCGAGAGCTTGTCCTGCAGCCTAAACAAGAGTCTTGTGAGAAGTATGCATTGTATTACTTTACTGAAGCAGGAGGTGAGTGAAACAGGTCAGAATTTATCAGAGCCAGGTTTAGGAATAGGCACGATTGTACTGCGGGTCCAGGCTTGTGGCATGTACCCCAGACGGATGCAAAGGTTGAACAGCTGGAGAAGGGGATTACCAGGAACTTTCAGAAGGACATGGAGGACAGAAAAAACGATGTCATCATCACCTGGAGCCGTTACCCTACCCCTGGTGAGGGCCCGTCGCAATTCATCATCAGTTATAGCCACACCATCCTCACTGTTTGTCCCCAGTAAAGTGGCGGTAAGATGGAATGCACGAAAGTTTTTCTGGGTAGAGAGCATGTCCTGTATGTGTCCAGGAAGGGCACAAGCCCATGATTGTGCAGACCAGGCATCTACAAGATCCTGTGCATACTGTGCTGGACTGTTGTGGAGGACACTAGGGGGCTTCTTCTTAACAACCTTGTTGATAAGGCGCCACATGGAACCAACAGTCGTTTGATGATTAATGCTATCGATAAGTTTATGCTACGAATCGGTATTAACGCAGTGCTGGAGAGCAACTAGATTATCCCTCGACAATCGATACTAATGGAGACTCTCGGGGGAAGGTCGTCTTTGAAAGGCAAAACCGTCTTCCACCGCCTTCCTCTCTGCCTCAGCGATGTGATTATCCAGTGTCCAGGTGTGGGCATCATGATGTCATGTAATGTGTGGCCTGCTGACATAATGTGTGTAGAAGTCACGCATGGAGCTGACAAGTGATGAATACAACTTTTCGGAACAATGAAGGTCGAACGTGGGAAGAAGGTTGATCATATAGATGTATGTAGGGCAGTACTTGGGTGGGATTGCAATGTGAGTGAGTCTGTTTACAGGAGAAGGTGTAGCAAGGAGGGAATAATGAAAGCTGAGAGCAATGTGATCAGAGAAGAGCACAGGGATAGATGAACACCTGACCTGGGACGCCATGAGGCCGGATGTAAGGATGTGATCTAGTGTGCCTCCTCGAGAGTGTGTGGCCCCACCGGTGTCTCAGCGGTTGAGCTGATTACGATGAATATACTCAAGAAGTTTAGTCCCGTTCCGATTAACGGTGGCAGAAAGGTCCCCCAAAGCAGGGCGTCAGGCATTATAATCCCCCATGTGTATCATGCTACGGATGGTGGGAGGTGGGAGAGCAGCTGTATTCAACCTGCCTGGCGCAGAATACACGTTGCACAACCGAATTGTGCCGCTTCCAATGGTGACATTAAGAAGCTGGAAGGTTGTCTCGTCATCTACAGAGCTTTGGAGGAAACGGTGCTGGATGGAGGAGTGGACATACGTGACAAGTCCATTCCTAACTCGATGGATGTAAGAATCATAACCACTGAGAGTGGATGCCTCTATCCTGAGTAGCACATGACCAACAAAGGATTCCTGAATGAGAACGATATCTTGGTGGCGACTGTATACATATCCTTTGAATGCAGTAAGTTTAGAGTGGTTAGTAACACCATAAGAGTTCCAAGAGATGACATGCAGTTGTGCCATGTTACCGAACTTTTCCATGATGTTTGCGGGGGCCAGATGAGGAAGTGGTGGTGGCGTGAGAGGTGCTACACGGTGTACCACGAGGGGAAGACTCCCTGGGGGGAGCATTCCGTCATCCAATGGGAGTGACAGTGGAGTCCAGCTTCTCTGTAAGGGTGCTGACAGTCGTAATGATGACTTGTTGTGATTCAACCAGTGAATTTACTGTCTCGAGTGTGGCTTGCTTGCTTACCAAGCCATCAATGGGGGCTTCTATTGCATCGAAACTTGCCATAAGTGAGCTAATCTGAGTCCTGAGAGTGGCAACAGCATCGCCAATTTCAGTGACTGCAGCGCGGAGTGTTGCTGGTAGTGGCACTTGTGGTGCCCCACCCTTGGCCATGGAGGCAGGGTTAGCCCGGCGTCTAGTGCAGCCATGCCAAACGTTAACGCCTTCTTGATGACATCAGGGACATTTCCAGTGCAAGGTATCTGGAGATGGTGGGTTGGGTTGCATTGAGGCTGTATCAGAAGTAGGTGGAGGGGGTCGGTGAGGACACGTCCGAGAGTCGTGTTGGCCAGAGCACCATGCACACCATTCTGATGCAGAGGAATACTGGGAGATGTGACCAATGCCCCTGCATCGAAAGTACAACGGTTGCTCGTCCTTCATCTTGCGAAACTCACAAGATGGGAGGCAGGGACGGAAGCTGAAGGTGACAGTTGATGGTGGCTGGTGAGGAAGGCTCCAGGTGACTACCAGCCGGTTGATAGGAGTGCCGTTCTGGTGGAAATGTCGGGCTGAGTAGATACCAGGCAGCTCCTTGGTCAAGCTGGGATCAGTGCAGACAGTATAAGGTGTAAGGAGGTAAGTAGGAAACTTCCGGGGCCTCTCAGGTGAGTCTTTAATTTCCAAAGAAAAGGATAGGAACTCTCCTTTAGTTATGCTATCTACAATATCCCTGCGATGTCTGGAGATGTAGACAAAACGGTAAATGATTGCAGACATCTTGACCTACACTTGGGTGCAGTCAAGGTGAAAAGCACTGTTGACATCAGTCAACCATCGAAGTTTGATCTCCACAGTTAGGTTGTCTTTGATTAAAAGCTTGATGTAGTCAGCCCTGGGCGTGAATGCAGAAGGCGTAGAGGCAGGAAGCAACGGCAAAACTTGGGGGGATTGAACAAGCTGCGGGAGGCAAGAAGTGTTGGATCCAAGGGCGGTTGCCCTCTGCAGAGGACCTTAAGTCTCCTGCTGCTTGGAGGATTTGGCAGCAGGGGATGAGGGTTCACTGTTGCTGTCTGAGGTGTTATGCAAGAGGCGCTTGGCAGAGGAAGATGCCAGGCTGACGAGGTGAGATGCAGCAGGTTCAGATAGTGCTGGTTCCATAGCTACTTCCCCAGCTAGCGAGACATTGCTACTACTTTGTGGTAGTTGTGGCCAGTCACTATGAGTCATCTCATCCTCGTCACTCAGCGCCAGGTCAGCTTCAAGGTCCTCCATGCTGCACACCTAGGCAGGTAGCAGGGTGAGCAGGGCATCAGCTTCACCAGCACGACAGAACAGACCAATGGTAGCAGGTGAAGCAGCGGAACGCGTCCATGACGTCACACAGGTAGTACTGCGCATGCGCAGAAGCGAGAAAACCCGACCAGGGGGGCCCCATCTGCCGTACTGGATTTTCCCCCCAAACTACAGGCTAGATCCGAACACCAGAAAAACACAACCAGCGGTGAAGTAAGCACTAGACCTTTATGTTGCTCCCTGCAACGACAGAAGGGTGTTGGAAGGCAAGGACCAGCAGAAAAATCAGGAATATGAGCCGCAAACAACAATGATTTGTTTATGTCCGACCCTCTGGTGGCGAAATCCCCAGATGAGGTTATTGTTAAGTGAAACACCGATAATTTCAATACTTTTGGAGATGGGAATATTAGTATTACTGAAGGCAATATACGAACCTGGCAATATCTGTCTATTAGTAATTGTATAGGTTTGGTTTACTAGCATTAAATGAGACAGGGTTGTTTTGTCCCCATTCACTGATCGTAGATATGTCGTGATTTATGGAGATTCCTGTACTGAGTTGAGAGTTAGAGATACTAGACTTTGTAAATGGGCGTTTGAGTGTGATTGAACGTGCGAAACCGTGTGCAGTGAATAGTTCGAAAAGTCTGAACTCTACGAGACTGGCTGAAGTATTCAAACACAGTTTCAGTCATGGCGAAGATGCTGCCAAAATCCTTGATTTACTAAAGATATATTTTACTTTGAATTGTTAATGAGTACCAGGTGGGCTCTGTAATAATACCACTGTATAGAAGCCGCAGACGTACCTTACCAAAGGTGTCCATAAAACACAAAATCATGGCAAGAAAATATGAAGGCAGCATCATGGTAACCCTCCCATTCAACTAGGCAGCAGGTCCACTTAATACAGGGGCTTTGTATGGCGCATGGCTGGAATGCATTATTTATCAATTATTTTGCACGATCTTTGTTTAGTTTCAATGTGTTTGTGTTTTAATAGAAGTCATTAAAAAAAATGCCAACCATGGAGGATCACATTGAACAAGGGCCTCCTGCTGGTTCGTGGGATGATACAGAACAATGTATTATTACGGTGCTGGAAATGTTAGTAAAGATTTGTCTAATCTCATCCATGAGAGATCTTTGCTCTGGTAAATAAAATCATACTGTAATTATGCCGGTAGAAAGAATACAAGGTAAGCGAATTCTCCTGAATGGGATAATTCTATGGAATTTTAGTTTGCTAGGAAACATCCACTTTCAGAAAACTGTCGAAGGCTGGCCGTATTCTCACTGAAGAAGCAGGTTCTTTAACACTTGTTTGTTGCTGCTGTTTACTGTGGGCAAGGCTCATTGAAAGTAAACCCAGTGGACTGGAACTTAAGTTGTCCAAGCTGTCCATCTTTTCCAGGGAACCAGCATATGCTGTGGGGATGGGGAAGTATTTAATAAACGTTTATATATCCAGGTAGTAACTCGCTCAGTTATACTGATGCCACCACATGAAGGCGTCTCTCTCCAGCACCTACGCCTGTCTCCTATCAGTTCATATTTGCATATGGAAACTGATTCTCATTTTTTCATTACATATGCAAAAGCTGTCGCTACGAAAGCAACTTACGAGATAATGTTGTGTGTAATGTACAGCGTAAAAGAAGGTTATAGGAAGCCTCCTCAGCCCATGAGAGCAGACCCCTTCAGTTCGATATTTTTTATATCATACTCCTGCCATCGCCCAAACTTTTCCAACTAAAGAAAGGACTGATTAAATTATCTGATAGCATCAGAAATATTATAATATAATGAATGTCCTCACATTAAAGGAATCATGAAGCGATTAACCGTAATTTCAGGTAATTCCTCCACTTCGGGTGCTAGTAAGGCACACCCTTATTTGGTAGCACCGGTATGATTGGTCCACTCCACTGCCCGGTTATACAAACGTTCCTAAGCACCGGATGAGGATGGTACACGCACGAAAAAGGCAACTTTAGCCTTCACTCTACCGAGTTCACGTCTCGGACAATCCTGGGGCCATAACAACAGCAACCTTCAATGTAAGTCATATCCCTGACACGACTAAAAGCGTGTGTCCGCATAATAAAATCGTCTACCTACAGTAAGAATAAAATATCCATTAATCGTGCTAAATGGATACAACGAAGCTGCTTCTACCGTTTTCACCATAGGAGGCTTCCCCTACAACGAAAGTAAAGGCTGACTGTAATTTTAAATCTCCTTTTTTCCTTATAGAATATTATAGTTTCATCCCATTCAACATCTATCTATCTATCTATTGCCAGACACCTCAATCCCGTTTGGGGTGGCCACAAACAAATCGCCTCCAAGTCGCCCTGTCCCCCGCCATTTCACTCCCCTGCTCCCAACTCACACCCCCCTCTCTCATATACCTCTCCACCCCATCTCTCCATCTCATCCTCGGCCTCCCCCTCCCTCTTTCCCCCTCCACCTCACTCACATACACTCTCTTCGTCAGTCTTTCACCCTCCATCCTCTCCACATGGCCAAACCACCTCAGTGTGTTCCTCATAACGCTTCCTATCACATCCACATCAACACCACAACGCTCCTTTATATCCTCATTCGTCAGCCTGTCTCTCCATGTGACTCCACAGGCTCCTCTTAAATAACTCATTTCCACGGCTCTCACTCTTGACTTGTGTCCTTCCAACAACGTCCACGCTTCACTTCCGTACGTTAGAGTTGGTATCACAATACTGTCATGTAGTAACTTTTTCACTTCCATGCTCACTTCCCTGTTTCTTATCACTGCTTTCAACATGCTTATTGCTTTTCTTGATACTTCCTGACAGTTTTAATCAGTTTAGGCGAGACATTTCGAAATGATGTGGTTAAATATAGCCTTTCTCAACCCCTTCAGTACAAGATGTCTTTCTTAACTTTATCTATACGGTTTGTGGTAGGTAGTGGCATTCACGATACACTCAGCTGAATGCAACCTTCAAGCAACTCTACATTGAGTGACACGCCAAAGAATTTCTGTTCACCAGGAAACCTTTAATACGTTGGGTGATAACCCTATATAAAAATGAACACATGTTGATGTAGTGGAATAAGGCGCTCATAATGGCTGAAGTTCGTAAGGGTTTCCATTTGAGGAATTGTTGGGGTTATCGCTGAAATAATGCTACTCAGGGAGAAGCGAGGCTTATCACCCTTGCTTTAAAAGACTGTACTGAATTGCCTAGCCCCGGGCCCCTACGCTTTCAATATGACAAAAAAGGACAGAATGATTAATGGTCAGGTCGATAGCCAGAACAAAGGGAAACGTAGTCAGGAAAAAAAAAAAAGTATCGCACACCTTACCGCCCGTATCATTGGGTAACATGTACGAAGCATTGTGATACATGGAGCACCATGTGACTATCCATCCATCCATCCATCATCCAATCCTACGTTGCCCCATGACGAGCGTAGGAACCCGGGGCTAGGCAAGTTGGTCCTGACTTTTAAGATGAGAGTGACCAGCCTCACTCATCCCTGAGTGGCATTACGTGAGCAATAAACCCCAACCATCCCTTGGATATAAACCTTCACCGGCCCAATCCGACTGGAATGCCGTAATTACCCACTAAACCACCTGTCATCATAATTTCCTGGTGTACAGGAAACCATTAGGCTTGTCACTCAATGTAGAGTCACTCATAGGCAGAAGGAAGAGGAAAGAATGCAGTAAAGATCGACAGAAGAGGAAGGAAAGAAGGAAGGAGGAAAGGAAAGGACAGACACCCAAGACCAGCACTTCATTGACTGAGTGGATGGTGAGCGCCCCCACCTATATTATCCTTGATCATTAGGACTCGAAATGGCACAAAAGTTCACATTTTGGGTGCTGTGTTTTTTAACCCCTACACTGCGGGCTTGTTTACCAATGACTTGCGTGTGCCGCGGGGTTATTTGGGCTCCGACAGACTCTCAAAAAATATTTGCCAAAAATCAGTTATTAGTCCTAGAATAATAAAATTAAATATGCTTATGGCACATACCTTCAGCTTTCTCCTGGAATGATTGTTGAGCCTTCGTCGGTTACCGTAGGACTTGTGGAGACCTCTGAAGTTGGGTAACGAAGTCTCCACTTTACACTTCCCGACAACCCGTCATATGATTACCACAGCCAGATACAAACACTATAAACACTATTCTACAATTTTCAAGTAGTTTGGGATCCATACTCAAAAAAAAAAACACTGTGAAAGCAATGGAAATTACGAGCGCGTCTGATCGTCGCACTGGCACTAGTTCGCTTTTGTTACTCTGTCATTTATTATTCATAAAACCCCTCACACTTTATATTTCTATTACTATATAACACTTATATATATCTACAGTCTTTATCCATAAGTTTCCTTCAGTAGTAGTAGTTTATTGTCACTGTAGGGATTCAATTTCTTTCAGTAAAATACGTAGCATTCACTTTCTCGTCCTGTATACTGGCAATGAGAGTGAATGTCACTTTCATCTTCACTTTCATAACTCATAGCATTCAGACATGCTAGAGTGAAACTTTCACTTTCATTACTCCTAGGGTATATACTCGTATTCTTATAATACTACTCATTTACATTTCTATTTACGTTCTCTATTTTATTTACGTTATTTACATTTCTATTTCATTTACACTGTGTTGTGCACTGTCACTTGAAATAACTTATAAAACTATTTTCCATTGTTCACGTATATTTACATTCATTATTTTCACTTGCTGTTTACACATTATTTACACATTATTTACAATTCCACTTGCATTGTTTTACTCAATAGAAAGATCGTAGTCACTCTTTTATCAATTGTCAGCCCTTTACCTCTTTCCACACGAGGTTTAGTGGGGGGTAAAGGTCACAGAGCCATTTGCATGGGGGTGAAAAAAGGCCTTGAAGTCAGCAAGAAGAAACATACGTCCCCTCACTTCGGAAGATGAGAGTAAACTGATAACGCAGGGCTAGCCTGGAGGCCTGTTTAGGGGTTATTCAGAGTTACCAATATTGCTTCTTGAAACAGCTAAGTCTAGCACTGATATGATTGGCAGGAAATCTAGACAATACATTATAAATTTGGTAGTTCCAGGTGAATGTAAATATCACTTAGGCTTCTCCCTTCCCTCCTTACATGTATATTTATTACGAAAATAGATAAGAGGCCTACTTAGGAGATATATAATCAGAGCTACCAATGTTAAATCTTGAAACAGCTTTGTGTAGCACTGATATGATTGGCAGGAAATCTAGACAATACATTATAAATTAGGTAGTTCCAGGTGAATGTAAATATCACTTAGGCTTCTCCCTTCCCTCCTTACATGTATATTTATTATGAAAATAGATTATACGGCATATTTCAAGGGGAAAAAAACAGCGAAAATTAGCGAACGAGTGCACGTGAGGTGTTGTCGGGTGATAATTAGCCAATTCCAGGTGTATGGCACTCTCACTTACTTTATTTCTTTCTTGTATATATTATTTGGTATAAGAATACGACATAGGGCTTATTTCAATGGATGAAATCAGTGAAAAATTCCAGGGAAGATTTACTTAGCGTAGCATGGCCGGGCAGGCGAGAGGATAGGGTAATGGAGGGGGGGTAGGGAGGGGAGTCAAGAACGGGGAGAAATGGCTAAATTGTCAACAATGGATGGGAGTACAGATGAGATTAGGAGTGCTGACTAGTGTTGGACATTGGCAGTACTGATAGATGATACAAGCCCCCACTTGGAAGCCCGGGTGAATTCAAAATAACACAGAATCACAAAAGCGACGCCCCGCAGTATGATCCCTTGCTCCCAAGCGTCACGAAAGTGACGCCCCGCGGTTAAGGGGTTAAGGCACTTGGTGATTCAGGTGTGTCCTACAAAACTCGGTCATTTTCACCTCCATGGTACCCCAGCTGTGCGATACTTTTTTGCTGACTGTACGTCGCCAGGTGGAGGTCGGTAAAAACAGTGCCAACTAGATCCTCCCCAAAATTTAATATATTCTCTCTTGGCTCATGTCCCACCCTTCCACAAAATTTCATTGAAATTCATTTAGAACTTTTGGAGTTGTGTGAACAAACAAACAAAGTTCCTGGATCTGGATGATGATCCAGATCACAACCAAAATCTAATGGGTTGTTCCTTGGGCCATACCCTACCCGTCCAGAAAAATTCAGCAAAATCGGTTCATAACTTTCTGAGTAATCCTTGTAACAGACAGTAAAAACACACACACACACACACACACACACACACACACACATAAAGACAAACCAACGCAGGCAAAAACATAACCTCCGTGGCGGAGGAAAGAAAGGCTGTACCGGTATTAGTGTCGTATTCAAAGATGCACAGGACGCTTCGTAGCTCCTTTTCCTAAACGATTTATTTAGCATATTACACCCGGACCGACTTTTCTCTGCTGTTTACATAGTTCACCATCATACTTTGCGTCAATGACGTAAATAGGATACTGAAGTATAAAGCACAGAATAAATCGCTGAATATAAGGTGCTATGAAGCCTACAATGCCACTTAGAATATACTATAGAGAAGGCTTTGTAGGATCACTTAAATAGCGAAATATTTTGCACAGTTCGTCTAAATATTCCTTTGTACGTTATTTAAACCACTTTAATATCGAGAGTGGCTGCTTTAATAACCAATAAAATAATACTGAGTTGTAATGTGCAAAATATATCGCTATAGAAGAGGTGTTACGGTATTTCCAATATATATTTTGTCTTAACATTCCCGTGTACGTATTTTTTTTATATTTTAACATCGACTTAGTTTGCGTTAATAACCTGCAAAAGAGTACTGAGTTGTAATGAGTAAGATAAATAGCCAAGGAAGAGGTGTTACGATATCTCGAAAGCCACTTGAGATTCGGCCGTTCGTTTTAAAGAAAGGCTTACAGTTTCCCTAAAATTGTTAGGCACTATTGTTTTCTTCTGAGTAATGGGTATTTTCAGTGCCTTAAATAGGATTTTTTTTTTCTTCTTGTTTTCGGTCAATTTAATTCAGCTTTAGGAAAGCTTCCAGTGTAGTAAAGGGGCGAGGAAAGCTGAAGTTCGAATTGTAGTTTCTAAACTGAAAAATATCGGCTGATAGGATCGTCTGCCAAAGGCAGAGTGCTTGCCAGATCGTCTGATAGGAGCAAGAATTAATTGAAACTGCCAAAGGCAGAGTGCTTGCCAGATGGAACCGATTGGATCTGCTTAGTTTACCCCCTCGTACACTGGCGTATGAGCAATAGTGCGCTTGCTGGATGGATCCGATTGTCTACTTAGTTTTCACCGGCGTGTAGGCAGTCGTTTGGCGAAACATTTCGCACTTCATTGCAAAGAACAGGATGGGTTTAGGAAGCTAAAAATTGTATTGCCAGGTGCACCAAACGTTTCTCTTCATTTTGGTAAGAAAAAAAAAATCGATTTTCATATTTTGAAAAAATGACATCAGGGCCAGCCACTGGGTCCGACGATTTTCGGACTCACGGCCATTGAGGGGTTTCAACCCTCCACCCAACCTGAGGCCTTTGACCGATTTTGATGAAAAACATTAGGCTTGTAGGGTTTATGGATATCATTCTTCCGATTTTTTTTTTTTTTTCAGAACGATTGGCGCAAAATTGTGAACTATAGAGAGAGAGAGCAGACAGACAGACAAACATATGCAAGTGACCAGCATGCTTGCAGAATCTTTCGACTGCAGCAAAAGATAATACGTCATTGCAGTGTAGCTAATGTTATTCGTTTGGTACATGAACCCGCTCAGCCCAAGGATGCCTTTTTCCTAATATTATTGTTGCCTTCAGATGATTCTTTTCCGCAATGAGGACCATTTAGATCTTCCGTCCGTATTCTCGTCGGATACGGAAGCTCCCTAGCATTTTTTCCTCAGCGGTTTACCATTACTCTGCATGTTATTAATGATGAAAATTATTGCATTTGGATGATTTAAATGGCACAGAAGAGGATACTAAGGAGTCATAAGCAATATGAATCGCTTAGGAAGAGGTGTTAGGGAGGTTACTTAACCGACGAGAATACGCGCCTTGAAGGGTAAGTTTACTTCCCTTAAGAATTCCGCTAGAGGTCCGTTTTAACCCATCAGTCCTCTCACCATTTTATTCAGCCCAGGGGATATCTGTTTTGGTGAAGGAGTTGATTTTTTTGTCGGCCAAGGCTCATCCAAACGTGAACCCGCTGGACTGTAGAGTTACCCTTCTCCTGCAGTCCACCATCCACCTTTTGAGGGATAGGGCAGGAGGTGGGGGAGGTTCGTATAGCAACGTAGTGGAGTTGGCTGGTTATATCGGTGCCATCACGTGAAGGAGTTCCTCTCCAGCACCAAAGAGTTGATGGAGGGTATACATAAACCTTCCAGTTGTAAAAGTCTTTCCAAGGCTGAATGAAATTGCTTTGAAATAGAAGAAACAAAATTTAAAAGGTTACCAAGCTTATGGGGTTAAGCGGAATAAAATCCTTTGGAGGTAACAAGACTATAATAAGAAAGAGGTGCTGAACGTGAAGGGGTAAACGCATAAAAAGTTAGATGCTTGTGTCCCTGTTTTCATGTTCCTATTAACTCATTTAGCACGGTGCCATCTCTAGAAAATCACTTTTACTTCCTCCAGACGATTTTATTCAGGTAAGAACCCAGAAGTACTGAAGGGGTTACGAAGGCTGTATCCAACCTGTCAGATTGAAAAGTTTATAACAGGCAGGATGCAGTCACTCACCCCATCCTTTGGTGGGAAAAAGAAGAAGAAATGGAAGAAGGAAAAAGCTGAGGGAGAAGAAACAAAAATGGAGGAAGAAAGAAGAAGAAGAAGAAGAAGGAAAAGACGATGACAACAACAACGACGAAGATGACGATGAATAATAATAATAATAATAATAATAATAATAATAACAACAACAACAACAACAACAACAACAACCAGTAAGAAGAAGAAGAAGAATGGAAAAAAGAAGGAAAGATATAGAGGAAAATGATAATGATAATGACTGCCAGAAGAAAAATATATTACGGAAATTAGTACCTAGGCCCGCAATGGGAAAGTTCATCAGTCCTGTGACATATTAAAAAAAAAAAATAAATCTGGCTCTCTCCAGACGAATTCATTCACCCTAGGATAGAATGGGACGGGTTGGAAACAGCCTTTACTATCCCATCCTTTACGAGTTTTTCTTTTATTCAATGTGAATGAAACAAAAGCAATTGGGGGATGAATGGTAATTGCCCACCATTATATATTGTTCGATAAGGTATCAGCTATCTACAAAATGTGAAGAATATTCTCAAAAGTCTACAAAATTAAGTTACCGCCTTTCACAAAAAGTCAATCCATGTAAAAAAAGTATGGCGGCTAGCATGCGTGCATATTTGATAAAATCCTCACCAAGAGCAATAGACTCCTGCACATCCACATTGTTGTTATTTCCTGGAGGTTTGCTGCAATTTAGTCAACCACTTTTCAAGATATTTTGGCAATACACACACACACACACACACACACACACACACACACACACACACAGAGTCCGTCAAAAACTGTATCGCTTCGCCTTGGTAAATGCAGGAGATAAAAAGGTAAAGGGATGGTAGGAATATGAAAATGTCCTGTGATTTATATATTTTCATTCTTCACATCCTGAATCTGAGTGAAATCCTTTCTATTTTATTCTTTCTGCCTCCAGGTGATTTTATTAAACATATGAAAGGCCTCTAGTACTGAAGGAGTTTATTAACCCACCGAGTGCCGGAGCCATACAGGTACGGCAGTGACTACGTCTGCGGATGGTGCCGAGGCCGTACCTGTATAGTATGCAATTGCAAACAGCGTAAAAGAGTGAATTTTCAAATTTGGCAGGAGATGACTGGCATGGACATGCACGCACCCGTCCCGCATCTGTACCCACTTCCTATATCATTTATATACCCAACAAGAGTGTCCTTGGCTCGAATAGCATAGTTTCCGATGAAGAAAACGAAGCTCTACCTCAGCTTAATGGGTCTCAGCATTGGCCGATAGAGTCTATGGGCGTTACTCCAAAGTTTTCAGCTACCTGCTCAGGGGGATTCAACCCCATAATCGACCTAAATGGCTTCTTTGAGTACTTTTATGGTTGTTCTCCATGTTTTCTCATCATTTCTAACCTATCTAGCAAAAAAAATAAAATTGAAAATTGGCCGGCACCACGGCTCCTTGAGGGTCCAAAGTCTGCCGGCACACTGCATGTTAAGGATGTAGCTAACCTTGGCTGTTTGAAAAGTCTATCCTAGGCCGAACAAAATCGTCAGGAGACAACAAGAGCAAAACAACAGTACCTCACCTGGATTAAAGTTTGAAAGTTCCTTCATTCCTTTTACATGGCTTCGATAACATCTTCACCATCATATTCTTGTAACCTCCAGACAATTTTATTCAAATTGAAAGGCCTCTCATACTGGAGATGTTGATGAGGGCAGCATCGAACTCTTCTGGATCAATATATATATCCTTTGCAATGTATAATCGCATAAGTTCGAAGCACGCATATAAAATTTGGGATCTTAGTGACAATTTTTTATAGTATACCCTTGTAGTTCTTTCACCTTAACATGGCCTATATTTTCTTCCTTTAGTTACAGTGGTCCGGTTCTACATTGTTCAGAAAAAGACAGTGGTACAGTTTTACATTATTCAGATAAAGAGAAATGAATAGTTCTATATTATTCGGGGAAAAAAAATGGCACAGTTTTAAACTATGCAGAAAAATATAACAGTACGGTTATATTTATTCAGAAAGACAACGGTATGGTCCAATATTATTCAAAAAAGAGACAATGGTGTGGTTCAACATCTTTTCCATAGCACTGGCACTATATTCTAGGGTTCATCCCTTGTTATGGCCCAACATTGAAGATGGAGCGATGGCAATTTTAGGCCATGCTGAAATAACTACCGTACATAGATTGTTGTGGCAGCGAACCATCTTAGTTCTTCTATTTTTATATAAAATTCCTGCATAGTTTGGCCTTACTCTCACTGAGATAGAAAGTCATCTGGCACCTACTCCTTAGTGATTTAATTTGTATGTTTCAAGTAAATAATGTCCGCCTTTTTAAACATTTATGACATGAACATGGCTGATATGAAACGAACAAGAAAGTGACTATCAACGAGCTTTGCTGAAGTACACTAGTAAAACATATGTGCTAGGAAGCTCTAGTACCTATTCCTTAGCGCATTATTATATATCAAGTTAATGAAAATGTCATGTTGCAGTCTAGTAACATTTTCAGGTTCTAATGTCTCATTCAACTGAATATTATCCGGGGTTATTTAAACGATAATACTAGAGGTGTCTTGACAGGTAGAAGGTTAATGCCAGTTTCTGTTTTCACTTCAACTTGGCCTAGATTTTCATCCCTTTCCAACCTATTTCACACAACACAGTGGCACAGAAAGACAGTCCTATGGTTCTACAAACTGTCCATATCACTGCTTCGTGACTAGCATGTTATTCTCTTCGCAGGCGGTTGTTATAGCTTAGCATTGAAGATAGTGAAGTGGCAGTTTTGGGTCCAGTTAGATTACAACATTCAAAGTAATAATGTTTCTAACTGGATGAGTACATCTTACGTAAATAAAATCGCCTGACGTTAGCTTGAATAGAATGCAAGAGAAGTTCTGCAACTGGGACGGTGATTTTTTTCTAATATTGACATGGCATATATAGGAAAAATATAAAATGAAAAAGTAAACGTTACTACCATTAGTACGATAAGACATTTATGTACTTTGCTCTTAATATCTGCAGATTATGTCAATTATCCTGTGAAAGGTTCTGGAAATGTGAGCCTTCATTATTGGGAGGCTTAACTGCCTGACCATAAAGTGGTCCCTTTACTTCCATATCTTCCGAAAGGAGGGTGGTGGACTTTAGGGAAAGGATCACACATTCCTGCAGTCTACCAGGTACAGTTTTCTGATGAGGCTAGAGTCAGAACAGCACCATCAACAATAACAACAACAGCTACAAAATCAACCATGAGTGAATGAATAAATGAAGACTATATCCAATCCCTCCAATAAGACCTGTCCGAATCTGAGGAAAATCGTCTTGCAGCAGCAAGAGTCTAATACAATTGACGTCCACGGGTTCTTCAAACCTGTCATGCCCCGAAATAAAGCTGAAAGGAAGATGTTCGAGGGCATGTTTAACTGAGGGGGAAGTGGGCATTCGTCTAGGAATGAGATGGGTGGATGAAGTGGGAAAGCACGTGACTGAGGATGGTATAGGTTGGATAGAGGAAAGCCTGATTCGGGCGTATGGATGGCGACTTGTTTGTGGTCACCCCCTCTACTATTAAGTCTCTGGCTATGGATATGCAGATGGATAATCTAGGAATTATTCTTATCACAGGAAGTTTCAGCAGATTAAAATACCTTTTTTTCAATTAGTGAGTGATTTGCACAAAGGTTCATTCAGTATTTTTATAATTACTTTGTTAGTAATTTGAGTACGATTAATCAATTATTTTTTTTTTATTTTCTTATTTACTAGTTTCATAACTAAAACACTGTTTATTGAATTTTTTGAGACCTCAGATGTTTGGTCATTAAGGTGAATATGGTCATATACCGTATAGCCACTTCAAAATCCGACTTGCCCTAATTGTCTAACGTCTTTAGTGTGATACTCATTAACTCATTTAGCCCGATTAAGTATTTCGTTTTGGTTTATCCTTGATATCTCCTTACGTTTCAGTTCATGTTAAGTTAGATTTTTCGAACTGGAGGGGACAGAAAAAGCTTTCAATAACTCGTTTCCTGGAAGATGTCCCTCCTAAGCTACATAGTAAAAATCTTGATATAAATTTTATTTAAAATCAAAATATGGTTAACGTAGACTATTACTTGATGGGCAATGAATGGCGTATATTTCCATGGTGTGGGTACTGCTTAGACTGGTAACTATTTTTTTGAAGGGTTTTGCCACTTTTTCACTTAATCTTCAAAATGATTTCTGAAATAATTATGAGAGGCATTACTCACTATATCTTTGTTGGCAGAGGACACAGCGACGTGGAGGCGAATTGTTTGTGGCCATCTCGTACGGGATTAAGGCTTCTGGCAATACATGGATAGATTGATAGATAGATAAATTACCCTCTATAATTTCTGATTTCAAGTATATTTTTCTTCATTACATATGCCTAAAGGTCAAGTTAAAGAACAAATAAAACATTTAATTCTATGAATACATGGGAACTGTCACAGTTTGATGAGTTTCACGAAGTTGTCTATTATCGATGTGAACCACTTTAAATACAGGGTGGCCCGGGAATGTTGGGCATTCTTGTTAATTTAGAAAGTGATTCATGAGTGAACTCGAGTAAAAAAAAAAAAAAAAAAAGTAATATCAGCATAGGTCCAAATCTCAGCAGCTACAAGACTACAATTAGTGATGATCTTGTGGGTGCAAATGTTCTTCCGCATAATTCACCCATAAAGTTACCAGTAATTGTAGTCCGGTAACGGTTGATATTTGGACCCATATTGATACTGCACATTCTACCTATTATTCCTTGATCTATCATTTCTCATACTTTTGCCCACTCCTGTATATCTCCGGGGGTAGCAATAAGATAATGCTATAACACTTGTGGCAGTGACGGGGGCCTACACATCTATACTCACAAGAACAGCAGGTGTAGGTGTGGTGGCCAAGGCGTGGCTGTGGCCTCAACTGATTCTCCCCACGCCCCTTCCAGCTTATATAGTAGGTGACCCTGACTCACCCTTCCCGACGTGACACACAGAACCTGTAATTGGTTAAGAATCTCTCTCTCTCTCTCTCTCTCTCTCTCTCTCTCTCTCTCTCTCTCTCTCTCTCTCTCTCTCTCTCATTATGATAACTTGTAACCATTTGGCATGTAAGTTCTCAACAGAATGTGGATAATTCTTACGATTGAGCATCGCACTAGCAGATGTATCTCCGTATATGCAGATGTAAAACCTCAAAACTTCCAGCTGAAGAATAAGGACATAATTATTCCATTCCATAGCAGTCCATTGTGTGCAGGATTATTGTCTCTGCCTAGACATGCCACTGAGGTATGAAATATGGACATTATTATTTTTTCTACAGAAAATGATAGTTTGAAAATGTATTTACGATTTCAAGATTTGTTTGTTAGTAACTGTAAAAAGTGTACAGTTTTGAACTAAGGCAGATTAATTGCACAAGTCCACCCACCAAATTGCCGTCCTCAACCCCACCAAAGCACTGATTTGTAAGTCTGATGGATTCAAAATCTGAAATTTTGCGCACTCTTACGTCTTGTCACATTAATTTTAATCATTCTTCTGGTAGGTGTATTATTATGTGTATAGATCCACCTTCAGTTCAGTGAGTTGCAAGTATATTTAGATTTTAGCAGATTTCCAAAGAATCACTCCAGTGAATGGAGTTTGGTTCTAAATATTTATTCAAAGCCCCATGAACGATATACTAAAATCTAAGTAGCTGTGACCCCTCTCCTCCCTTGTCATTTGGGGAGCCAAATTATCCACCACCCACTCATACACCTACATGCTCATTCAACCAACCCACTCAACCCAACCTGCATTCACTCTCCCCAGACACCCCTGCTATCCACCCACGGCATCGATCTCGGCCATCCACAGTCTCCACCCACGAGAGTTTCCCACCAAATTATGATAACAATGTCACTCAACATTATACCCACTCAGCTTCCCATCCTGAACCTATCCAGCCACCCATCTCACCAGCACAATTACTCACCCAGAGCTCTCCAGCCTCGCAGTCTTCTCAGCCACCCTGGCGACCCATCGTGGCCACTCACACTGACAACCCAAACATTCTGACAACCAATGTTGCCTACCAGCCCTGGCTGCCCACCTTCCCCACCCATGAATGCCATCCACCGTGCTCAACCAGCAATGCCATACATCACAATCACCAACCCAACCAAGGGATCCCAACACACATACACACACACACACACACACACACACACACACACACACACACACACACACACACACACACACACACACACACAAACACACACACTCACACATGGAGATGTATGTTTGCCTTGCATTGTCACTCGATTCTGGCACCGCTATGTGACTAGAAGTCAGGGTATTACAACTACTACAAATACTACAATTACTACTACTGCTACTACTGCTACTACTACTACTACTACTACTACTGTTACAGCTACCATTACTACAACTACCACTACTACAACTGCTATTACTACTACACCTACTACTACAACCACTACTACTACAAATACTACCACTAATACTACAACTACTACTACTGCATAAAACCTAAAAAAATATTGTGAACAAAATAGTTATTCACGTCCTGTCCATTATTAACAATACTGTATTTTCCATAATAACAGAATTTTTTCCTGTTATTTAGACTTTTTCGTCATAATGAATATACACGCACAAGAACATTCAATAAAAAATAAGGCACTGATGTCATCTGTAAACAAACTTTCTGCTTCCATTATTAAAGTAAATATACAGAGTAGTGACGCGAAGCACTGTGTTTCCTCCTCCCTTTCTTCACTCCACTATACTTTCTACTATAACAATTTCTTTCTGTGATTTGTACTTTTTCACCAAAACAAAGATACACACACAAAAACTTTCAATAAAAAAATAAGGCACTGATTTCATCATGAAACAAACTTTCTGCTTCCATTATTCACATAAATAGAAAGGTGGTGCAAGGCTCGATGCACTGCATTTCCTCCTCCCTCCTCCACCTCCTCCCTTTCTTCACTCTCTACCTTCTCTTCCATTTCCTCATCCGTGCCAATATCCCCCACTCCAGGATCATCAATACCCTCTGATCGAACCATCCCATCATCGGAAATAGCAGATGAATGTACAGGGGAAAATGATGGCCACACAGTGGAGGATTCGTGTTCTCCGCCCTCCTCACATGGTGCTTGAACATCGATACTCATTATGGTGGTCACTTTCCTAGGAGGGAGAGTCACTTTTTCCACTCACAATTGTCGATAATGTCACCTTGAGTTCTCTCACTATTGCACTATCACTAAGACCTTTTCTTTTCTGGCCATTTGACTTCATTTGTGTTGAGGTCGGTGGCTGTGGGCATTCAGCCAAGGATCTGGACACTGGGAAAACTTTTTCCATAGGTGTATCCATTACTGAGATATGCAAGTGAGACATTACTCAGATGCGTGCAGGAGGGTTGCCAGTGGCTGCATGTGGTGAAAATAACCTGAAGAATATTCAAACAATGCCATGAAACACTAGATCATGTATACATGTCACCTGTACATTCCCGAGCCATCACGTATATTTATCACCTGGGTGCAATGGGTTATATCTTGTTGACAACTTTATGTACTATTGCGGACAGGAGTTCTTAGCCACCCTCGTCCAGCCAACCCGTTGATGTGGCACCGTCGCATTTACGAGCACAGAAGTTGCCTTCGATGCATTTCTGTTGAAAAATATTCCTTCAGCTTTGGGCTTGTACTAATGGATAAAGTAATGGTAATATTTACTTTGAAGGTTTGACTCTGATAACACGAATATATCATACTGATTATTTAATAACTTGTTTCTCGTATAGAGCCAAGCAAGTGACAAA
Source organism: Coenobita brevimanus (assembly GCF_032717465.1). Classification (NCBI taxonomy): domain Eukaryota; kingdom Metazoa; phylum Arthropoda; class Malacostraca; order Decapoda; family Coenobitidae; genus Coenobita; species Coenobita brevimanus. Next base: position 12,516,988 of record NC_137009.1, read on the forward strand.
TATGTATATTTGGTTCCACTCCACGACTTCCTGTAGGTTTGAACCAGCGAACACAGAGTGAACAAGTTCGAAGCATGCATTTGTTACCAGGAGAGAGAGAGAGAGAGAGAGAGAGAGAGAGTAGCATGTGCCCGTGAATTTTAGAGGAATGAGGTGGAGAAATTAGGTGCTCAACACAATTAAACGGGGATTTTTCCTTTCGTTTCGGTTGGTGTTCTATGCCTAAATGACTAAATGAAGGCAATTTATGAAATATAATGACTATGACGAAGCGGTACTAGGGTCTGGCTAATTGTTGTTTGGTGCAAGGTGTGCAGTGGTAAGCCTATTTCCAGGCAACGATCGCTGTTAAAAGTTGGATATTTTAGGTCCCATTTATTGTAAGTATTTCCATGTATGTTTACAGTACGTGTATGCCCCTATGGACCTATTATCACCCCATGAATATTTTTATCAATGGACATTTTCACCACTCGGAGCACAATCTCTTATGGACCTATTTTCCTTAATGACTTTTTTTTTTCAAAGACGCCTACTTTTCTACGTAACCTATTTTCCCACGAACTAATTCCCCCCATTGATGTATTTTCTCCCCACGGACAAATTTCTCCGTCGACCTTGAATCTCTCCATGGATCCAGGTTTCCTACATGGTCGTATACCCATGGATGTATTTTTCACAATGAACCTATTTTCCCCATAAACCTGTTATCCGACGTGGTTATATCACCCACTGATGCGTGCAGTTGAAACACAGACCTCTTAACCAACAGACGTATTGCTTGATGGACCTGTTGTAACCCACTGGATATATATACCTACTTCAGCATGATTCCAGAATAATATCCCCTTTGGACCGATTTTCCCAACTCGGACATTAACTCAATTCACCTAATCCCAGTGGCCTGTTTTCCCACAATCCGTCCATCCACCTACACACCCACCCATCAACGCACATACTCACAACCTTACTCAATACAGTGTGTCTCAAAAGTAGGACGACATAAACCCGTCTCTTGCCTTGTCCTACAGGTAGCCCCACCACCCACCCCACTTAATGCACAAACCCAGCTCCACCCTAGTTAACCAGCCCAACAACCCTTTCCCTCCCACTCACTCACCCACTCCACCTAATCCGCCTGTGAAACAACCAGCCTACATTAACCAATCCACCCACCCAGTCACCAACATTCCAACCCACATACTATGCTCCACAAGTCAGATGACTCAATTCAACACACACACACACACACACACACACACACACACACACACACACACACACACACACACACACACACACACACACACACACACACAGGCGGGGTGGATTTCCTTACACGAGAGATAAATCTCACCGCTTAACTCAGTCGGTAGAAAATAGTACCGGGTACTCTTTACAGAGAGTTTGCCAGGCCGTAGATAATGGGCTTCATTCCGGCTACATACACATGATTTTATGCGATATGAGTAAATAACGTGCTCGAGCTAAACAGGGAATTTTTCCTTTGGCTGATGACGAAGGAGTTTATTTATCCCAGGATAACGTCTCGTCGGACATAATGAAAGATGGGTTTTATTCTGGGTAACGCCAGTTCACTGTCAAATAATTTGGCAGGCCGCGTAACTTCTGTTAGATGCCTTATGTTCGCATTTTTTTTCTCTCTCTGGTGGTTGGCACCTGGAGATTTTTGGCAAACTCATGAGTATTTTTCTCATTAACTGGATATTTCTCTCTGGACGGAGAGGCAAATTACTTTCCTAAGCACAGGTTTTGGTTAAATTAACAGCATTTATCTCCTAATTCATTATTCCAACGAAAGCAATCCTAAATATATATATATATATATATATATATATATATATATATATATATATATATATATATATATATCACAAAGCAAGGCAAGTTCTAGTGACTGATGGAAGAAATACTCACACTGTGGCCTGTTTTCAATGGATCACAGGAATCCAGGGTTTCTCATCCCTTGCATTTCCCTGCGCCAGTCTGCCTCCACCTCATTATTCCAAAATTCACAGGCACCCACTATACACGCTCTCTCTCTCTCTCTCCTGGGGGCGCGGTAGCACAGTGGTAGCGCGCTGAACTTGTGATCGGGGGATTGCAAGTTCGAGCCTCGCCCGGGCTGCCGTGCCGGGAGGGGTAGCTCCCTCCTGTAACCCTAGCGGGGCTATATAGTCCAATACAGGGCTTAGCTCGGGGGAACTCCATTTCTCCCATTCTCTATCTCTCTCTCTCTCTCCATTACTTTATCCATTAGTACAAGCCCAAAGCTGAAGGAATATTTCTCGACAGAAATGCATCGAAGGCAACTTCTGTGCTCGTGAATGCGACGGTGCCACATCAACGGGTTGGCTGGACGAGGGTGGCTAAGAACTCCTGGCCGCAATAGTACGTACAATTTTTTTTTTAAGTGTCCGTCTCTGGGAAAAGGCTTCAGGGCCTATTTCTTGGTGGGCAGTGACCTATCCCAAGGCCCAGTAGCCCTCCTACATTTCCACATGTCACCACTTCGGTGCTAACACCCACCATCCATGCTGAATGCATGCTAGGGCTGTCTCATACAGGTCTGGTGCACTGGTATTAGCGGGGGTATTTTTATGACATGTCGGCAGGTCATCTGGTAGATTAGGAAAGACTGCTTTTAGGAAATTCAAATCCTTAAACAGTTCCCTGCCCCAGTCGGGATTCAATCCTGGGTCCGTTAGGACTGCAGGCCGCCTCTCTACCGACATGAGAACCCTGCAGGTGATGAAACCTTTGTGGGACTTCATGGAATGTGGGATTTTTGGATCAACATCATAATGGAACTTGTGCAGTTTAAGCAAATCCTTGACCTGGGTTGAATTGAGTGCTATTACCAGAAGGTCCCCACTATCAAGTTTTTTCACATGTTCAACCTAACCAGCACAGCCATCAACCACCTTCTTGATGATGAAAGGATTGAGACTCGACAGGGTAACTCCATGAATCAAAACAAAAATGATGAGTCATATACATTTTTGTCTAAAGGGGGCTTGATTCTGGGTTCTGTCAGTATGGGAGCAGACAGTCCATGGCATTGTCGAATCATCATGACCACCTCCCCCCCTGAAGGGGGTGGAGGCGGTAGGTAGATCGTCTTACCCCTGACAATCGGGCTAGATGGAATCCCGTCTGCCTGGAGATCATAAAGGCTCTTATTGTATGATCCCCTGAACTGGTATGACTGGGTATGGAAGCCAAGAGCCAGAAGGTGTTAGTAGACCAATGCCTCAAGCTGGTGGTCACTGGCCTTGAGCGAAGAGTGAGGACTCAGTGACGTACATCTCAGCTGAGGAGTTGGTCAATGCATCCTCGGCCATAGAAGTGGAGTCTGAAGAAGAGTCCTGCCCCTCTTCAGCCACTGGAAACTGCTGGTGGTCACCAGGAGGATTGACAGCCGTGTCCAAGGTCTGGTCTGGAGCTGAGTTGGTAACTGAAGATGGGCAGTTGTGTCAACTGAATTGGGCGTCAAACCACAGTTGCTTCTGCCATGTTTTACAGGAAGCAGTAGGCTGTGACAGTCGGGCCTTACGCTCTCGATGATGACAGGAGGCGGGATGCATGTCAAGGGCAAAGCACTCGGGAATGACAAGGCGAGGAAGCCCATTCTCCTCAAAGATCTTGAGCAGAAGGATGCACAGCGTTCTTGTGTCACCGCCACAAAAAGCCCTCGCTGTTGCAATTCACATCAGGAAGATGGTGCTAACTTCTCCAGGATTTGCAGGGACCACAGCTATGCTTATCACACATTTCTTTTTCCCCTTTTTCGTTGTACAGGGATATAATTATCTCTGACTTCCAATCCTCAGGGACTCTTCCTTCTTCCCAGGACAATCTGCACTTCTTTCATATCCATTCTACTACTATTTCTCCCCCATGCTTTAGCATTTCACCATGTAATGGTAGGATTTTTATCCCACCGTTGTTCATCAGTGTAACGATGAGAAATTGGATTTCCCACCATTGTGGTTCTGTTTAACTTACTCGTTGATAATACAAAGGGTACTCAACTTAGTCTCCCCTCAATGACTGATAAAGTATTCACCTAAGAAAAAACAAAGGGGGGGGGAGTAACTTGGACTTTGAATGATAAAGGTTAATTGCTTAAAGGATATTTTTGGTAGCGTTTGTATTTTTTGGCCGAGTCGAGAATAAGTTAGTACCACGTGTGTTAGTCGTTCCCAAAGCGGAGGAATCTTGAACTGGAAGGGGAGTGAGTCATGCGTGAGAGGACATAATTCCCTTGGTTGGATATCAAAAACTGCATATACTTTACTCTACTTTCATAATTCTATACTTGTTAAACAACAGACATTTTTTGAATTACATGACCTTTAATAATATGAAAAGAGTTGTAAATTAAGTAATAGTTTAGGCGATAGTAATACAGTACTGTTACCAAGCGAAACAATTAGGATATTTAACAGTGACTCCTGAGTTCATCACATTACATTCTCGATTATCAGTTATTCTTGGGCTCATCAATAGCCTCAAGACTGGGACATTTAATGACATGAACTGTCTTTTTGGGCTGGCATAGCCTCGAACCAAAAATATTCACTCATGTACTATTGCGTCGGGCCAGTCTAAACTCATCACACAATTCATTAATATTTCATAATCACTCGGGCTTGCTTAGCCTCGAGGAACAACTCAAAATTACAAATCCTTACAACCACTAAAGTCACTTCCACACTCCCAATATTTCTAACCTATTAATAAAGAAGAGAAAAAAAAACGGTTGATGAGTTTAAATTCGCTTTTCCGTTACATGATCACATCAACTTTCAAAATTCTGTACCTTATCTACTATCAAAAAAAAGGTTCACCTGATTGATTCATAATTCAATTGCTACTACATTCAGTTATGAAGCTATTCGTGGGTAGTGTAAGCGTGTGTGTATGTCAAGTCTATGGGCAAGTTCACATGATGGCCTCGTGCACGCCCCAAAGTCACGGTGTCTGTGAACTGAATCAACGTCTGTTATCCACAACGTCTGGGTAGCCAAATGTCTACGTTAAGCTTTTAACAACATTACTTCATATTGTTCATGACAAGCAAGAATTAAAACAAGCAAGGGGGGGAGAAAGGAGGAATTTATACAGCTCACCTGAATCAACGTCTGTTATCCACGACGTCTGGGTAGCCAATGTGGCTTATCGGGCACCCAGGGGCGCTACTGCTAGATCAAATGAGACTGTTTTTGCGATATGGTGGGTTTTAATTCTCTTCACTATTTATACAGTAGAGTACACATGACGTTAGGACTTTTGATTGCATTGGGGAAAATTTGGGATCCAATCCTTACAACATTTAAATACTGAATTTACTGCCATCCCGCCCTGAGTTTAGGGTAGCATATGCCATCTAGTGACGGCTAAGGCATGTGGAACTACTTGGTTCTCACAAATTACATTATCTTTGCCTTTTTTTGACTTAATTTCACATATTTGGATTCTAGCAGCTTCATTAGTAAGCATTTCACAACAATGATATGGAAAGAATTGCATACCCATTATTATTCTGTTTAAGGTTTAAACTTGGCGCCCGGCAACTACGCACCACAAGCCAGGGGTGGACGTTGCCCACATCTGTTATTCGTTACTCCAGGTGGGGGGAACTCCCATAGCTCAACACTTCCAGTTACACTACCTATGCATAGATACAGAGATATACACATATATATATATATATATATATATATATATATATATATATATATATATATATATATATATATATATATAAGTTGTCCCTATATCGATCTAATATTAACACATGAACTACTACTTAGAACAGAAGCCTTAGAGACTAGTATTCAGATTACACTCTAACTTAGAAATTACAGTACCTCTAAACATATACATGAATACTAAATATGTGGCATTACAACCACACACTTCAATTCCTGGGGATTTCCCCAGTTTGAGTTCTTTCATTGCTTCCACTACTTTCATCCTACTGATCTCCTCTCTTCTCACCTTTCTCCTTCTCCCAGCCATTCCCCAACCACTTATTCTCGCACTACTTTCATTCTCTATGTTTAACAGTTCCTTAAATTTTTCTCTCCATGTACCATCTACTCACTTTTTCTTCCTTTTCAACTATCAGTCTACCATTTTTATCTTTCACACCCTTGCCAACTTCTTTATCACTGTCTAACTCACTTTACCTCCTTCCAGAACATTTTCTTATATTCCTTCCGATTTACACTAAAATTCCTTCCAAATTCGTCAACTACTGTCTTCATACTCTCTCTTACTAATGTTTTCACTTTTCTCTTATATTCTACATATAACTCCCTCTTCCTTCTCTAAACATTTTCCATGCCACTGTTCCCCATCCACTAATTATATGCAATTTCTGGGTGCCACAGCTTGTCGCACCCCTTCTTTCCAACATTCTGTTCTTTGCACCTCTTAAGACATTCTCTTCACCCCACACACCACCTCACATGCTGCACAGATTTATTCAGCGAATATCTTTCACACACCTTCCAAGTTCTCCATCTTCTCCAAATCATATTTGCCCAGTTGCTCCTCCACTTCTTTCTTATATTCTTTCTTTCTTCTTCTTCTTTTTTCATCCTTTTGCAACCTTTCTATCCTCATTGTATGGACTACTTCTTCCTGTTTTTCCTTCTTCCTATTCCTCCATTTCACTTGAACCTTGATTTTCACCACCAACAACTGGTGGTCCGAAAGTCCACTCCCCCAACCTCTGTATGTTATTGGATCCATTATATACATTCTCATTCTGTCATCCACACAGACATAATCAATCACTGCCTTCTGTTCATTCAGTTCACCACCCACCCTTTTCATCATTAGCCACGTATATGTGTGGATCATTTTGCGCCTAATTTAGGTAAAAATAATATATATAATGAAAGCAACAAATACATCAACAAAATAATAATAATAATAATAATAATAATAATAATAATAATAATAATAACAATAATAATAATAATAATAATAATAACAATAATAATACTCCCCGTCCCACACCGCCACAGGCGGTTCAGTATAGGAAAGATGTTGCCCAGTGAGCTGGTCTTCCTAGAGGCAGCCTTTCGGTGCACAGTACACAGGATCAGCTTAGGCATCGTAAGTAAACACTGGCTTTTTAAGTTCACTGTCTTTATTTTCCACATAATTACACACAGTGCCTACCAACTTCACTTCACACTTTTCACAAGTCCCTGAGATGTTGTCAAGTGAAGACGAATGGGAACTACAGAGTTTAGAGAATGAGTGTGGGAGAGTGTGTAAGAAAAGGGATCTAAAGGTGAATGTAGGGAAGAGTAAAGTTATAGTCTTCGAGAGAAATGAAGTCATTGAATGAACAATGAGGATGGATGAAAAGGAAATTGATAATGTGAGTGAATTCAAGTGCTTGGATAGTCATGAGTATTAAGTAAGGATGGAAATTTGAAGGATGAAGTGCTTGAAAGGGTGGAAAAACGAAGAAAGGTTGCTGGTTCTTTGAGAGTAGTGGTAAGAAATTAAGATGTAAGTATGGAAGTGAGAAAAGTCGCTTCATAGTTGTATTGTGATGACAACCCTAACGTAATGAAATGAAGCTTGGACCTTGTTGGAAGGACATAAATCAAGAGTGAAAGCAGTGGAAATGAGCTATGTGAGATGAGCATGTGGGGTCACATGGAGACAGACTGACAAATGAGGATGCGAAAGAGCAATGTGATGTGGATGTGACGGAAAGCGTTAGGAGAAATACGATGAGGTGGTTTGGCCATGTAGAGAGGATGGAGAGCGAAAGACTAACGAGGAGAGTGTACGTGAGTGAGGTGTAATGGGTGAGAGGGAGGCCGAGGATGAGATGGAGGGATGGAGTGGATAGGTATATGAAAGAGAGGGTGTGTGAGCTGGGGGGAAAGTAGTGAAATGGCAGGGCACAGGGTGACATGGAGGTGATTTCTTCATGGCCACCCCTTATGGGATTTAGGCATCTGGCAATAGATAGATAGATGGAATATATCCCTGGTTTACCTTTGGAAACGCCCAGGCATAACCTTCAGGAATGAACTCTTCTGTGGTGAAGCGTAGATCATTCCTTCTGTCTGGGTTGCTGTTGTGCATAACCATGTGAAGTGCAAGGAAACTCTTTGAAAGTTATGAACACGTTCTTCCCCTTAGCCTTGAGTTAAAAATTTTCCTTATTTGTATGGTAGGTCATGCTTTCTAACATGCTGCCGAATAGAGTTGTGTTGGTAGCAGTCATATATTGCCCCGCTGAGGGGGGTCACCTTGACGTGGTGGCGGGGCTTGAAGCGTGGCTGGCAATGCCACCTACTCGGGAGGCCTGCCTACCTTTGTAGGGTTCGGTATTTGTCGGCCTCATGGACCAAGCACCCCCTACATCACTGGTGGAGGAGGCCTGCTGGTGATGCTAGTCCCTGCCCACTTGCCATCTAGGGCAGGACTGTTGCCTCCCCACGTGTTTGCCGTGCGTGGCGTCCCATAATGCTGGGAGACGGGAGTCCTGGAGGTTGAGCGATGCTGCACGGTGTGCCCTGCAGCTAGCAATACACCTCTTTGGTCCCTTATTCTGGCTAGACAGGTGGCCTGGTTGGGCCCGACCAGGTCAATCAGCTGGTCATGCGTTGGCTAGGGTCAAGTGGGCACTGGGGGGCCTGGTGGCTCCTATCGTCCTGGAGTCACCCTTGCCAAGGTCCCCCAGTGGTTACCCGCGTATACTCTCCTGCTACCTCTGGGGTCGCCAGTGGTGTTGTCCCTGGCATACGACCTCCCCTTGTTGGGCTCCATGGTGGGTGGAGGGGTGGGGGAATGAAGGTTTTGTTAAAGCACATGGCCACCAAAAAAAATTTCATTGATGACTCTGGCTCTGTCCCTGGCGACTCCCTTATTGCCACCTTGGAGCCTTACCAGGCCCCTGGTGAATGTCCTCCTTTGCCCCAGCATTCAACTGGGACTGGGAGGCAGTCACGCCGGGTAGGTATGGCTCTGGGGTTGAACGGAGAAGAACTGGTGCCGGCTTCTTACGCAAAGTATCTGGTTCTGAGATCCTCCATAGGAGGGTCAGTTCTAGATGTTGACATCTTTGAACTGGACCGTGCCATAGTGTCAGTTTGTGGAAGAGAGCCCAAGATCTCTTCCCTGGGGGATGGAAGCATTCTCATTGAGGTGTCCACCCCAGAGGAGAGCTCCCGGCTAATGAATTTGACCTCTGTTGCTGGTTCTGATGTTGATGTTACCTGTGTTCCTCATGGAACCGTCAACCAGTGTAAGGGAGTCATTTTCTCTCGTGACATCTTCCGATACATAGAAGAACGATTGTTGGAAGAGCCGCGGTCGTTTGGTGTGGTGAAGGTTGAGCGCCTTCAAAAAAAGATAGATGGGATCTTGACTCCGACTCCAACATTGTTCTTGACATTTAATAAATTGACATTGCCTAGGTCCGTGAAACTGGCATGGCTATTGCTTCCTGTGAAGCCGTATGTGCCAACCCCAAAGCGCTGTTTTCACTGCCAAGGGTATGGACATGTTAGCCGATTTTGCCGCCGCTCACAGGCTAGCCTTCCTGGTGTCTGTACCTCGTGTGGCAGACCAAATCATGCCAATGACTGTCCAGGACTCCTTAAATGCTATCACTGTGGGGGCCCTAATGCGGTATCTTCCAAAAACTGTCCTTGCTACTGCCTGGAAAAGATTTTATCGATTCGAACACTTGAGAAGGTTTCATTCCCTGAGGCTAAGAAGAGAGCCCAGACTCGCTTCTTTCAGCCCAGTGTTACTTATGCTTCTGTCCTTTCTGGAATACCAGTACACCGCCCTATGTCTTAGAGACAGCCTCGACCCAATCCAGTGCCCACTGCATCATCTAGTGCTTTGCGGGATGCTGTCCCTATCATTCATACTGTTTGTTAAAATGAACCTCGCCACCCCCTACTGTGACTGTTTCTGCCCCCACTTCGGTGACTGATGACTTGCACCCTTTTGTGGTGATGACCGATGTCCATGTTGACCAGACTCCTCCTGTCCTACCCAGTCTGCCCAAGGCTCTACCTGTACCTGGCAAACGTCACTGTTGTTCGTCAGAGTCCTCTGAGCATGAAGACCGGCTACCTAAGGTCTCTGTTGTCGACCCTTCTGTCGACACCTCTCCTCTTCCCTCTGCTCAGCAGGCTGAGGTACCTACACAGGCGACATCCAAAACAGCAGGTTCACCTCCGGTCCCATCCCCACCTGGGGATGTTGTTGGACAGCTCGTTGGTGCTTCAGATCTACAGGATAGGATGGCCTCCTCAAATGATTCGAGTCCTGTGGACTTTACTTCCAATTCTGGGGCTTGTGGTCAGAGCACTGGCCGTCCTACACCTTCAGAAACAGCCTCCAAGCCACCTTCCAAACAAACTGGTATGCCCACTCAAAGAAGGAGTGTTGTAAAACTTACTTCCTCAGCCTCTCGTTTAACCACGGATGTTCGACAGAGGGTGCGGGTTTCTGGTGCTGGGCAAGCTCTTGCGAAGGGTCTTCATAAGAATCAATCCAAACCCTCTCGCTTGTCAGGTGTACAGTCTCGCACTTAGTCATCCTTCCTCCATTATGGGTTCTATCATCCAGTGGAACTGTCGGGGTTTACTTGCTAACTATGAGGAACTTTGTCATCTTGTTTCTCAATTTACTCCTCTGTGCATGTGCATCCAGGAGACCATGGTAGGTGATGCTGTTCCTTCTGGTCCTTCTTGTTATTATGCCTTTTATTCAGATCCTGTACCGGGTCAAGGTCGTCATGGAGGTGCTGCTATCTTCCTTCGCCAGGATATTCCGTACAGTCATATGGACATCTCTACTCCCCTGCAGGCTGTCACTGTCCAGATGTTTTTACGTCGGCAGTATACAGTTTGCAGTCTTTATCTACCTCCCAGTGCTGTTGTTAAAAGAGCGGATCTGGAACGCCTTATTCGTGGCCTTCCTTCTCCCATTTTGTTAATGGGAGATATGAATGGACACCATCCACTATGGGGAAACAGTGAGGCCAACCCTCGGGGTGTCATGCTGGCCTCTTTAGTGGAAGATGAGGGGTTGGGCATTTTCAATGCTGATAAAATGACTTATTTCCATAGCCAGACTGGAACTTTTACTGCCATTGATTTGTCTTTATGCTCAGCTGATGCAGTTTTAGATTTTACCAGGAATGTGTTGCCAGACCTGTATGGCAGTGACCATTTTCCCTTACTTTTAACTGCTAGTGCAGGTGGACCTCAGCCACATCTTCCTCGCTGGGTTCTGGATAAGGCTGACTGGCCAAGTTTCAGGGAATTAAGTTCCAGTTCCCTTTCTGTCAATGAGTTTGGCTGTCTTACTGAGGCAGTGTCATATTTCACTACTTGTTGCACTCAGCAGCCCTTTTAACTATTCCAAGAATGAAGGGTCAGTTTCCTAAACGTCCAGTTCGTTGATGGAACTCTGAGTGCAGTTACGCAGTGAAAGCCAAAAGAGTCGCCTTCTCTCGACTTCGTCGTCACCGTGGGGATCCTCAGTATTTGGTGGCATATCAGAGGGCACGAGCTCGTATGAGGCGGGTTTTAAAGGAGGCCAGGCGTTCATCCTGGAAGGGTTATGTTTCCTCCATCAATTTCAGGGAAATTTACTGCCCCCTCCCCTCCCATTTTATCTGCAGCAGGTGGAACTGTGGCTGATCCTTTTGCTGTTGTAGAGTTGCTTGCTGATCATTTTGCCAGTGTGTCACAGAAGGATGCGGATACGCCTTCAGCTTGCCACCGTCGGCGCCTAGAGTCTCTTGATCTCAGTTTTACCTCTGCTGGGGGAGAGCCTTACAATGTTCCATTTTCAACCTCTGAACTCCAGGCAGCTCTGTCGCAGTGCCATGACTCTTCTCCTGGTTATGATGATATTCCTTATGCCTTTTTAAGTCACCTGTCTGATGAGTACCTTTTGTTTTTGCTTTCTCTGTTTAATAAGATCTGGTGTTCCGGGGAGTTTCCGGCTAGCTGGGGTGTTGCTATGATTATCCCCATCCCCAAACCACATAAGGACCACCTACAGGCAACGAATTATCGGCCTATTTCTCTAACGTCATGTATATGTAAAGTTCTGGAAAAGATGGTCAGTGTTAGGCTTGTTTGGTTTTTGGAGACAGGTGACTTCTTATCCCCTGCCCAGTTTGGTTTTCGAACAATGCGATCTACCTCTGATGCACTGCTGTCCTTGGAATCTTCTGTCTGTGAGGCTTTCTCCACTAACCAACACCAGGTCACGGTTTTCTTTGACCTGGAGAAGGCATATGACACTGCCTGGCGTCATGGTATTTTACTCTCTCTTCATGAGTTTGGTCTTTGTGGGCGTTTGCCTATTTTTATTCAACAATTTTTATCTAACCGAATTTTAAGGGTGCGAGTGGGAGGAGTGCTTTCTAATGCCCGACCACTTGAAGATGGAATACCACAGGGGAGTATCCTCAGTGTTACTCTGTTTGCTGTAGCCATTAACAGCGTCATCAGTGTACTTCCTGATGGTGTACGAGGATCACTATATGTCGATGACCTCTCGATTTCCTTCACCGCATCTAGAATGTCTCTGATAGAGAGGAAGTTGCAGCTGGCTCTAAATAGAATTTCTTCCTGGGCAGAAACATGTGGTTTTCATTTTTCTTCAGCAAAGACAGTGGCTATGCATTTTTGTCATCTTCGAGGGTTTCACCCAGACCCTGACTTGTATCTGTATGGTAGAAGAATATCCTGTGTGGAAGAGACGCGGTTTCTGGGTCTTCTGTTTGATAGAAGATTAACCTGGGTTCCTCATATTCGTTCTGTTAAGGTGGCTTGTCTTAAAGCTTTGAGTCTTTTGAGGGTTTTAGCTCATACCTCTTGGGGTGCTGACCGTCAGACCCTCCTCCTTTTGTATAGGTCTCTTGTTCTTCCTAAACTTGAATATGGGTGTGAGGTCTACTCCTCTGCAACAGATGCCCACCTCCGGTTGTTAAATTCTGTGCATCATGCTGGTGTACGTCTGGCAACTGGAGCATTCAGATCATCCCCAATTCCAAGTTTGTTGGTAGATGCTGGTGTACTCCCCTTGGACTTGCAACGCCAGTTGCTAATGATGAGGTGTTGGTATCGTCTTCACCGCATTCCAAACTCAATTCCTTGTGCCATTGTCACCCAGGATTCGCGATCTTCTGTTTTTGAGACCCGTCCTAATTTCCCAAAGTCATTTGGTTACAGGGTCCGGTCTGTTATGCTAGCCCTCTCTGTCCCGAGACTGACAAATTGTCCACATCGGATCCCAAGGGTGGGTACTTGGCTACTCCCTCGCGTGACATTCTGTAGGTCCGTTGTTGAAAAAAAGGGCTTACTTCCCTCTCAGGTGTCCCTCTCTCTCTTTTTAGAACATGCCTCCATTCATGAGGGTTCTGTCCCCCTCTACACTGACGGGTCTAAGACTGATACTGGAGTAGGATTTGGTGTTGTCTTCCCTTCCTTTAGTATGGGCGGTAGCCTTCCTGGCATTACTTCAGTGTATATGGCAGAACTGACGTCAATTTTATATGCTCTTAAAATCATTTTTACTCTCCCCCAATCCGTTTTTGTTATTTTTAGTGACTTGCGTAGTGCTTTGTCTGCACTGGAGTCTTTTAATGCATCCCATCCATTGGTTTTATCAATTTTAGAATGACTATTTCTTCTTGACCGTCGTGGCCACCGTGTAGACTTCTGTTGGGTTCCTGCACATGTTGGTGTGGTGGGCAATGAGAGGGCAGATACTTTAGCTAAAGCTGCGTCTTCTCAACAGCCTCCAACCGACTACCCACTTCCTGTTTCTGATGTAACACCTTACTTGCGGTACGCAATTCGTACTTGTTGGCAGAGACACTGGGATGGTGTTTCTCACGATAAACTAAAAGAAATCTTTCAGAGAGTGGTTGTGCCAAGGGTTCTTCCCTCTATGTCTCGGAGACTGGAGGTGGCTCTGGCTAGGCTTCGCATTGGGCAATCTCGGCTTACACATGGGTTCCTCATGTGTGGTGAGACTCAACCGTACTGTGATGACTGCCTTGTTCCCCTTACTGTCCGTCACTTGCTGGTCGAGTGTCCGAGTCTAGGGGACCTGGGTCAGAGGTTCCTTCATAGGCATGGCGGGGCAGATGGTGCCTACTGTTTGTCCTCGATCCTTGGTGAGGCCTCTAATGATTTTACTGATGTTTTTAGTTTTCTTCAGGAGGCGGGCCTCCTTCCACTTTTATAAGTAATTGTTATTTTATAAACTATTCTTTTATTATTTTTAGTGTTTTATTCCTACTAACAGGTATTAACCTTATTTTGAATAAGCATTTTTTTTATTTTGCCGTGTCATTTACTTTATCATCCGGCGGCATATGACCCTGGCAGTTGCGCCGCCAGATTTTAATTATTTTCAATCAATCAATCAAGTCATATATTGATATGATGAACTCCGTGTGGGAAAGAAAGGAAAATGAAACTGAGGATATCCAGGGCTATACAAGGCAAGTAGGTAATATATCTGGAGGTAACTGGGGTACATATACGTGGGTCTAGAACAGCGGTTCCCAACCTGGGAGCCATGGCCCCCAAGGGGGCCATGGGACATTGACTGGGGGGCCATGGGCCTTATTGGTAATATAAGATATTATAAGGTATTTGGTCTGGGTAAAACCTGACAGAAATCAAGTATGAAATATACCTTACTGTGCTAGTTTAGCCTTAAGTATATTGGGGTAATTACCGTTTTCTGCACAATATCAAATATTAAAAATATATAAATATACGATCTGAGTTATATAGGGGCCATGGAGCTTCTCATAATTTTCTCGGGGGGCCACAGGACCAAAAAGGTTGGGAACCACTGGTCTAGAATAAGAGATGTTATTTGTGAACCAGTGTATGTGTAGAAATGAAAATGGGATTATATGACGGAAGTAAACTGGTAGGCAAATGAAACGAGATATTTGGAGCATGTAAAGTGGTGGGAAATGAAACGGGGGTTATCTGAGGTAAGAGTATCCGTTGGGAAATGAAACGATTTATCTGGTGGTAAGGAAATTGTTAGGGAAATGAAACAAGTTATAAGGGGTAATTAAGTGATGGAGAAATGAGCTTTGGGTTATTTGAGGTATGAAAATCGGTAAGGAAATGAACCGAGTTATTTGCGATTAGTAAAGTGGTTGAGAAAAGAAACTTAGCTTGTCTGAGGTAATTAAGTGGTGGGGATGTGAAACTAGGATTGTGAGAGGACGTTTAGCAAAATCTTTCATATACAGCGGGAGAGCACCAATTTTACTACGCAGTCTTGATGGTATGAAATTTGTATGATAAAACCTGGCTCTTTATATTTCAGGCATATATGACCCACTCGTTGCGGAAAAAGAAGTCTGGCTTTGCCTGGAACAGAATATTAGGATTGTTCTGATCATTGGAGGGATAATGGTGACAGCATTATCATTCTCAGACTTGGATGAGAATTAATTACCATTAAAAGAAATATGATGACAGAGTTGTTCTGAGAATGAAACCGCTAAGTATTATATCAGTACAGTTTAGAGACTTCTCGCCCTTTTCAACTTCCCTTCCCTCGAATACTTTCGAATCTGTTACGGTGTACTTGCATCTACATTTTTCTTTACTTTCTCCTGTCTGTAGATTAAAAAGAAAAAGTAGTTTAATGCCTATCGACTGCAGGATAGCCTTTAAGAGAATTATGCTTAAGTCCTACTCTGTACTTAACAATCGAATTTACATCCAGGTCCCCAACCTTGCAGAGATGGGATTCTCATTTTTCTTTTATTATGATCGGTTCCATGTTGTAACTTAGACCTTTTTGTGTCGAATCAACTACACGCATGACAAGATTCATAACTTTTCCTTGTCCATCCTGTTCAAACAAATATAGGGTGATTCAATAATCTGAGCCTTCAGAATAACGCCAATAAATCCGGTGGCTTAAAAACTTAATTTTATGTCAACCATAAACTGGAACTGAAACATATCCACATATAAACTTAAAGAGACAAGCACATATAAACTTAAAGAGACAAGCTGGAAATTGAATGTGTTCTCCCAACAGCGCGACCCCGATTGGGAATCTGATGGGCAAATGCTTTGTTCCAGTGATTATGCCGTACTCGTACTGACCACATATATAGAATTGCACTGATTTTAGTGCGATTTTTTTTTAGTTCCCACAAGGGAACTGAATGAAAAAACAAACCAAGTACGACTGATGTGCTAAAAGAATACTCATTGGTGAGAGTGTGGCCATTCTAGTGGGTACGTTGTATCTAGAATTCGCTACCTTGGAACAACAGGGCCATTTATGATGAAAAGCTGAAGAAAACCGCTTCATAAGCTTGATGAAATTGTCAGTAAACTGTAATGACTTGAAGATACAAGTAATAGTACAACATTCACTCCAATCGGTTAAGTAGTAACAATAATATTAACATGATTCTTGAGGCTTAGAGTTGTAAAAAACTACAATCATTTCCCCGTCTTATCGAAGACTTGTCTTTACAGGAGAAACAAGACATGTTGGAAGGCGCTGCATTCTCCTACTGTGTACCAGGGAAAGCAGATCACAGATACTACATGGTGTCAGTAGTAATATTATTTGTTAATCTGGCCCTAGAGTCACCTCTTGCGTTTTTTAGCAGCAGCAGCAGCAGCAACAACAACAGCAACAACAACAACAGCAATAACAGTAGTAGTAGTAGTAGTAGTGGCTATATTAGTGGTAGGACCAGCAGCAGCTGAAACAGCAGCAACAGGAGAAGCAGCAGCTATGTGACTGCAGCAGCAGGAGCAG